>NW_020664417.1:78718481-78880481 GCF_002925995.2 Terrapene triunguis
GGCACATCGGGTGGCAGCTCCCAAGGGGGTTTCTGTGATCCAACCCGTCACAGTGTGGTGATGATGTTCTCGGTCTTCAGCTTTCTGAGGAAGTATCTAACCCTATTTTCATGCCCTCAGTCTGGGGAGGGTCACCAAGAATATAAGGCTCTGGCACATGATGGAATTTGTGCCACAATGCGAGCAATACAATGTCTGCCAAACCTGACCTCACAGTCACTGTGTTAGGTTCAGCTCACTCAAACTGGTTGGGATTTCCACCTGATTCATTCATAGAACTACAGTGAATATCACAAAAGGCATATCAGACACCTGTGATTCCAGCAGGGCATGACACTCTTTGTCTCCTCACAAGCTATCTATATTGTACACAGGCAACTGAGGCAGCATGTGAAGAAGTAATCTACTACTGGTAAGGGCCATGAGTAGATTACATCCAACCTGGGAGTAAGCAGGAAGGAAATGTACTTTTCCAAGTCACAATTTCTTCCCTGGACTGCTTCAGAGGTGGTGCAGCTATGCACCATCCCTTATCAAGCTGAGATGTAAAGTCTCAATCTTGTCCTAAGAAATTGTCAACCCAAAGTCCTTACTGATGTCAGTGAGAGTTTCGCCTGAAGGAGGGGTGAGTACAGATCAGGGCCGGCGCTTCCATTTAGGTGACCTAGGCAGTTGCCTAGGGCGCCAGGATTTGGGGGGGCAGCATTTTGCCACCCTTGGAGGCAATTCGGCGGCCGGGGGTCCTTCCGTACTCCGGGTCTTCGGCGGCAATTCTGTGGCGGGTCCTTCACTGCTCCGGGACCCGCCGCCGAAGTGCCCCGAAGACCGGGAGCGCGGAAGGACCCCCCCGCCACAGAATTGCCGACGACGACCGGGAGCGCGGAAGGACCCCTGCCTAGGGCACCAAAAACCCTAGCGCCACTCCTGGTACAGATGTCAGGATTTGGTCTGAGATGCCCAGTGAATTCAGTGGGAATTGAGAGTTCTCTGCACCTTTCAGGAAATCTCTAACTTTCAACATAAATAGATGAAAATTTCATCTCCATCAGGACTTTTACCTTTACAAGGACACTGCTGTTTGGTGTAAGGTCCCAAGCTAGTTTTTATAAGGAGGGTTTTTGAAAGAATAATATGAATGGAAAAGTCGTTATGGTTTGTTCTCATTATAATGAAAAGCATTTTGCATTTGAACATCACTTGCCACGTTGTGAGTCCAGCTAACACTGGAATGTGAGTGCCTGAAAACCAGAATATGAACATTACCAGAAAGTGAGTATAAAAAAAAGTGACACTGATGACTGTTTTCAATTTGCATTTCATGCAACTGAGAGAAAGTAAATAAATGGTCTCAATAATAAAAAGAAAAGTAGATTTTGAGAAATCCTTTGAGCCAAATTCTGGCTGGCATTTGTGTCTAGCTGCATAAGGAAGCACCCCAAATCTGGTTCCCCCAAAACCTACAGAAAGACCACATCACAGACCTCTTCAAGAGGTTCAGAAAAGGATCATGGAGCAACATTCATTGTGAGGTCCAGGGTCCAGGAATGTTCATTTAAGCTTGTATATGCCCTTGCCTGGCGATAGTCCTGCAGATTACACATGCACCTGAAAGAAATCATCTATATAGAGAGAATGTGCATGGGGCCATAGGAGGCACAAAACTAATACCACAGTCGGTGCTCTAAAGGGCTCAGTTGTATCTGATGAGCACAGACTGCTGTTGGGGGTGGTGAAGAACTACAGCACTACAGGGGGCCTCTGGAAGGCCATGATCCCACCTCCTCGCTGCTTTTCCCCACCCCCTTTGGGGTGGCTAGCATCCCAAGGAACATTAAGAGAGACTACAATTGCAAAACTTCTTTGCTCTTGCCTCCCCTGAGCTCCAACAATGATGCCTTTTTGAAAGGGAAACCCAAAGAGTTCCAGAATGTGCCCAGATGTTTTTGAAAATCAAAGATGTTTGTTAGTACAGCTGATTGAAATTGTGTTTTCTGGCAGAAAAAAAAGTGTGGTAAAATTTTCCCATCAAATACAAACATTTTGGTGGGGAAATAATTTTCAACCAGCCTTTGATTTTATTTTGTCCCCCCCCTAGGAAATTTCAAAGTGAAAAGACAATTTGTTTAATTTCAAATGGTATTTTGTTTCATTTAAAAAAATTCAATTAAAATCAAATCACAATGAAAATTGTCTATTAAGATAGAAATGAAAATTTGCTTTTAGAAATTTCCCATGAAAAATAAAAAAAAAAATTGCTCAAAATTTCTCATGGTAAAAATGTTTTTGACCAACTAAAGTCACTAGCAATAGAAGTAAAGATTTTTCTTTAAATACATGAGTGTTATGTTGAGAACCCTATAAGCAAATATCTGTTTTGTCATTTACACTGTCAAACACAAATATTGGGAATGACAGTTTTTAAATCTGGAAAAAGCTCAGCAATGCTGTCTTAAACATTTCTGAAATGCCATGAACGAGAAGTATAACCACATCCTGCTGAATATCTGGATAGTAATAACATGGTGTGAAACTTTGCGGAGATGTGTCCCAAATAATTAACCTCTTTGGTCAACTTCCTTTTGTCTGGTGCCAGTTGCCATATGGAACCTCTAAAATGTTCATTTACGATCAATGGAGAATTTGCCCTGTTGTTGTGTTGTTATTTTACTTTAAAGATAAAACTATTTTTAAAAAAAAAAAGTCCATTGAGATCTCAACTCATTAATAAAAATAAATATTTAGACAGAAAATAAACAATTACCTATTCATAATGAATGCTTTTTACTAGTGCTGGGTGAACCAGTTGAGATAAAATTGAAACTGACCCAAACTGAAAGAGTAAAACAGAACCAATTTTTAATTCAGTTAATAAAAAGTTCCATTAATTTTTTTGGGGGGAGGATTATGACATTATTTTGCATTTACACTTGCCTCTACCCTTCCTGGCTGTAGCTGAGGCTAGAAGCACAAGAGTCAAAATACAAGCGTTCTGTCCATTTTGTGCCGAATTTGGAAAGAGCCATAAATCCTTCAAGAAAGCATACTTGCTTTAGAATTCCAGCCCAAGGGCCTGATCCTCTTCCTGCTGTAGTCAGTGAGAGGCCATTTACTGATTTCAAAGAGAGTTGGATTGGCTCCGGGTGTAGTAAATGTCATTGTTTTGGATAGTTCGGTTGGGATGAGGTTTGGATAAGCATCTATCCATTTAATTCATTACCTGACCCCAACTGAATTGCCAAAATGGAAGGTTCACCTACCACTCGTTTTTACATTCCAAGTCTTGAGCTCAGGGAATTTGTGTGTTTCTCTTGTAACAATCATGTCACTAATGTGATCATCTAAAGTAATGCAGGAGCTACATCTTTCATAGTGCTTTTAGAGAAGGCCCCTGCAGTGTGGTGGAGACAGGATACGACTGAGTGAATACTGTGCACATTTGATAGACAGGCTCCTGTAGTGCTCTCTGACACTATAGCTCCAATCTAGCTAAACAGAGTCTGCTGCCTAATATCACGATACCAGGCCTTGGCTAAGCAGTCAGGGAAGGGGCTGCAGACAATCCCAAGACAAATCTCCTGGAAGTCTGGAAAAGTTCAAATCAGGATCCCAATTTTGCAGCTCAAAGCAATCTGTAAATGCTTTAGGTGTCAGTGATTTCTCTATCTAGGTTCTCTTACTTCACCCATCACCAGAGCATTTGAATGTGAGAGCACAGCGGTCATAAGAAACTCAGAACTCTGTTGTCCTTAACTCATGCTTTTGAAGCTACATGAAGGAAGAACTAATTTTTAACAACTTGTGTTAAGCTGCATTTACAGTGCAATATTTGTAACTTCTAACTCTACATATGTGTTCTGTTAGGGAAATGAGATCTCCAAGAGCTGTGTGTGTGTATATTTAAAGCATTTCAGTTCACCTTTAACCACAGTTTCTATAACACAAGAGGATGCTGTTTCAACTTCAGAGCTATAAGCTCAAGGGTCTTCAGGGGCCTGTGACCTTGGAGCCTTTTGAGCTGGACAAACCAACAATCAACAAAGGCCACAGTACCCAGGCCCTGCCACCCTACCTTCAAAGCATCTGTGGGTGCTCACACAGCAATTTCCTCCTTCGTAATCTGACAATTACAATGTAGTCATGGGGCTTTTCTTTCTCTCTCTTTTTTTGCTGGTCTTGGTGCCTTTTTCAGCTTTCAGGCTGCTACACGTCAGAAGTCTGGCTTCAATGGTCTGAAGGGAGACAGATACTGATAAATTTCCTTTTGATCTCTGCTCTGCAAAACCACTCAGTCAGAAAAAATAGAGGGGTCTGTGTGCGTAGGGGTTGGAGGATGTGAAGGCAGAAAGCACCCTATCATGCTAGAGTGAATGTAACTTCCATTTCACATTAGATCTCAAAGAGGAACATAAAGACTTGTGTAAGTATTTTGCAAATCAAGGCAACAAAGCATAAGGAAATGAAACAAAAACTAATTTAAGATCATTACAATTGCAATTATTTGAGAAAAGTTGTAGTTAAATTATATGCATTGATATCAGTGTTGAAAGGCTGGAGTTTGTAATCTATAAACTAATCTACTTTGGTGCTGTATTCATGACACTGAATTAAAAGTAACTGTTTCATTTTGATGAGAATGTACTAACTTGCCTTTAATCACCCTGGTCAGCATTTACACAAGTAGTTCACTAGCTTTGTCTGCACTAGACTTAGTTCTCTAAGATGTCTCTACCTGGGCTTATATTGGAAGCACTAATGAAGACAGGGTGCCAGTGTTTTAAATGCCATGTCATTTAGATGTGCTGTTGGCAGAATTAGGCAACACAATGCTTAAGATACCAACTGCTGCCTCGAGCCCTTTCTACTCAAAAGCTCACAACATTGCTAGCACTGGTGAAATTAAACCACTGGAAACAAAGGTGGAACTTTTGGAGCAAAAAAGCCTCATTGTAAATACCTCCAATGGGATTACTTGGATGGCCAAGTGCTTACCAACACGAGTTAAGGCTCCAGAAAGAGGTCCCAGACTACAATATCTTCCAAACTAGCTTTTTCTCAAAGGCATATCTGTTTCTTTTGATTGCTGCATACATTCTGCTTAACAGAACACATAAACATTTATAATTGGACCTGTAAAGAAAAAAATTAAGCCATGTGTAAAGTATTTTTTCTGTTGACAGGAATGCTTTTTTTTAAGGTAACAGGCATATATTAAACTTATAAAATAGCTAGTAATTGTAATGTGTAACAAGAACTGATGGCAAAATGCTAGATACAGAGTGTGTGGACAAAACTAACGCCACTTTTATATATGGTTTAACAGGGTTTGTACTATATTAGTTTACATTAAGGTATGTGTTATATCTTTTGCTCTTTATACAAAAACAACAATATGAAGAAGGGACAAAGGGATAGTTAGGTTCCAAATAACCGGTCTGCATTCTGTGTATTCTTCTCAGTTCAAAACTCTGCATTTCAATGGTCCATGACAAATCCATTATATTTTCAAATAAACCATTCCCCTTTCTCTGGAGGCTGACAAAGTTTTGAAACAAAAGGAGTCATTCTACCACAGGCTCTTCCAAACCATATCGCAGAATGTACAGTACATCATCATATTGTTCTTAAAGGAAATCTCAGTTTAATATAAATGATATGCTTCTCACCACCTTTAATTACAAAGAAGAGTAAGTTACTGAAAAAAGGTTTTAAATTTAATGAACAAATAATAAAACAGGACTATGACCTCTTGACAGTCTCATTCTTAGATATAGTTGAGATTCTGTTCTTCTTTTAGGGGTCAGTTCTATCACCCGTACCCATGTGACTAGGATAAGGATTAAAGATTACGAGAGCTATTCCTGTGAGCAAAGGTTGCAGGAGTAGGAAATTAACAATATTTCACATTTTTATATTGCCTTTCATCCAAGTATTTTAAACCTCTTTTACCAACATCAATGGACGTAGACTTCAAACACCCCTCTGACGTAGGGGATTCACATTCCCTCCACCTCCTTTTAGGCCTCACTTGTACCTACCAGATGTGCATTGGGGGGTGAGTAGCCACATCCCCCCAGAGGGTGTTCTAGGTGGGATTGTGTTTCAGGGTTCCACAGTCCTTCCTACAGTTCCCTGGAATACAGAAGGAAACAGGCGCACTGCACCATCCTTTAGACTGGTCCCATGTACTCCCCTCTCTGAGCCCAGCTAGCTCTGTTAGCCAGTGTGTAGAGGTTGACTGGTGATAGTGGAATCATAGTCTTGTCCATGCCAACTTGGTGTGAGCAGTGGCGTCTTACACCCTCCTGTCCTGTATACCTGTGCAGCAACTGGGCACTAGCTGGCCCTTTCCGGTGAAATAGCTCAGGCACATAGAGGATGCTATCACTATCAAAATCAACTATTCGAAACTCAGGAAATTAAGAGTAGGGTGAAACTTTAACAGAAACCCATATCAGCAAAAATATGGATAATTGGGTTTTTAATCTCAGTGGGAGACATCACTAGTGGTCATCTTATACTGTCTCACAAGGAAAGGGATAGAGACTACAGATGGGTAAATAACTGATTTTTTTTGTTCATTGGCAGTTCAAAAAAATAGGTTGGGGTTGGGGTTGAAAGGCAACTGATAGTTTTTTTTTTTTTAAATTTTCAGCAAATTAAAACATTTGGAAAAATTTAATTTTGGGTTGAACAAAACATTCCATTGCGGCGGCAATTTGGCGGAAGGTCCTTCGCTCCGCGCGGGAGTGAGAGACCGTCCGCCGAATTGCTGCCGAATAGCTGGACCTGCCGCCCCTCTCCGAAGTGGCCACCCCAAGCACCCACTTGCCAAGCTGGTGCCTGGAGCCAGCCCTGAGGGGAGCCTGTGCCCACCTACTCCACCGGGCTCTGACCCAGGGCCATATGAGGGTAATCAATGTTGGCGCCTGGAGAGAATTGTGGGCCCCCTGTGTTACCCTCCATGCTTCCTATCACTGCTCGCTCTGCTTCCAGTCCCAGCTAAGGAGAAAGAAAATATAAAAGGGAAACCAAACCGTCAGCCCCAAATGGGCTCAGTACCCAGTCTTAGTGTCTCGGGGAGGCATCTCTGACTCCTTTCACAGGATATGCATTCCTCCCCAGGCTCTCCCCTTCTGAGCTGGGTTGCTCCCTTTCAACCCTGTACAGTTGGAGCATGCTCTGCAGGGTTGGGGGGGGGAGGGGGGCGGGGCTATCTGAGCCCAGTATAGTCTTTTATCCCCTTCCGTCCCAGTGTGAGGTTTATATACCTATCATATTCTCAAAAGTGGCTTTTCTTTTATCTACAAGTGTATCTACATGAAATGGGGTCTACAAAGCCCACACTGAACATAGACAGAGGGGGAAGGAGACTCTCTTCTGTTTACAAGCAAGCAGCTTGATCACAATCACAAGCAGCTGCCAGAGCTGCCAATCATGGAGGCGGGCATCCACAGCTGCAACCAATAGAGGAAACAAGGCCTGGTACAAAAGAGGGAGAGTGCAGAGAAGGAAAGGGAGGTAGAAAGGGCTGGGATAACAAGGTGGTGACAGTCCTGCACCAGGCTGCCTCCAAGAAAACAGCCACAAGATGGAAAGAGATCAAAAGCCCAGAAGGTGAAGGGCTGACAAGCTTATTTGAAGATGAGGGTCCAAGAACTGACCTGACTGAGAGCAAACTAAGGAGGGTCAGTCAAGAGAAGCTAAGGCCCCTCAGAGACCACCCCAAGAGGCAGTGACAGTGTGTTACTAAAGTTGTGATTGCAGTTAACCATCCCTGCAAAAAGGGAATGAAAAACAAAACAAAACAAATCCTTCCCTCCTTTTTTTTTTTCTATATACACAAGGGAACTATGGAGATGAATCAGCTCCTGCAATGGCTGGCTGACTCACAAGCACAACAACAATAGGGAGAACAACAGGTATTTGAACACATGGCAGCCCATCAGCAACTGTTTTTGCAATGGATGGCAGCACTAGTACTGGCCGCTACCCCTCAGAGTTCTGCCCCTATGGGGAATGCGTACCCCATAATTCAGGGGATCACTGCAATCCTGATGCTCCCCAAAGTGACAATAGATGATGACCCGGAATCATTCCTGATAACCTTTGAGAGGATAGCCATGGCTTTCCACTAGCCTACAGCCCAGTGGGTGATCTGGTTCATCCACTCCTCATCAGGGAAGCCCAGGCAACATACCTGGAGCTTGATGACGCAGCAGCCCAGGGCTATGAGCAAGTGAAGGCAGCCATATTGGAATGCTAGGACTAGATGAAGAAATCTACCACCAGTGTTTTTGCCATGAGTGCTACCCCTCAAGGCACGACCACAGGTAATCGCCCAAAGCTTTAAGGTTAAAGCCCGAGTCCCGGATGGGACCCCAGATAGCTGATCTCAGTAATGGAACAGTTCATACAGATTCTTCTGCCTGCTGGCTGAGACTGGGTTTGTAAACACCGACTGGTAACTCTAGCTGAGGCCACCTGCCTCATGGACTATATGGCCACACAAGCCATTTGGGGATCTTCTCCAGAGGAAATAACTGCTCCAGATACACTGGAGAAGGAAATGGGCCAGGGATCCAAGCGTGGTGGCCCCCTCATATAAACCCCAAGAAAACGCTGACAGCTGACTGGTTGATGGATAGGATGGGGGCAGGCAAATGCCTCAAGTTTCATGAGTAATATTTCCATGCAACAGTAGGCCTGTGCCTTTAAGTGCCCTGCCAGCTCCTTGCCCCACGCCTATATAGGAACAAGAACCAAGCGGACATTAGGCCAAGACTGGCTATATTTCCCTGAGCTCTTGCAGAGACTTCCATTAACACAGGAGCCTGAGGAAGACATCCTAGAAGAGATGTTAGGGTTCTTGTTCCCTTTTAAGGACCCTGACCGTTTTACCTCCCGGCCTAACGAAAGAAAATCCCAGAAAGAAAAAAGGAGAGAAAGGAAAAAGCGAAGTTGGTGAGAGAGGCAAACCCCTCTGTAGGCATAATAGAGACCACAAACACTGGAGCTGATGCCAGTGGAGTGGAGGACCCCAGACCAGGGCCGTCTATGGAACCAAATACAACGCCCTCTCCACAACTGAACCTGGAGAAGTTAATCGGACGTTTTGATTTCCGTGTGGAGCAAAGGAATGATGAGACCTTGAGTCGAGCCTTCAAACAAGTAGACCCAATAGACGACGAAGAGGTGGATCCCCTAAAGGCATAGGAGTACCCCTACTTTGCCCTTAAAACAGATCTTTTATATTGCATAGATCAGGGGTCGGCAACCTTTCAGAAATGGTGTGCCGAGTCTTCATTTATTCACTTTAATTTAAGGTTTCGTGTGCCAGTAATACATTTTAATGTTTTTTAGAAGGTCTCTCTCTATTAGTCTATATATTATATAACTAAACTATAAACTAGTGTTGTATTGTAAAATAAACGAGGTTTCAAAATGTTTAAGAAGCTTCATTTAAAATTAAATTAAAACGTTGGTCTTACACTGCCGGCCCGCTCAGCCCACTGCTGGTCTGAGGTTCTGTTCACCTAGGCCGGCAGCGGGCTGAGTGGGGCCTGCAGCCGGGACCCCGGCTGGCAAGGGTCTGGCAGCCAGAACCCCGGACCAGCAGCGAGCTGTGCGGGGCCGGCGGCCGGGACCCCAGACCAGCAGTGGGCTGAGCGGCTCAGCCCACTGCCGCTCAGGGGTTCCATCCGCCGGCTCCTGCCAGCCGGGATCCCGGCTGCTGGACCCGCTCAGCCCACTGCCGGTCTGGGGTCCCGGCCCTGCCCACATACAGTGGGTACCTACCTTCTCCCTGGTTCTGGCCATTCTCTTCCTCTCTCTGCACTGAGCTGAGGGTGGGAGTGCACTGAGCACAGGGCTGGGGGTGAAGGGTCTGGCCAGGAGCTAGAATGAGGGAGGGGGCTCAGGGTTGGGGCAGGAGGTTTGGGTGTGGGGCACTTACCTGGGCAGCTCCCATTTGGTGCGAGGGGAATGTGGGGTGTGTGTGTGTGTGTGTGTGTGCAGGAGCTCCCATTTGGTGCTCAGGGTGTGGGTGGGGATGTGGGGGGTGCATGGAGTGTGGGGGGGCTGGGTATGTGGGGGGTGCAAGAGTCAGGGCAGAGGGCTGGGGGCATGTGGGGGGGGGTGCAGGTGACAGGGCAGGGGGGGCTAGGTATGTGTGGGGGTGCCAGAGTCAGGGCTGGGGTCGTGTGGGTGTGTGTGTGAAGGAGTCAAGCAGAGGGCTGGGTATGTATGAGGGGGGTACAGGGCTCAGGGCAGGGGCCTGGGTTGTGTGCGGGGCTGTGGGGCTCAGGGCAGAGGGCTGGGTGTGTGTGTGTGGGGGGGGTCAGGGCAGAGGGCTGGGTGTGTGTGAGGGGGACTCAGGGCAGAGGGCTGTGTGTGTGTGGGGGGGGTCAGGGCAGAGGGCTGGGAGGTTTGTGGGGGGTCAGGGCAGGGGGCTGGGGTGTGTGTGCCCCTATTCCCCCCCCCCCCCCCCCCCCCACCCCCCTCCCCCCCCCTCCCCCCGGCAGACCCCAGGACTCCCATGCCCCATCCAACCCCCTGTGCTCCTTGACTGCCCCCTTCAGAGACCCCCCCACTCCTAACCACCCCACCTGGGATCCCACCATGCTCCCTGTCCCCTGACTGCCCCCACCCCTTATCCACCCCCCCGGACCCCTTACCATGAGGCTCCTAGCAGCATGTTCTGCTCCGTGCAGAGGCAGACACGCTGCCCCACGGGAGCGCACAGCCCCGGCCCCCAGAGCGCTGCGCACACGGCAGCAGGGCTCCAGGAGAGGGGGGAAGGTGTGGGAGGGGCCGGCGGCTTGCTGTGCTCGGCCGGGCGCTCCGGCCCGGAAGCGCGGACCCCGCAGCTTGCTGCGCTGGAAGAGTGGGGCCATTTGCCGACCCCTGCATTAGGTGTGCCTGGCACACCCCGTGCACATGCCTATGCTTCTGCCCCCTGCCCCCGGAAGGGGGGATGCGGAGAAGAGTGGGCCGGGCTGGGCAGGATTTTTAATGGCATGCTGCTCCGAAGAAGTGGGCTGTAGCCCACGAAAGCTTATGCTCTAATAAATTTGTTAGTCTCTAAGGTGCCACAAGTACTCCTGTTCTTTTTGCGGATACAGACTAACACGGCTGCTACTCTGAGAACTGGAAAGGACATCGAGAGGTCATCTAGTCCAGTCCCCTGCACTCGTGGCAGGACTAAGTATTATCTAGACCATTCCTGACAGGTGTTTGTCTAGCCTGCTCTTAAAAATCTCCAAAGATGGAGATTCCACAACCTCCCTAGGCAATTTATTCCAGTGCTTAGCCGCCCTAAAAGTTAGGAAGTTTTTCCTAATGTCCAACCTAAACCTCCCTTGCTGCAATGTAAGCCCATTGCTTCTTGTCCTATCCTCAGAGGATAAAAATTTTTTTTTTCTTCCTCCTCCTTGTAACAACCTTGTACATACTTGAAAACTGTTATCATGTCCCCTCTCAGTCTTCTCTTTTCCAGACTAAACAAACCCATTTTTTTCAATCTTCCCTCATAGATCATGTTTTCTAGACCTTTAATCATTTCTGTTGCTCTTCTCTGGATTCTCTCCAATTTGTCGACATCCTTCCTGAAAGGTGGTGCCCAGAACTGGACACATTACTCCAGTTGAGGCCTAATCAGCATGGAGTAGAGCGGAAGAATTACTTCTTGTGTCTTGCTTACAACACTCCTGCTAATACATCCCAGAAGGATGTTCGCTTTTTTTGCAACAGCATTACACTGTTGACTCATATTTAGTTTGTGGTACACTATGACCCCCAGATCGCTTTCCACAGTACTCCTTACTAGGCAGTCATTTTCCATTTTGTATGTGTGCATGTAGCGGGGTGGTTACCCCGCTCCTGCCTGGAAGGGCTTAAAGCCCTGGCAGAGGGCTCTAAAAGCTGGGCTGATTGAGCCAGCTTTTAGAGCCCTGGGGAAGTAGCCACAGCTGGGCCATACCCCAATCAGGCCACAGCTGGCCTGTATAAAAAGGCTGGGAGCCAGGAGCTCAGCAGTCTCTCTCTGCACTCAGAGAGAGAAGGGCCTGGCTGCAGGGAGCTAAGACAGAGTACCTGGGTAGAGCAGGGCTGGGGAAAGGCTGAGGAGCTCCAGCCTGGATAGGCCCAGGCTGTGGCCTAGTAGGAGGCCAAGGGGTACTGGGGGTTGCAGAGGGCAGCCCATGGGTAGGCCAGGGCAACAGGTCCAAACCCAACCTTGCCTGTGATGAGTGGCCTATACTGCAGTCTGCCCCAGGGAGCGGGGGCTAGTTGGTGACTAGCAGTGGCCTGATTCTGAGGCAAGGTAGGGATAGTGGGTGGGGGTTCCCCAGGGAGGGGAGACCCTAGTACTGAGGGGTGTACTGCCAGGGGGCAGCACCCCAGATACAAGGGCACCGGGGTCCGGGAGGGACACGGGGGCCAGAGGACAGGCGGATCACTGGCCTGCAGGGGGCGCTCCAGGATGCTGGAAGAGCTAATTCCCAGAAGAGACCAGCAGAAGGTGCTGCAGGGGTGAGTCCGTCCCTTTACAGTGCAACTGATTGTTCCTTCCTAAATGGAATCCTTTGCATTTGTCCTTACTGAATTTCATCCTATTTGCTTCAGAGCATTACTCCAGTTTGTCCAGATCATTTTGAATTTTAATCCTATCCTCCAAAGCACTTGCAACCCTTGGTATCATCCGCAAACCTTATAAGTGTACTATCTATGCATTTATCTAAATCATTGATAAAGATATTGAACAGAACCAGACCCAGAACTGATCCCTGCGGGACCCCACTTGTTATGCCCTTCCCTCATGACTGTGAACCCCTGATAACTACTCTCTGGGAATGGTTTTCCAAACAGTTTTGCACCCACCTTATAGTAGCTCCTTCTAGGTTGCATTTCCCTAGTTTGTTTATGAGAAGGTTATGTGAGATAGTATCAAAAGCTTTACTAAAGTCAAGATATACCACGTCTACTGCTTCCCCCCATCCACAAGGCTTGTTACCCTATCAAAGAAAGCTATCAGGTTGGATTGACATGATTTGTTTTTGACAAATCCATGCTGACTGTTACTTATCATCTTATTATCTTCTAGATGTTTGCAAATTGATTGCTTAATTATTTGCTGCATTATCTTTCCGGGTTCAGAAGTTAAGCTGACTGGTCTGTAATTTCCTGGTTTGTCTTTATTTTCCTTTTTATAGATTGGCTCCATATTTGCCCTTTTCCAGTCTTCTGGAATCTCTCCCATCTTCCATGACGTTTCAAAGATAATCGCTAATGGCTCAGATATCTCCTCAGTCAGCTCCTTGAGTATTCTAGGATGCATCTCATCAAGCCCTGGTGATTTGAAGACATCTAATTTGTCCAAGTATTTTTTAACTTGTTCGTTTCCTATATTAGACTCTTCTGATCCTACCTCATTTTCACTGGCATTCACTATGTTAGACATCCAATCACCTTCTTGAGGAAAACCGAAACAAAGAAGTCAGTAAGCACCTTTGCCATTTCCACATATTGTGTTGTTATTCTCTCCCCCCACCACCCCATTGAGTCATTGAGTAACGGGCCTACCCTGTCCTTGGTTTTCCTCTTGCTTCTAATGTATTTGTAGAATGTTTTTTCTTGTTATCCTTTGTCTCTATCTAGTTTGATCTCGTTTTGTGCCTTGGCCTTTCTAATTTTGTGTCTAAATACTTGGGTTATTTGTTTATATTCATCCTTTGTAATTTGATCTAGTTTCCACTTTTTGTAGGACTCTCTTTTGATTTTTAGATCATTGAAGATCTCCTGGTTAAGCCAGGGTGGTCTCTTGCCATACTTCCTATCTTTCCTACGCAGTATACTTTCTTGCAGGGAAAGAGTTTCTGGCTGACATATACTATCAGATGGTCTTCTCCATCTACCTCTTGGGAAAGACCTGCGCCTAGTCCTACCTCAGATGTATCTGTTTGTAGAACAGAGTGCTATGGGTGCTTGGGGGGGGGGGGGGGGGGGGGGGGGGGGGGGGGGGGGGGGGGGGGGGGGGGGGGGGGGGGGGGTGGGGGGGGGGGGGGGGGGGAGTTGGCGGGGCTGGCTTGTAGGAGCTAGATTTTATAATGTACTATGAGAATTAATGTATGATTTGATTTCATCTTGTCAGCCACCCTTTTTGAATAGCAGAAAGGAATGACAGACCAGAACAATCCTTATGACTAATTATGGTCATCCTTTTGTTTTAGAATAAGTTATAAAGCTACTATGGTTTCCTATATGTATTACAAATTAGGAAGCAAGAGACAGGATTCTCTATTGTGTCTATGTTAAGTAGATTAGAGGAACATTGAAGGCCTAGGTCTCAATGTAAATTGTCTTGGTTATTAATTGTAAAACTTAGCAATGTTTAATTTGCAATGCCCTTTTGCTCAATATAGAATACTACTGTTTGTATTCTCAATCTGTTTGTGTGAATGAGGAATGTATGCATTAGAAAAAGATAAGGTGTGAAGGCCATTGTTATAGCCAGAGTCAAGGAAGAAGGAGTGAAGAAACTTAAAGGACATCAAAGAATCATCAACACGCATCCATAATGAAGGGCAGATTGACGACCCTGAGGTAAAGGCTGGCACCCCTAAAGACAATTGATTAAATCGGAACAAAGGACAGGATGACCCTCTCGGAGGTGTATTGAAATGTTTACACCAATTAAGAAGTAACCGGTCACAAAGTGACACAGCAGAATCCATAGACTTCAACAGAGAAGAAAACCTATAAGAACAGGGTGCTTTGCCATAGGACTTTGGGTTCGTCTTGCCACACTCCAGGAGCATCGGATCGCGACCGATAGAACCCCGCTCCCCTCTGCGACCAATCTGGCTGGCCACTAGATTGATCCAGACTCTGGACTGGTAACTATAAACATCACTGCAGGACTGTGTGTGTGTGTGTGTGTGTGTGTGTGTGTGTCTGTCTGTCTGTCTGTCTAAACAGCATATGCTAACTGTGGTATTCTCAATAAACGCTGTGTGTATTTACCTTCCTCTATAAAGATCCCGTGTGCTTTGTATAAGCATAACAGGCTTCCCTACCTGGCTTCTGGGAGGTGGCGACCTCCAGCTCCTAGATCCACATGTTGCCTCTTCTTCATCCCAAGAAGCCCCGGTTCTGCAGCTCCCATTGGCTGGGAACCATGGCCAATGGGAGCTGTGGGGGCGGTGCCTGCGAGCAGAATGCCTCTGGATATCACCATATACTTCTCATTGTGGACTATGCCACCAGATACCTGGAAGCCATACCATTCTAGTCTATGACTGCTAAGATTATTGCTAATGAGTTGCTGAAAGTCTTTGCATGGGTTTCCTAGAGAGGTCCTAACAGACCAGGGGACAAATTTCACATTCTCACTGAGGAGAGAAGTATAAGAATTATTAAAAATCAAATCATTACGCAAATCTGTGTACCACCCATAGACAGATGGCCTAGTAGAGATGTTCTTGAGTGTCTTATTGAATCTTTCAAGAAATTCATTACCCAGGATCCCCAACATAGGGACCAACTACCCCCAGCCTTACTCTTCACCATCAGAGAAGTGCCACAAGCCCCAACAGGATTTTCACCCTTTGAACTGCTATATGGAAGACAACTGAGGGTTATTCTCTACCTGGTATGGGAAACCTGGGAAAGCCAAGCTCTGAGAGCTGAAAACTTAGTGCAGTATGTTTTAAAGTTGCGTGAGAAGGAGGAGGCTTTGGGGGCATACACCAGAGAAAATGTCAGGGAAGCACAGGAACAATAACATAGAAGTATAATAAAGGGGCGCAGATGTGCATATTTCAACTGGGCAACAGAATTCTACTACTTTTAAGCTTGGAATAATAGTTTAATAGCCAAGTGGCCAGGCCCTTATAAGGTGATAAAGAAAGTGGGGATTGTGGACCACGTGGTCAAATAACCAGGTAAGAGAAAGGAGCAACAAATTTACCATGTAAATATACTGAAGCCCTGGAAAGACAGGGAAAACCTTTTCATCACATCATATCTGGAAGAACCAGAACTAAGACCCCAAGTTAGTGACTACCTAAAAGAAAGCTCAGAACTCCTTGGAAGAATCTAAACTGAAAGCAAAAGGAACAGGCACTCCAACTGGTAGTCACTTTCCCACAGGTATTTTCAGCTCTCCCTGGGAAGACGTTCCTGGCACAATGTCACATTAATACCAAACTTGTTAAAGTAATACAGGAAGGGCTCCGACCAATCCCCAAGAAGGTGAAAGTGGTTGTTCCAAAAAAAAATCAGGACCATTTTAGAATTCAGGGTGATAGAAGAATTCTAAAGTGATTGGAGGTGTCCTATTGGGCTGGTCTCAAAGCCAGATGGCTCACTAATGTTTTGCATAGATTTCAGAAAAGTGAATGCAATTTCTAAATTTGATGCTCCATCTAAGTGGATGAACTCTTACACTAAATGCGCGAAGCCCAACACATCACCACTTTGGATTTGACAAAGTGGCATTGGCAGATCCCCTTAATGCCAGAATTCCAGGAGAAGATGGCTTTTTCTATGCCGTTCAGCCTATTTCATTTTAAGACCATGACCTTTGGGTTACGGTTACATGGGGTGGCAGCCACTTTTCAATGTTGGATGGACTGATTACTCCAACAGCACAGTCAATATGCGGCAGCATATCTAGACAATGTAGTTAACTCTAGCAAGAATTGGGACTCCCATCTAGACAAAGTAGCTGCTGTTCTCCAATCACTGAGAGAAGCCAGGTTGACAGAAAATGCTGCTAAATGTGCAACTGGGAAGAAAGAAGTCCATTACCTGGGAGACAGAGTCAGTGGAGGTCAAGTCTTAGAGACATACAAACCCCCCACAACCAATAGGCAAGTGCCAGCCTTCCTAGGCTTAGCTGGCTAGTACCACTGGTTCATACCCCATTTTGCCATCATAGCTGTCCCGCTAACTGACCTAACTAGGGACAGATGTTGTGGACACCCACCTGAGAGAACGCCTTTCAATAACTTAAGGCCATACTCTGCAGACACCCAGTGTTCTATAGCCCAGACTTTGGAAAGGAATTTGTTCTACAAACAGACGCATCAGAGGTAGGACTACGGGCAGGCCTTTCCCAAAAGGTAGATGGAGAAGACCATCCGCTAGCATATGTCAGTCAGAAACTCTCTATACTCAGTGATAGAAAAAGAGTGTTTGGGTGCCAAATGGGTAATAGAAAGCCTGTGCTACTATCTCCTAGGAAACGAGTTCATACTATTTACTGATCATGCTGCCTTTCGTTGGCTACATGTGATGAAAGAAACAAACCAGAGGATAATGAGATGGTACCTGTCACTACAATCATATGCCTTTTGGATACAGCACCGGGCAGGAAGCTTGCATTACACCACCGATTTTCTGCCTAGGGAAGTAGCCAAGGTGGGACGTCAGTCTTGTGGGGGAGGATATGTAATGAGGTCTACAAACCTCTGAACATAGGCAGAGGAGGGAGGAGAGTCTCTCTCCTGTTTACAAGCAAGCAGCTTGATCACAACTCCACTCAGCTGCCAGAGCTGCCAATCATGGAGGCAGGCACCCAGACTGCAACCAGAGGAAATAAGGCCTGCTATAAAGGGGAGAGTACAGAGAAGGAAAGAGATGACAAGCCCAAAAAGTGAAGGGCTGACAGGCTTAATTGAAGGCAAGGATCTGACTGGACTGAGAGAAAACTAAGGAGGATCAGTCAGGAAGCCAGTAAGCCTCACTTCAGTACCGGGCAAATTGGTTGAAACTACCGTAAAGAACAAAATTGTCAGACACACAGATGAACATAATTTGTTGGGAAATAGTCAATATGGTTTTTGTAAAGGGAAATCATGCCTCACCAATCTACTAGACTTCTTTGAGGGGTCAACAAGCATGCGGACAAAGGAGATCCAGTGGATATAGTGTATTTAGATTTTCAGAAAGCCTTTGACAAGGTCCCTCACCAAAGGCTCTTAAGCAAAATAAGCAGTCATGGGATAAGAGGGAAGGTGCTCTCATGGATTGATAACTGGTTAAAAGATGGTAAATAGTGGTGTCCCCGAGGGATCTGTACTGGCCCAGTCCTATTCAACGTATTCATAAATGATCTGGAAAAAGGAGTAAACAGTGAGGTGGCAAAATTTGCAGATGATACAAAACTACTCAAGATAGTTAAGTTCCAGGCAGCCTGCGAGGAGCTACAAAAGGATCTCACAAAACTGGGTGACTGGGCAACAAAATGGCAGATGAAATTTAATATTGATAAATGCAAAGTAATGCACATTGGAAAACATAATCCAAACTATACATGTACAATGATGGGGTCTAAATTAGCTGTTACCACTCAAGAAAGAGATCTTGGAGTCATTGTGGATAGTTCTCTGAAATCATCCACTCAATGTGCAGCGGTAGTCAAAAAAGCGAACAGAATGTTGGGAATCATCAAGAAAGGGATAAATAATACAGAAAATATTATATTGTCTCTATATAAATCCATGGTACGTCCACAGCTTGAATACTGCGTGCAGATGTGGTTGCCCCATCTCAAAAAGGATATATTGGAATTCGAAAAGGTTCAGAAAAGGGCAACAAAAATTATTAAGGGTATAGAACGGCTTCTGTATGAGGAGAGATTAATAAGACTGGGACTTTTCAGCTTGGAATAGAGGCGACTAAGGGGGGATATGATAGAGGTCTATAAAATCATGAGTGGCATAGAGAAAGTAAATAAGGAAGTGTTATTTACTCCTTCTCACAATACAAGAACAAGGGGCCACCAAATGAAATTAATAGGCAGTAGGTTTAAAACAAACACAAGAAAGTATTTTTTCACACAACGCACTCTCAACCTCTGGAACTCCTTGCCAAAGGGTGTTGTGAAGGCCCATACTATAACGGGGTTCAAAAGGGAGCTAGAGAGATTCATGGAAGATAGGACCATCAATGGCTATTAGCGAGGATGGGCAGGAATGGTGTCCCTAGCCTCTGTTTGCCAGAAGCTGGGATTGGGTGACAGGGCATGGATCACTTGATGATAACCTGTCTGTTCATTCCCTTTGGGGCACCTGCCATTGGCCACTGTCAGAGGACAGGATACTGTAGGGTGACCAGATGTCCCGATTTTATAGGGACAGTCCCGATTTTTGGGTCTTTTTATTATATAGGCTCCTATTACCTCCCACACCCTGTCCCAATTTTTCACATTTGCTGTCTGGTCACCCTAGGATACTGGGCTTGATGGATCTTTGGTCTGACCCAGTATGGCTGTTCTTATGAGAAGCTGAGGCCCCTTGAGAGACCACCCCAAGAGGTGGTGACACTACATTATCTACACATGTTGATAATGACCATTAGCTGCTGTATGCCCAGTCTAGAAGGGTTCTGAATTATACAATTAAGCTTAAATTTCAGAGCATAAATTTTTACTTACATCAAAACTTTATAGGAACACAGCAGAGAAAATGCACTTTAATAATAAACACATAATTAAAAACATTTGAGACACATGTCCGTGTTTTATTAGTAACTAAAAGCAATGGTATGTTGCAATTTAGTTATGTGGGTTCATCTGGTGCTATGTTATATGCCAGTTACAAAGACATGTGTCACAGGCTTAGTTGTAAAAGTGTGGAACGCACGATTAACAAATTCAATTTTTTCCCTTTAACTACTCACAAACCCCCCTTTTCTTCTAAAGTGAAGTCACATATCATCCCTCACCAAAGGATCAGTCCTAAGGCAAGCTGAAATAATGACAATCCTTAGTGAAACATCCCCACCCTAGATATGCATGTTTATAAAAGAGAAGAAAAGTAAAATCTGGAGAAAAGTTTGGTTAGTTTTTTAGAAGGCATCAGTGCTTTTAATGGAGCTGAGATACTATGATGAAGGGTACCTTAAAAATGTTATTAATGTTACTAATTAATATGAAGAACTAGAAGTGTAAGGGAACAACAAAATATGACCAAGATGCTCAGCTGGTGTAAAACTTAACAGCTTCACTTAAATCAATTTTTCCCACTTCTCTGGCAGTACAAATGGGCCACATAGCTTCCTTAAATAGCCAACTGGAGATTCCACCATTGCACTTGGGATTTGTATCATTAATTAACTCATTTGTTAGGGTATATGTCAAGGTGATGGAAGTTTTCTCCAAAAAATCTGACTAAAGAACCCAGTAAAGGTTTGAATGCTGCCTCATGTATTCCTCCACAGAAGGATGGTGGTTAGTTTGCCATTGGCATCACGTTGGAGGAATCTACCATATTTGAACTCATTAACCCTTTTTATTCCATGGGACTATTTAGTCACAGTTGGAAGATTCCCTGAAGTTTGTTAACTATTACTGTACATATAGAGGAACACAGATCATTTGTGAGTTATAAGTGGACAACTTACTGCCAACTCTGTCTAATCTAGCATATGTGTCTGTATTTACATAGCACCAATCATCATAGTATGTAACTACATGAACCTGTTTGCCCTCTAACAATGCAGTAGATAAACAGGGTCTAGGCCTAAATATCACAAGATTACCAAGGCCAAATGCTTCAAAAATAGCCTCTAATTTTGAATAACTTGGGCTCGATTTTCAGAAGCGTTGAGCACCCAAAACTCCAGCTGAAATCAATGGAAGCTGAGGCTGCAAAGCACCTCTGACTCAACGAGTCAGAAATTAGGCAATCAGAAATCAAGGGCACCCAAAATTAGAAGCCATTTTCATAAATAGTTTGGAAAGAGAACACATGCTGAAGCCCATTTAGGGAAAGACAAGGAATATGATACAACATGATCCTTTATATGAGTTATTCACATTATGTTGTAATCCTTGCTCTCCTGTCCCCTCCCCCCCTTTTTTAAAATCTCGCTTTAAAAAGTCTTCTTTGTGATGCCAATTAAAGCATCCTCCGGGTTCAGCAGATGGTTGCATTTAGCTATTTGTTTGTCTGGTTATTGAGTTTCATGGGATGGAATGATGAAACAGCTATTGTACTGTACTTGCTGCATAACAAGTAGAACTGGGTTGAAAAATTGAAATTTCTGTTCTAAGGTAATTCCAAAAACAATTTGTTTTGGAAATGTCAAAACATTTAGTTTTGGCTCAGTTTGACATTAATCTGTGCCCCCTGAGTTGCCACAGTGCCTAATGGGAGCTGTAGTTTGAAAGCCTCAGACCCCAATTCACTCCTATGGGCTGGGCTCCCCAATCAGACTAACTCTCCCATGAGGAATCAAGCTCACATATCTCCTATGATGTACCACATCAGTTCAACCAGATGGGACACCATATTGCATCATGGGAGAAGTAGTTCAGGTACTCCAAGTCCCTCCCCTACAGGCCAGGCTCTCTCTCTGGCTGGACTACAACTCTCATGAGGCAGTGCGTCAACTCAGGCAGACAAAAATTAATGTCAACCTGATCCAAAATTAAACATTTGAATTCAGTTTGACAAACTGAAATGTTTAGATTCAGGTTTACATGATCTGAAACAACATATTTTGTTTAAATTATTTCAGTAGAAAATTAAAAAAAAAATTCAGCAAACGTGAAGTTTTCTTGAGGAAAATTGCATTTCCCATTGAATAAACATTTCAATGGATCATTTCTGACCAGCTGTAATAATGAGTATTGTAGGTTCTCTTGTATCCCATTGGAAAAGAGGTTAGTTTAAGGGCATGACATCAATAAGTGCTATAGTAATTACACACTAGGCACAGGTCCTGGCCTCTGCTAGCGAGCACCAGGGGTTACATTGGGGAAACAGCTCTGAGCTGTTACCTGGCAGCTGTGTGAAAAATAAACTGCATTCCTTATACTTTGCTTTAAAGTCTATTTGTAATTTAGGAACTTACTGGCTATGAACACTAAATGCCATTGAACAGCATTGTCAAAGGCATTAATGGCAGTTAAGCACGTGGCTGCCTTTGACTTTTAATTGGAATTAGATGATTAACTGCCACTGGTACATTTGAATATCTTTTTCATATAAACATAATGAAACAGGGCCTAAAAGCCTCAACCAGATCAGAGCCTCATTGTGCTAGATGCTGTAGAGATATAATAAATGACAGTCTCTGCCTCACAATTTATAGCTGCAAACTAATCCCATTTAAGCAAGGATGAAACTCGGTTAAATGTGTCTACACGAGGGATTTGTACCAACTTAACTAGATCAAGTTTTAACTACATTTAGATAAATCTGTGCACATTTCTAGTATAGACAAGGTCTTAGACTCCCTTACACTCAGACTTATTGGGCCAAATTGATAAGTGGTGGATTATAAATTATATAGTGGTCAGCAGGTGTGAGTCTAGGGGCTAGCAGCTTCACAAAGGGATTTAAGCATTGCAAAGTTCAGCATTGCAACACCTAACTCTTAGATGCCTTACTATCTCATGGAATTCACAGCACTGAGTAAGACACTCAGGCTCCCGATACAATCCACATGGAGAATTGGGTGCCTAAAAAGGGATTCACAGAAGCCAATATGGTGAGTGGGCAGGTGCCTAAGCCAGTAAGAAAAGCCAAGGAAAGGGGTGTGGCTTAAACCCAGCCTCTCAAAAGATGTTAAGTGCCTAATATCTGGCTGGAGGGAGGCGGGCACCTACCTCCACTTGGGATTCACAGCTGTGAACCTTCTCACATCAATTCTTTTGCAGGAAAACCCAAGGAGGCTTATACCTAATAGCCCAGAGGTTAGGGCACTCAGCCACAAGGCAGGAAATACAGGTTCAATCCTTGCTCTGCCTGACTCAGAGCAGGGACTTGAATCTAGGTCTCCCACATGGGTGCCTTAGCTGGTGGTCTATAGAATCATTCTCTCTCTCTCTCTCTCTAGTCTAATGACCATGAAATGGAACAGGACAGTTTAGGTTGGACATTAGGAAAAACTTCCTAACTGTCAGGGTACTTTAGCACTGAAATGAATTGCCTAGGGAGGTTGTGGAATCTCCATCTTGAAGATTTTTAAGAGCAGGTTAGACAAACACCTGTCAGGGATGGTCTAGATAATACTTAGTCCTGCTTTGAATGTAGGGGACTGGACTAGATGATCTCGCGAGGTCCCTTCCAGTCCTACGATTCTATGATTACATTATAAAATTGGCATTACTGGTTTCTTGCTTGCTTAGATGAAGGAAAGAATCCCTTTAAACTCCAGCAAGACTTGATGATCTCTTGTAAATAAACTGAAGTATAACCTGTGTGGTATTTGCTCTTTTAAAAAATGCCAATATTATTACTCTTTCTTATGTATTTTTATGTCTTCATGGGATATTTGCCTTTCAGGAATTAATTGTGTCTCAGACCATGCCAGCAATAATATTCACTCACAAAAAAGAAAACTATATGAAACTCTTGCTGATCAGTTGTGTTTAAAAACATATAAAGGAGAAAATACCTTAAGCTAGACAAAACATCATTTTATTACATACAAAAAATATATTAAAGAAGTTAAGAGTCTGGCTTAAAGGAACAAAATCCAGGAAATTCAGAGGTAAAGGTTTTTCTCTGCCCTTAATTTACCCCTTTAAAGGGTCAAGTGAAATAAGACAATTAGGGATAACTTGGTGCTCCTGTATATAAGCTTATTAACCCTAGTAGGGTGGTCAAGTTAATCCAGTTTATTTAATATGGTGATCAGTTACTGCTCTGATGGGGTCTAGATGAGAAACTAGATAGCTAATTTTTGCTCAGTTTGTTCTTACACAAAACTTCCATTAATACCAGTGGACATTCTGTCTGAGTAAGGGCAGCAGGAGTGGACCCTTAAATGGCTAACCTTTTCTAGCATAGCTCCTTTTAAAAGATACATTAGGCTGATTTTCCCTCTCACTTAACACACAGGTTTCCAATTTCTGTAGTTTATTGGTTATCACATTTGTCTCATGTGGTCCCTACTTTGAAACCAGACAGAAACAGTCTTGCTATCTTGCTATTACTGCAAAACCTTCCTCTTTGAAAAGGCCTTTCTACCATACGACTCCCACAACATTGACACCCCATTCTTTTAAAAAAAAATCCTCAACCCCTCAAACAAAATAAAAAATAACCCTGAACAAAAAAATCAACCTTAAAAACTAAATTAAGGAAAACAAAAACTACCTCAAGTAAAGTTTCTACCCCAAAAAGGGAGATGTGCCAGAGACGCCACAAAATCTACTAGAAACGTTGCTGTTAATTGATTTTACGTTGAAGGTGCTCAGATACTACAGCTGTATAAAACTCTAGGACAAATGGGTACCTAAAAACTAAGAACGGCCATAATGAGTCAGAACCAAGGTCCATCTAGCCCAGTATCCTGTCTTCCGACAGCGGCCAATGCCAGGTGCCACAGAGGGAATGTGCAGAACAGGCAATCACCAAGTGATCCATCCCCTGCTGCCCACTCCCTGCCTCTGGCAAACAGAGGCTAAGGACACCATCCCTAGAGGTAGATATATTGGGAGTAACTCCACTGAAGTTACAGCAGTTCTACGCTGGTGCAAATAAAAGAAGAATCAGGCTCCATATAGCTTTATATGGCTGAACTGATCTTTTTGTAACTTGGAGATTATATAACACCTTTCTGAACCTTTTGAAGTCATATGCACCTCTGCAGAGTAGGTGTAAAATGCACCAAATCGAAATTCACTTCCACCTGTGCACAGTGGGTGGGCAGTATATCTGACCCACTTTGCACAGAATAAAAGGACGAGGCAGTGGGGAATTATCTTCATACTCTTCTTGATCAGTTATGATTATCTGATTTGAGTTAAGATTATGATTTTTTTGGTTCTACTTTTTCAAACTATTTAGTATGGCTTGGGAAAAAAGTTATGGGATGATTTCAAATGTTATGTTTGGACCTAAAAAGGCTGATTGATCAGGGAAGGACCAGTTTACACATTTACTATTTACCACATTTACTACTTGCTGCCAAATATGATAGCTCATTCATTTTTGAAAAAGGACAGATCCCCTTACGTTAGTGGCCTGGAAAAATAAGGTATGGGAAATCCTTTCTATGGCAAAAATGACAGACAATCTTATATCAGGTTCAAGTAGATTTTATAACATATGGTTAACATCTTTGGAATATGGACAAAATAAATACACAGATAAGAGGCTGACCAAATCCAAATGGGTCTTTTAAAGGTTACAACTCAGATTTGTTAATATTTCTATAGAAAGTGAATATATGTTAATAATGATAAAATAAAAAGGGGTTTTGAAGGTCTGATTAACAGTTGGACATTTGAGGTAGCGCAATGGTTTGTAGGGCTTTGTACTTCATGACAAAGAAAAGTTGTTAGACTAAGCTGCTGTGAGTTTTGCATCTGGATTTTATGATGTTTGCCTTCGTAATGGCTGTATATCGAACAGATTCCAGTACTTTAAAATTTTGACTAAATGTAATTAGCTTAAGTGCCTAGAAGATGAAAGTTTATTTGTTTTATACTGGATTAAAGCATAAGTAGCAAAGGTAGCAAGAAAAGTAAGTTATATCTAATTACTGAAGTTTCCAAAGATATACATGTTAGTGTAGGACAGTGGTGGTCAGGAAGTCCAGGGATGTTAGAATTTATTAAGCTTGTAGTAAAAAAAATACCAAATATGTACAATGTAATAAAGAGGTTAAGTGAAAACACAACTTGCATAAGAAAGTGTCTGATCATATTTCTTCACAGAAATGCTGTCATAAATGGGTATTGCACATCAGTGTTTCTAGCTTAAACAATGTAACAAATAAAATTTCCTGGAGTTTTCAATACATTCAGGTTTTTCTCACCAAGTTTTCACTGAAGAAGATAGCTTTGATACTCATTGTCATGTGTTCAGCAGGATAAGGGTAGGGGAGGTGTACAGGTGATCACTAGCACTAAATTCCATTGTGGCATCAGTGATCAGTACAGGAAAACAAAGTGCCACAAAACTGACTATCAGGACCCAGCTCCCTGGCAGCCTAATTTTACATTTATGAATCAGCAATTCTAGATAACTAAAAATAAGATTAAAATAAAGTTAGAGTGCCAAAACTGTTCCACATGGGAAAGCTCACTGCTGATTACCAGATCCGGAACCCATGCAATACAGATAAAACCCAACCAGAGGCTACTGGCAGATGGAACGCTTTTATCTTTTCCAGGGAGATAAACATGCATACTGGTATTCTTTATTTATAAGAGCAAGTTAAGTCAGTTTCAACACTTATATAATCATGTAAAACACATTACCTAGTAACTGCTATAAACTCTCCTTAGTACTATTCAAGCTTGGCTGATTTACTGTTTTTGTTGTTGTTCTTTTTTTTTCTTGATGTTGAATTAGATTGGAATTTCTTCATTCCTAGTGATGCATGAGGTGATAGTCTTTCAAAAACACTTGAACGTATGTTCCTTTTCTGCATCTCGAAGACAACTGCTTTTTCTCAGTCAAGGTAAGATACCAGTATTCCCCATGGATAGGATTTCTCCCCTCATTGGCTCAGTTCTGCTGGTGTTATCATTTGGAACTGGGAGTAAATGAAAATGGAGTGAAAAATGTGTCACTGTTTTGCAGGCTTCTTCCCTAATGTTCCTTGTCACAAAACATCTCTAAAAATGGCAGCTGTGCATCAACTCATGCAAAATTTTCATAAGTGCAATTAAAAAAAAAGTAGAAAAAATGTTTTTTGGCAAAAATATTATTTTGATTCTTCAATTTATTTTTTAAATTGTTTTGATCAAACCAGAGCCCATTTCCACTCCATATTGATCCTATTTTTGAACAAAATCCCATGGAATTTCATTTAACTCCCCTCCCCCGAAACAGATCCAATAAAATTGCAAAAAACTAAATGACATGCAATAACTTTGAAGTGTCAGTATTTCCAGGCACAAATATCATTGTAACTGCTATGTCTTAAAAACCGTAGTGTCCATTCTCGTTTAGGCAGCTCACAGAACCACCATCACAAGTTATTTTTTTCTCTTTTATGAATCTTTTGTGAAGTTTGCACTGTAGTAAGACTGGATGACTTGCACATTAGTCATCTCTTCATTGGGAAATACTCTGTCAGTTTAGCTGTGATATGATGGACCCAAGGTCTGCTTATCTGACCATTTAAACCCTTTGAACAGCGTACAATACTGAGGATATAGAGATAGGTATACTTGTCCTCTGCTCCTAATCCCTCCATTCCCCACTGTCAACCAGCCAACATAGAGAAAGCTTCCATGCTCTCCTATCCCATCCCTAAGGACCTATCCATCACATTACCGACCTGTTGTGGCATGTCTTCTTGAAGGCTACAGTAGCTAGATAGTATACTCCCTCCCCTTCTTTTGTAGGGTACTTTTTACAAATTGATCAAGTAGGTCATGACTGATCTGGTAGGTCACTATCTGCTCTGCTCTGTGAGAACCCACGCCAAAGGGCCTGCTGAACTAGGGTTGCCTCCAGGGAATTAAAGATTAATCTTTAATTAAAGATTGTCATGTGATGAAACCTCCAGGAATATGTCCAACCAAAACTGGCAACCCTATGCTGAAGTGACCACTTAAAAATGTTGGGTTTCCTTAAAATGTCTTCCCAGAGTGCAGAAAAAGCTCAGAGAGTGAGTGAAAACACTACTTGTGGTATTAATGCTTCCTATGTGAAAGGAAGGCGGGAGCTCAAATGCTCGGTGCTTTAAGTATCCTACTCTGCATGCTGGGGCATAAACTGCAGAGACTCTTCAGTTCAGTCATGCTAAACTCTAAGGGTCAGATTTTCAAAAGTGCTCAGAACCCAGAAGCTGCCATTGAGAACAGAGGGAGTTGCTAGGTGCTCTGGTCACTTCCAGTTGCCTAACTGGATACTGAGTTCTTTTGAAAGTCCAGCCCTAAAGCTGCTCAATATGAGGGTCCATGAAGGTTGTGGGCCGCTGGTCTCCATAAAGAGGGAACACAACAAATATTAGAGCCAGGCTTGGGGCTGGTGATAAGTCAGTGTAAAGGTTGGATAATTAGGATAAACATTGGGGATGAAATCCTGGCCCCACTGAAGTTAATGGGAGTTTTTCCATTGACTTCAAGAGGGCCAGGTATTCACCATTGATATTTTGGACGCATAGCTAAACTGACCCTTTAGTTATTTACCCATAACTAACACTTATTTCAGACACTGCCTTCTGAATGACTTTGAAATTGGAAAGCCACTTTATTTATTTTACTTGGCCCTGCCAAAAAACACCATTTGTATTTGGTTCCTTCAAGACTGGGGAACGTCTGTTTTCCATAAGCAGTATGCATATTCAGAGGTAACAAAGACAGGAGGCACTAAAAGACCACACACAATGCTCATGCCATTATAACGTCGGGAGATGATGTTTTTATTCAGTGGATGGACTTAATTTTCTGACACGGCAAAGCATTGAACGGGAAATACCTGGCGCAGCTATAAACGGCACCATGCCAGGAGTGAACTGGGAGCAGCAGTGCAGAGAATGGAGCCTTGCTTTGCCCTATGGAGGTTACTGTTACAGGAAATATTGAAGAAAACTGGGGGGGCAGGAGGTTGAGAGTAACAAGATTGCCTTGTCTTGCTCGTTGTCACTTGTGCTAGTTGGATCGGATACATCTGAGTCATGTTTATAGCTCTCTCATGTTTACCATACAGAGGAAGAAAATGTAGAAATCCATTAATGTAAGAATTAGAGACACAATATACCCTGAAAGAGATGCATCATGAAGCTGCCTGTTTCCAGTCCACACTTTGTGTGTGTAGTTATCTTTCCTGACTATTTGGTTTATGCTCTGGATTTATGCATTGCTTCTTCTTCTAGAGAAAACAGAATCTCTCTAGGCTCTGAGTCTAAGATCTGGCACTATATGGCTTTACACATATAATATCTCCCTTCAGAGGCTAATTAATTAAATTAATTTGAAACAACAGATCAAAATCAGATCTCTTTAGAATGGTATTTATTATTTATAGATATTCATAAAGAACTAGTGCAGAGAAAATACTTGTTGAAAATAAGATAACAGAATTTCTATTGCATTTAGATCTGTCAGTACAGGAATCCCAAAAGGTATAAAAACAAGATAGATTCATGAGACAAAGTTTAACAAATTACAGACAAAAATTAAATCTTACCATTTCTCTCTCTATTTTAGACCTAGGTCCTGATATTCACTGTGCACTGAGTCATCACTCTTCTTTCCCCCTCTGATTCTCAGTAAACAGCCATTTGACATTTAAGATTTTTCCCTGTACAGCTCTTCAAGGTTATATATCCTGCCTATGGTATCTCTTTTGCTTTAATCTCAGATTAAGTGATGATATCTTAATTGAAAATTACTTACAACAGGGGGCAGTCTTTGGTTATATGTTAATATTCAATTGCCCTCATTATCAATCTATCAAACAATACGTGGTTGTTAGGCCAGTCTGTGCTAGCTAGGCCAGAAGAAAATTAGTACTCAGTATTGCCAACCCTAAGTAAACAAAAATCATGAGTCAGGCTCCAAAAAAATCACAAGACTGGCTTAAAAATCATAATATATAATGAATGTTGGGTTCTTTAAATTTGCCTGTGGGTTTATTTTATGGTGCGCTTGGTTAACGTTTGCAGGCTTGTCTCCACAACCATTAGGGCTAAAAACATATTTTTTTTTAAATGAAAGTTGAGATTCTCAAGTAGTCACTGGGAACTGGGGCTTTAAGAAAAACATCAACTATCATAAGACTTGCTATAAAAGCATGATAGTTAGTAACACTGGTTACCCCTAGATTATTATTTATATTGCAATAACAGCTAGGGGCCCCAATCAAGGATCAGGGCCCCACTGTACTAGATGCTGTACAGACAAATAGTAAGAAGACAGTTCCTAACCCCAGGGAGCTTACCATAACTACCTCTCCACCCTCACCCCCAATTACTTTATACAATGCTCATGCCAAATTTTGGTTTGTGTTTAGAGCTTGGCTCCTGGCAGCACTATGGAATAGGGTTTGGTTTGGGGTTTTCCTATACTCTGCTCACTCCTTAATGCTTCATTTAAGTCTCTTTCTCACGCTTGTGACTTTAGGCCTGAATCAGCAAAGCATTTAGGCACAAGATTTACTTTAAGAATGTGAGCAGTACGATTGACTTCAGCACTTTGCTGGATCTAGGCCTCTGTGCTTTTTGCTAAAGTAGTGGGACTACTTGCAGAACAAAGAAATAATTAGTTCATCATGGCAGAATCTGGCCCGCAGAATCTGGCCCTGGAGATTGTTTCTGGTGTGAAAATGATCATCTTAATTAAAGGTAAAAAATCTACCCAATAAGCAAGTTGCCTTTAAAATAATCCTAGTTCATCAGGCTTTTGCTAAGGGGTACCCATTCACCAGCAAGCATGGTCTGATTTACCAAAGAGAGTTACTGCAAAGCTACTAAGATAATATACTAGAGACTATTTTTTAGCAATGGCTTTAGCTTTCTTCACTCCAACAGGCTGATCTGCATGGGTCTGAGCACCACCTCTTGACTTCAATGGGACTTGGCATTGCTCAGCATCTTGCAGGGCCAGGTTTTAAGGTTTCTCATACTCACTTTTGTTTTCAACTGTGGGCTTACAACTATAGGTATTATTCCTATATGCCAGGTCTAGACCTCCTTATGACTCAGAAAAAAGTAGTATAATTAGAGCAATTTTACACGTAAATCTTTCAAACCGTTGTCCTAAAAATTCCTCCTTTAAATTTACTACCTTTGCAAAACAGCACTGTTTTCATCTTTAGTCATCACAGCTATTACATAAGAATAATCCTAGTGACCATACATGCAAAAACCTACACACTCTCAAGTAGTGTTTCTGACTTTGTGCTTTTTTAAAAAAAAATAAAGCACCCAAATGGCTTCTGGGTATCATTTACATTCCAGATCTCAGACTGGTGGCAACCTTTTATCTCTGGTCTTATCAACTCCTTCCCCTAGATGGTTTTAAGACCCAAGTTTAGTAATCCAAGAATGGTGCTCCTCCCTTGATTTCAATCATGGACATTTATTGACAGAGCAATTTGTAGCACTAGATGGAATACACATAAACAAACCTATTTAGAGAGTAGGTCATATATTTCTAAAATAAAAATACTTAAGCCACAATCATGCATGCTAGAGCACTAGCTTTTCAAGTTCTGGTCGCAACATTTTAACTATTTAATTAACTGTACACTGGCCCCATTGTACTCAATGGGAGTTTTGCTATTGACTTTAGTGGGGCAAGTGTTTCCACACTGTGAGTAATAAAGGAATGGAAAAAAAAATCTTCGTATGTTGAACTGATTTTTATTTAAAAGATTTGATTTATCTTATATATAAAGCTACAGTTATTGCCATAAACCAATTTCACTTCTCTGTACACTCTACAACTATGGCTTTTAATTCCAACCCTAGCTGAATATCTTTCTATATATTTATATATTTCTTTCTTTAAAAATTCATATTTCCATTGATTTAGGCTTATGTCCACTTATTTTAGAAATAAAATATTATTTATATGTTGAGACAAAAGAACCCAGTAACTTATGTTAAAATGGAGTTAAGGTTGAGAATACACATCAGTAATTTAAGGGTAAAATACTTTCCAGGGATGTTTTAATGAAGTCAGAACCAACCATTATGAATCTAGGAAATTTAGAGTTAAGATTAATCTAAAAAGAAATCCATGCATGTTAAGGAAAGGAATGCACAGTTAAGGCACCCAAACAGCCTTAAATCTGCCCTGTAGTGATGCCATGCAATAACCATGTAGTTATGTTTAAGGTATTTAATATTTGGGGTCCCAGATTAGATTAAACTAATTTTTAAAAACATTAATTTTTGTTCATATTTTTGTCCCTTCATGGTATCACAACAGGACAGAGCTAAGGTTGTTTGGGTGCCTTACATGTAAATATTGCAGATTTGGGGAGGATACGCTGTATGTGTCATACAAAACAAAGAGCTTGAATCCTTGCTTTAAGTGCAAAACAGAACTCAGCCTTAACTATGGTTTCATGACTGGCACGCACCTCCATAATTACAATAATGCCCAGCGGCCCCAAGTGAGATGGGTGCCTCATTGTGCTAGGCTCTGTACACACACACAAAGCTTGATCCAAAGCCTACTGAAGTAAGTGAGAGTGTCTTCCAGACTGAGAGTCAGTCCCTTGCCCTCAAGATCTTACAATCTAAATAGGCAGGGCCGGCTCTGGCTTTTTTGCCGCCCAAGGCAAAAAAGCCTGCGGCCGGGGGGAGAGCGCGGGGGGGAGGGCGGCCAGAGCGCCGGGGGGAGGGCGGCGAGCCCGGCTGTGGCCCCGCTCTCCCCGGCGGCCGGAGCGCCGCGCCGCCCCCCTCCAGGTGCCGCCCCAAGCACCAGCTTGGGTGCTTGGTGCCTGGAGCCGGCCCTGTAAATAGGCAAAAGAGACAAAGGGCAAGGTAAAGGCAAGACTCTTATTGTCATTTTACATGGGGCATAGCCTCCAAAACCAAAGCTCTCCCATCACCTCTTCTCATCCCTACTGCTTGGAAAAGTTTGGGAGAACAAACAGACTTTGCAGCATGAAGTAGAGGTTAGCAAGGTCAGGCTTTGGTGAACTGACTTGGTAAGCTCCTTCCACAGTGGAAGACCTAGCTTCTGGAAAGCCATTGGTTTTTCCAGGTAAAGATAAATTTAAACAAACCGTTTCAGCAAGTTAGAATGTGCCTGGTTTGCTACTGGTAAATGGACCTTGAAGTAAGAACAGCTTGTTTATATTGGTAAAATTTATTTTTAGGAGTTACTTTGACTGCACAAATATTGTTGTACACTTACCAAACTTTAAAGTGTAGAGTGGTCCATTAGCAGTATGCAGAGAACCCTTTCTACATAACTCTGTTAAAAAGCTGTCCACCTTTCCCACGTTCCCTTTGCATTGTGTATGCATCTTGCTTTGTCTCTCTCCTGGTGCATGTTTATATTTTGCATTTAATTGATGTGCATCTACAACACAATATGCTTCCAAATAGGATTTTACTAGGATGTAACTAATTTTAAGATTTGAAACAAGTTGTGGCCATATTGACTCTCTGGGACAATAAAACTAGGATTAGAATGTAATTAAAGCTGAGGATAAATAATGAGCTCATGGAGTAGTTAGATGGGAACAGTATAGACACATCAACAGGATGTGAGTTCTCTTTCTAACTCTTTACCAAATTAACAGTTTTTACAACAATTACAGTGTGTGAGAAATTTCCTGATTAAATCTTTTCATCAAAGATCAAACCCCCAGTTTACACTGGCTTATGAAAATACTTTCAATTGTTATTAGCAGACCTTAATTGCACCAATATGCTTTTCAGTGCTTAGAAAGGCCTTTGTTCTTCACAAATAGTAATACAAAGGTAACAGCAATACTTTAGTGGCTTTTACCGCTTGGATGCAAAATGTCCTTAAGCTTTAAAAATCTTCTCTCTTAGAGATACCATCTTTTGCCTGGAGCTAAAGGAATTAGGGGATATTTACATGATTTAAAGCTAATTTTATAGCATATTATGTTCCTCCTCTGCCATGGAATCAAATACTGGAGGATTTGATTTTTTTTTTAAATGTAAATATTGGTAGAATGTAATAAAACTATTGTTTGTATTGGAAATTTTCATATTAATCTGGAAACAATATACAAATATTTGAGTCATGTATCTTGGTGGTCAGCAACATGAAAAAAACAGTATGGAAGCTCTGAAAAGATAAGCACAATTGCATCCGAATGGAGGCTGCAAGAAAAAGTAGTGTGTGGTACTAGTATCTATGATAGACACTTGAAATAATGTAGAAGGTGAAATTTGAGTTCTGAAGCCTGGTTTCTTTGGCAATGGAAAACAGAGAGAAATGTGTGATAGATGAAAACTGGATGCCACCAAAATCTGATGTATGTAAGTCTCAATCAAAATAATTAAGCATGATGTTTCTAAACTGGTTACCCAGCATCAGCGTCTACGAACAGATTGGGAATGAGCTAATCTTTAGGTTTGAAATAAACTCACAGAAAAGTGATTGCCTTTATTTTGATTAACCTTTAACACTTCTTAAAGACACATTTTGAGAAGGGAAATAAATGAGTCGGTCTAGCTTTGCCTATCCGGGTCCTAACTGTTCCTTATGTGGTGGTGAATGATAGAGAGTAGAGGGTTGATTTAACAGCAGTATTTCTAGCTAGTCCTTTTAAATTTGTTGTTTGTATAAAAAGAAATCTGAAGAGCTCCGTAGTGTTTACAAAAATAGTTGACAACATGTAATGGCTCTCCATTCAAAGTGCATTTATAACTATCCTCTTACCCTTTTGTGTAAAAAGTTACTATCCAACGGGTACTCAGATACCATGGTGATGGGCACCATGGTCCCGATCCTGCAAAAATATATGCACAGGTACCTTTATCCATGCAAGTAGTATTGCTGAGCTCAATGGCACTACTTACGTTTGTAAAGGTATTTACATGAATAAGAATTTGCAGGGCTGTGGCCTGTATAAAAACCTAGACAGAGGACAGCAGGATATTTAAGTCTTCAATCAAAACACACACTAAAATTAATTGAAATTGCATAAGGACCTAGTAAAGACTGCAAGAACTGGCACTAAAATTAATCTGGTCATATATCGATTTATTTTGTATTTCAACCCAAGTACCCATACACAGGGCATTGTTGAAGCAGTAAGAACATGACTGATGAGAAGATACTTTCAAAGTATTAGTATTTAGGACTTGTTTACATGGGGCATTAGTCTGCACGAGAAGGGTGTAAATTCTAGTATGCACCAGTGTATCACACACTAACTGGTCTGTGTGGACCTTGCTGGTATTCATTAAAAGTTCCTAGTGCACATTAATGTCCCATTTCAAACAATACTACATTACCGTGTACTAGGAACTTTTAGTGCATGCCAGCACGGTTCGCATGGGCCAGTTAATGCACTACATGCTGGCACGCATTAGAATTTATTCCCCAGTGGTGTGGACTAACATACTATGTAGACAAGCCCTTAGTCATTTCTTTGTCTGCTGTGTTTCATTTTTCTGGGTATACAGATAACTCTGGGATTCCCTACCTTGTGATGAATCTCCCACACTGTCTTTATATCCCAGAGTCATTTCCCTCCCTCCCACCACTTCACTTTGCCCTCATTGTAAGGAATTTGTTTTAGGTTTTGTGACTGCAAATGTTATTAGAGTCATATTTAATGGTAGAAATGCTTGGTCCTTCAAGCATATTTACTTGATTTGACTAACTAGACTGACGTACAAGCAATAGCGTCACTGGCATACAAGCAAGCAAGCCTGTATCAAAGTAGTCTGTGGATCATTGTTTAAATAAACATCAAGCATGCGTGCTGTAAAAATGTGACCAAGCAGCTATTTCTTTGAGTTAAAAGTTCTTGTACTTAATATTAGCACTTTCAAGCCATAAGCAGTAAACTTTTAACAAAATATACTGCAATTTCATAGCTGTCAAATATTCAGGCAAAATCTGAAGTTGAGTCTCGACCTTGTGTGATTTGAGTTTGTTTTGAACAGCCAGAGAAAATACCCTGCAGATCTTTTTTTGACATGAAGTTCTCATACACTTTTGACTTTGCTTTTGTCATGAACCTCAAGGCTTTGCAGTATAACAATTTTGGCTTCTTTCAACAAAATATCCCTTTACCGTATAATTTTTTTTTTGCCTTTTGAGCATGTTTGCACTTTAATAATGATACTTAACACTTGCATGGCACTTTGTCTCTTCAAAGCAGTATTGAGAGTTTTGCCCAAGTAAGAACTAGGTAAAGACTTGAGGGGTTTTCCCCCTGTGGTGACTTAATATTAGACTAAGTGATTTTTGGTGTCTATTTGCAATGTATGTAACATTTAAAGAAACCAATGCATTGAAATTAATTTTTACAGTAATCTTTATATGCTGTTTGGGTTTGCAAATAAAGTTAGACTATATTTAATTTTTTTTAAATTGTTGCTTAAGAAAAGTTACCACAAAAGCACATTGTTTTAAAAGACAACAGAGTTAGCAATAGCAAATAGAGTTCAAGTGTTTTGAAATAAATTACAGCCATAACACTATCAAAATATTGCAGACTTGCAGTTTTCAGGACAAACACAAGAGGGGGCTTCTAGATCCTGTTGTATATTTCCTTTAGCTTGCTGCTATACAACACTAGGCTCAGAAAACATGTATATACTGGCTCTTGTTCTCCTCTCACACCAATTTTACACTGGTGTAATGCCATAACTTCAAAATGAAATTACCTCACGTTTGCACCAGTGAGAGTAAGAACCAGACTCTGCAAGGTTAATTTATGTTCTGGCTGGGAAAATTCAATGTGTTGAAGGGTGTGTGTGTGTGTGTGTGTGTGTGTGTGTGTGTGTGTGTGTGTGTGTGTGTGTGTGTGTGTGTGTGTGTGTATCTATTTATATATTAGACACCACACAAAAGTCTTTGTGAACGTTGGGCATACCCCACAAAAGAAAACACAAGGCAGTTAAATCATTCCACACCCCATTTATAGTCCACTCATCCATTTCTCTTCTCAACCCCAACTACTTCCCTTCCACCCACATATCGCGACCTCCAACCAAAACAACCAACATGCACCCTTGAACTTTGGCCAGGTTTACTGGTTATAAGTTCCTATGTTTTAATGATTACTCTATGGCTAGTGTGGCTTTCATGAATTACACTTTAAGTGATTCTGTATGTGGTTTTCTATTGGGGTGTGTAAGTAAGACACAGTGTGAGACTGCAAATAGTAGCTACAAGCTATATTTCTTGAATGTTCATGGAAATATCTGAATGGGTGATGATCTATGTTAGTGATTGCTCTACATTTGGTATTAATTTTTATGAGGAAATTACAGTATTGAAATCTGCATGTGCTTTGGTGTATTACATTTATGGATGGAGTGAAGGTTGCACAATGATTGTTCAGGATGTCAGTGGGGTATATGGGCCAAGAGGGGGGTGAGAACTGAATGTGGTAGGGAAGTACAGGGCATGATGGGGAATGAGCACATGGGGTGGCGGGAAGAGCAATATCGGGGACATGAGAGTTGTGCTGGTGGAGAGGAAATGCAAGGCTGGTGTATAAGTGATGGGTGAGGGGGCATAGAGGGAAGACGGGCGGGGGGGGGGATATAGGACTTGAGCTAGGAGGGGGTGTAACCCTTCTCCCAGGAGTTGTCTGCAGCAACAAGGGCCATGTTCAATTATCTAATGTTTCCCTCTGAAAACTTAAATAACATTGCTCGAGCCCCTGCTCAGAAACCTGGGGAAACTATATTACCTCCCATGGATGACCCTGATAAGCAATACTTGCCCCTACACAAGCACACAGTCCATTGTACAAAACCAATAAAACTTTACTGGAGGAAAAAAGGGCACCAGATAAACCAAGGAAAGCCAGTAATAATATATCAACAATATCTGCGTGTATGTAAGTGAGACTCCCCAACCCTAGGTGTCTTGGCAATGGTCTTAAATAAACTCATCCACTTGCATTGTGAGCATCCAGTAAAGTAATGTGATCCTAAAATAGCCACTTCCCTCCTCCCCTTCATCCCTCACTCACTGTTTGTTGTTCAGGGTTAGCAGAGTCCAGAGTTCAGACAGGTCCACCTCCAGCCCCTAAGTTCTGCTCCAGGGGCCTCTACCACCTAACCCAGATGTAATGATTACAGCTTTAGTGATTAATGTGTAGGGGAGATCCTTACTGGAGATGCACAGCTATATTGTTGCCCTTTATGGCTTCTGCAAACGCCACCTCAATGCCCCCACCCACCTCAGAATTGCCTCTTCTGTTGGTATTCAGAAAGGGATCAATGGCTTATAGGACCCTGAGCAGAGCCCTGGGATGCACTCCACCAGAAGACAGACACTCCTTTCCCCATCTTTCTCTATTTAGCTTTGTCCAGGCTCTACTACCCAACCATGCCGGACTGGTTTTGGTTCGGGTGAGTGCTTACCCCAGAATCATTTGGTGCAGTTCTCCTGTACAGTCATTACCTAACAGGGATGATACTGTTTTATTCCTCTCATATTTTAAACTTAAATGAATTTTGACCAAAAGGCCCCAAACTGTTACATAACAAAGATGCAAGTAAGACCTGTGTCATTCAGTCATCTTGCGTTGCTCACCAGCAGATGCCAGCAGAGAGCTCCCTCCCATATGGAACTTCTGTCCATGTGAAGTTCTCAAGCAGCTCTGGATCACTCTTTTCCCTGTTTACCAACAGGTATCCCTAGACAGCTCTCTATTCTCTAAGGCTACCGGGCTTACAGGAAGAATCGGAGAGTATAGATCCCCACTCTGACAAAGCACCTGTGGTTCTTCAGAGAGACTGGTTGTTCTTGATGTGCGTGGTGGAAGGAAAGGTAACTGAGGATGACAAGAGGAACTGATGTGTGGAATGTAAATGGACCACTGATGACTTAACTGCTCATTTCTGTACATTTTATGGTTTGTGTTGGTAGGAGATGAGTTTAACAACCTTACCTCAAAAATTAACACAACTATTTGTATGCACCAAGTGTCTACGCAGCTAGGACAAAAATGTATACATCTCATGCTACACGGTTTAAGATTCTTGAGAGATAAGGCCAGGAAGAAATTGCTGTGCCCAATGATACAGTATCATGGAGAGTTTATTCCTTTGAAACATTTGGCATCTGTCATTATCAGAGACAAGATGCTGAACTCAATGAACCATTGATTTAATTTAGCAATGGCAATTTTTATGTACTAAAAGTAATGTTAAAGTTCAAAATATTTCTTCTATCTTGAGTTAACTCTAATGAAGTACATTGGACGTCGCAATACAAAATTTAGCGGAGTTTAAAACTTGCTAGAACTTCTACTGTACATAAGGAGAATTACATTTAAAAAGTTTCTTTCCAAAGAAAGCATAACAAAGTAACCATCCAGAAAATGCTTCTGAAACCCTTTATATTTGTATATTTTCAACATGGACTAAAACATCTGAAATAGGAATCTGTCTCCCAACCTCCTCCCCAAATACTATCTTTGGCCCATGAATTTCAGAACAGTCTCACAGATCCAAAGGAAAATAAAGATATTCTTTACATGTAAAAGTTTAAGTCATGTGGCAGGCCAAGCTCTGTTAATTTTCAGGTAAAAAAATTATTTTAGCTACCTCTTAAACATTCAAGTCTTTTTTTCACAGCCCTATATAGATACTATGTGTCAAATTAAGACCTGATGTTACTCCACTGAAGTCCCTAGAGTAGAGTTACACTCACTTTGTACCATTTCTGAATTTTGCCCATTACTTGTTTGTAATTAACAAACTATTTCTTACCTCTAATAATTGATCTCTTTCTTATATCATCCTTCTTGATCTCACAGTAGACTATGATGATATCACTTTCTCCTCTATCCTTGTTGGACTCTGAGAAAAAAAAAAAAGATGACTGTACCAGTCTCCCACCTAGTTTGAATTTTTTGGGACAATTTGGACCCTTCCAAATCCACAAAATTTGCACTTTAGATCTATTTTCATGAGCCCCAAGAGTATCACATCTTTTTTCCCCCTCATTGTTTTTGTTAATTTTCATTAAAAAAGAAACAATAAAAAATACAAAAAGTTAGAACAACTTACAGCTTGTATGTGTTACCAAATACCACACATTTCACAGGATAGCCAATAAAATGATGCAATTATGCAACTTTACAACTTGTCAATGCTGCAAGACCAGAGAATGCAAAATCAAACAATATTACACAGCCATAGGATGGGGGATAACATAAAAAAAGAAGACGACATACACAAATAGGTAAGAAAGGGAAGGAGGGGACTGGGGGATGGAGATGGGGACAATGGGAAGAGGGAATGAAAAAGAGGAGAGGTCAGGTGTAATGGAAGTCTGGCATTATTTAAAGGAATATCATATCTGGCAAGGATTATATACCAACATCCAGAGTGGGAGTAAGCGATGTCAGAGGCAGGGAAATTATCCCAACTCTCCCTTCAGCATGGTGTTGATATTTTACCAAGGGTCTCCTCAGAGCCTCCTCTAACACATCACCGTGGGGGAGGGGCAGTTGTCAGAGGGTCACTAGTTCTATCTGCCTGGAACTCTGTCTTTGTATCTTGCTTTACAATCGTCTCTAAAAACGTGTGTGATACAGGGGACCCATTTTTCAGATATGGCAACCTTAGGCCATCTTTTGTCTGATCAGACCTTGCTTTTGAATATTTATATGGCACTTAAGCACATAAGTGGCAATAGGGAATTTGGAGCTCCTGTTAATGACCCACTAATTGAGAATTGGGCTAGTTTCACAAGGGGACCTAAGCGCCTAACTGTCCCTTCAGGTGCCACTGGCATTCACAAAGCCACTGTTCAGCTGCCTTTGGTAACTCTGGAGGTGCCTAAAGTCCCTAAGCTCCTAAATTTCCATTGGTAAAGTCCCCTAGGTGTCTGAGTTTGTTCCTGTGGCCATGTGGGAACCCACCTAAGTCCTGACACTGCCCAGTACCTCAGCCCCAAACTCATGCCTAAGCCCTGGTGAGATTCATTAGCTAGGCATTTCACCACCTATCTTGCCTGTGGGGCCCTATTCAGTCGGCATACTCAGAGCATATCTACCCTGCACAAAAGCTGGCTGAGGAAGAGGTACTGTGTCCTTCTGACCCTTTATACCCAATAGCTCAGTGGTTAGGGCATTTACTTGCAATGTGGGAAATCCAGGTTCCAGTCCCTAGGCTAATGAATATTTAAGCATTTTTTTTCATACAGAGTGGAACAGCTCCAACAAGAGAGATTGGGAGAGCCTCCTAACCCCAGAGTATCCCCTAAACCAGTGGTTAGGACGCTGTCCGGAGAAGTAGGAGAGATGGGTTCATATCCCTATTCCAGCTTAGCCAGAGTGGGGATTTGAACCTGGATCCCCACATCCCAGGTGAATGCTCTCAATATAAGGGAGGTATAGGTTCCCCCTCTGCTTTTTGTGAGAAAGGCACCTAAGCCAGATAAGCCCTATCTCCAGGAGAGGGTTCATGGCTGAGAATCCTCAGTGAAGGGAGGTGCCTCCTTAAGCCTGGTCTACACTGGGGGGGGGGGGGAGATCGAGCTAAGTTACACAACTTCAGCTACGTGAATAACGTAGCTGAAGTCGACGTACTTAGATCTACTTACCACGATGTCTTCACTGCGGTAAGTCGACTGCTGACTCTCCTCCGTCGACTCCGCCTGTGCCTCTCACTCCGGTGGAGTACCGGAGTCGACGGGAGAGCGCTCGACGGTCGATTTATCACGTCTTCACTAGACGCGATAAATCGACCCCTGCTGGATTGATCACTCTGGAGGTAAGTGTAGACATGCCCTAGACGGCTAATAACTCCCTGAGAGATGTGGGACTTAGGCCCCACCACCTCCTGGGCATTTCCTACTAGGTAGCTTAGGCAGCTCCCCCTCAACTTGCTGGCTTCTGTGAATCCCTTTCTTAGGCACCTAATTCTCTCAATGCATTGTATAGGGAGCCTGAGTGCCTAACTCAAGATTAGGAATTCCACTATGCAGCAGGGTATTTAAAAGTTAGGTGTTGCAGCCCTGTGTGTTGCAATGCTTAAGTCCGCCTTGTGGCTCTAGCCCTGTGTATTAAGCATGCTATCTAAAAATGTATTGTTTTTCTGGATAGGTGTACAACGTCATATGATGGACAAGGGTATTGCTAAAGGATCTTTTATCCTGAAGTGGCCTGTACTGATGATCTGATGCTAATACAGCCTCAAAAGCCAATCAATTCATAACAGCACAGACCTTAGGGGGAACAACATGTGCTATGAATTTTTCTGCTGGTGAGTAAAACAACAAAGAAAAGATGCAATCTCTCTGGTAAAGGGAAACTAATTCATCTGCCTCAGTCTAATCTGGAGATGGATCAGTTGTGGAACTCTGCAGTCACAGCCTTTCTATGGCAGAAGCCTGTGCAGTTGTCACTCACACTGATGCAATAGAGGAGCTACTATGACAGTTCCCAGGCTATGTGTTCATAACAGTACTCTAGCTGTATTTCAAGCATTCAGACTCTGAGTGGGGGATATTTCTTCAGTCATGAATCTTTTCCCCTCAAGTTCACAGCCAGCAAATTCCTCATTCACGTCAGCATGAAGCATTCCTTCCAATTTCAGATACTCATTCAGTTCAGGCTCCGGGAATCAGTTCTCCAGCTGTACAAAGGGCACAACAATTTCTTTGAAGTACTACACGCTGAAAAATTCTTCAGCCAGTATTATATCAAGTTGCTCCTCTGCTAACAGCACATCACCATAGGGAGCGTTGGGCTGTGGAGGTGCTATTGGATCCAAGTCCAGTGTTTAGACAATTTCTTCTGCTTATTTAATAATAGACACAGTTGAATCACTTCTTTTGCCTCATTAACTTTTCTTTGACAAAGTTTACTTGACATACCCAGCTTGGTATTGTGCATTGGCTCTCCTGTAAACTTTTATTCCAGAGGTGTCTGGGGTTCTACACGTGAGGGACATTAAAGCAAACACATTTACAATTGGATTCTCCTATTCAGAGACTGCTGGCCTTTGTTTTTACATCTCCCAATTTAATTTCTTTTGTAGTGTCACATGACTGGATAACAGCTTTTAACGATGCTGTCCCTTTATGAAAGGGGTCAGACTAGATGATCTAATGGTCTCATCTAGGGTTAAAATCTATGAAACCATGTGCACATAAAGGACACATGTAAAGTATTGACTTGGCTTATTTAATATAAATAGTAGTTTTTACAGTGAAATCCCCCAAACTGCTTGCTAGCTGGTAAAATATAATTGATTCCTCCCAATGCTGCATGCCAGGGTTTACATGGTGGGGACTAACACTTTCTTACTGCATGCCATATCTATGTAATCCTGAGCTCCATCAGCTATGACAGAATGGCATTGTGAACCACAATTAATTTCCTTTACAATAGTGTGGATAACTTCATGGCTCATTAGACTGATGATTTCATTCTGAATTGTTGGACTTGTGTAATCTTGTTTTCTCTTCAGCTAGCTTCCCAGGGTCTCATTGTCATTGCTGTGAAGCTTCAGTAATTCAATAAAATTCCCTTCATCAATCTGATGGCCATGAATTGCCAAGCCTTGTCTATTCAAATAAGATACAGAGAGTATTATTTTATACAGTGTGCAAAACCAATCTCTTTGAACATTACATCTTGCCAATCTTCTTCAAATGACGATGAAAAGTGTGTGATTCTGACATGACAATCAAAATGTGAGCACTTCTGTGATATTTAAAGCTCACTGGTACCTGTGGGGAATCCCTGGTTGGTGGACCTGTGCCACTGGCGTTGGCTCTCCTTTCCCTCTGCTTTTGTTTTAGGAACAGCTCATGCTGAGCAGAGGAATTGTGACATCAGAGACAAGTCACCTGTTCAGTGAAATATTTAGAGTGGTGGAATTGTGACTTCACACCAAGGAGAGTAGTCATGCAGCAGGCAAGGATGGGTGGAGACCAGACAGGAACAAAGACTATTTTTTTTTATGAATATGGGACCAACCACTTCTACTACCCAGAGGAATACAGAATATTTACACAGCTGGATCTGCCAAACTGCCATGTCATTATATTTTCCTGGAATTACATCTAGAATGAATGACACTGCAGCAGCATCCAGTCAGAATTCACCATCACCAGGCGTGCAAAATGAAAGACAAAAGAAATGGAAAAAGAGAGATAGTGTGTCAGTGCCAAGAGCTGTGGGTTTTCAGGAGGGATTTGAAGGCAGAGAGTAAGGATGCTTTACATACTGGGAGAAAGCAAATGTAAGTTGTTTTTAATTTTGGTTGTAATGTTATAAAGCCAAAAGGATACAATCATGTGGTTTTATTTCCCCATTTCACCAGGGACATTTGTTTATACTCAGGTCTTGAGATACCCAATCTCATTGTGCAGCATTTCTTTAGAAATGTCCCCCCCATTACTACATCTGTGGTTTGGAACAAGAAATTGAGAGACAGGATTATCCAGTGGTTAGGGCACTAGCCTGGAACTTGGGAGACCAAGGTACAATTCCTTGCTCTGCCACAGACTTCCTGTGTGACTTTGATTAATTCACTTCGGGCTAGATGCACAAAGGGGACTTAGGCTCAGCGTTCCAATACCTAACTTTTATGCGCCCTGCTGTCTAGCAGAATCACAGCCCTAAGTTAGGTATCCAGGCTTCCTATACAATGCACAGGGAGAGTTAGGTGCTTACAATGGGATTTGTAGAAGTCAGCAAGCAGAATGGGGGCCACCTAAACTAGCCAATAAGAAATGCCAAGGAGAGAGACAGGGCTTAGATCACACCCCTTAAAGAGAGTTAAGCGCCTCTCTGTTTGGATTCACAGCTGTGATTCCTAAGCCACATCAGCCCTTTCTTTAAAAAGTGATGGTGATGATGTCCTGGTCCCCTTTCACCCAGTGGTTAGATCCCTCACCCAGGCTGTTGGAGACCCAGCTTCAAATACCACTCTATCAGATTTGATTTGAACCCAGCTCTCCCATGTAAGTGCCCTAACCACTAGACTATAGGGTATCCTTGCTCACTCTCTTCTTGTGAGACTGTTCCATTTTATATGACATTAATTTAATAATCTAATATTCATTAGAGGCAGGACTAGAACCTGAGTTTCATAGGAGATTGCTCTAATCACTAGGCTTAGAGAATCACTCACTCTCTTTCTGAACCAATAACTATTTATGTCTTTATGCACACACAACCAGTAGAGGCCAATGGGAGTTGCATATACGTATGTATATTCATTCATTTTGAACCTTCCTTATGTAGCATGAATTATGTGAATAAGTCCAGGTTGGTTCATTTGGTGATCCCACTATTCCATATTTGTTACATCACAGGTCTCCTTTCATGGTAGTGAATTGGGAAGTCAAAGTTAAACGTTGGATAGCAATATTGCTGAATAGGGCAAGAAGAACAGAGTAATTAGAAATGAGGATATTTTTCATAACATAATTAATATAAATGAATAATGAAACACTGGTTATACTTTTTAACAGAGTGACTAATGGCCTTGTAGTTGCCTTGCATTTACAGTGCAATTATGCTTTAACTGCTGGCAACTAATTCATATAACTTTAATCCAGCTACAAAGTAAATGTTACTAATTACTCCTTTTTCATGTTTTTAAAACCAAGTACATGCAGTGTATATACACTGCAATTAGCCTTTTGGTTAAAGGAATTATTGGTAATTAAATTACATGTATCAAAAAGCATAACCATAAAGTAATTACATAAGAATTGCAGTGTAACTACAGTGTTATTACAGTCATTCCATTATAAAGTGTAATTTGTAGGTGACAGATGAACTGGCTTTGACAAAAAATACTTTTGAATGGAGGTCAGTATGTGCCCTGATTCTTTGCAGTATGACAACAAGAATTTCATTAATGTAAGTGAAGTCTCTCATATTTAAGGCTAAATCCTGAGCTTCATTGGGGAATCTTTTTATTGTATTGGTCATGTCAAGAGTCCATACTGCTAGCTTAAGCATCAGCTGAAGATTCCTTCTGTGTATGGGGAATCTTCTGGTAGCATAAACCAGATACACACAGATATGTAGGCTCCTAAATCCCCAATTTAGGTGCTTAAGTCCCAATTTTAGGTGCCACTGCAACCCACAAATCCCCCAGTCGGCTGCTGCCTAACCCGGCAGGTGCCTAAACTCACTCCGTGCCTACATTTTTTGGTGTAAAAGTTCCCTAGGATGCCTAAGTTCCTGCCTCTGGGCATGCACTCTTCTGCCTTGCTCTATGAGCCTGGATGCCTATCTCACAACTAAGCCCCAGTGCAATCCACGAGCGTAGGGAAGATAGGCACTCCTCCGCCTATCTTGCCTGTAGGATCCAATGTGGTAGGCATGCTCTGAATATGCCCTTATTGCATTGGGCCCTGTTCAAAATCTGGCCAGCGAAGGCTGCTGCCTCCCTTATATATTTTATCCGAGTGACTAGAACCCTTACCTAGGATGTGGGAGGCCTGGGTTCAGTTCTCCTCTCTGTCCAAGGAGGAGCGAGGATTTGGCCAGGGGTCTCCTACAATGTCAGGAGAGTGCCCTGACCACTGAGCAATAGGATATGCTAATGTGAGTTTTCCTCACTTTTTCCTGTTGACACCATTCCACTTTGGATAAATACTTAAATAGTCCTTGAGCCAAAGAGGGAACATGCGAATGAATGACTCTATAGCCTGGTGGTTGGACCACCCATGTGGGAGGTAAGAGATCTAGAATCCAGAACCCCTGCTCCAATGACTATTTATATACTGTGGAATGGCTTCAACAGGAGAAACTGAAGGACAGCAACATTAGAATATCCCATAGTCCTGTGGTGAGGGAACTCCTCTGGGAGGTGGCAGAGCCCCTCTTCAAATCCTTTCTCCCATTCAGGCAGAGTTGGGGGGTTTGAACTCAAGGTGTCTCACATTCTGGGTGAGCGTTCTAACCTCTGGGATAAAAGGTATAAGGGAAGCCTTAGCGGCATATCAACCTGGCCCCAGTTTTGTGTGGAGTTAGGCACCTGTTTAATTCTGGCAAAAAATGACTTGGGCACGTAAGCCATCAGACTCAAGGATGGTTCCTGACAGTGGGTCACCAGCAGAGTTAGGTGTCTCCCTGTATCATGGATTTAGGCACTGAAATTCCTGAGGGGGGAGGGACTTAGGATAATATGCCTCTTTTCTCACCATCTCCCATTGGCTAGTTTAGGCAGCTCCCTGCTTAGTTTGTTGGCTTTTGTGGATCCCATTCTTAGGCACCTCTATCTTTGCAGGCATTGTATAGGGACTCTATGTACCTAAAGGCTTTGTGGATCCCATTCTTGTTGCAGTGATTTCCTAGGCATGCATCTAAGGGTCTCTCTCTGCTGCAGTTGGGAGTAAGCCTCCCAGCCTGGAGAGACAGATGCTTGCTGGCTCTACTGTAGCTAGCCCACTAAAAATAGCAGTTTGGACAATATGGCAAATATGGTGGCATGGACTAGCCACCCGAGCTTGGACCAAAGGGATCAGGTGGGCTTGTACTCAGGTGGGTAGCCTGAGCCACCACCTGTGCCATAACATACACATTGCTATTTTTACTGCACTAGCTAGAGCAGAGCTACTGTGTGTCTGTCTACCTGGGCTGGGAAGCACGCTCCCAGCTTAAGTGTAGACATACCCTAAAACTTAGGCATTTTCCACAGTGAAGTTTGCAATGTCTAAGTCTCTTTGTGGATCCTGGCAACAAAGATGCCATAGCTGGCTCTTCATCACCCCCTTCCTAGCCTCTGGTGTAGAGTGCATGTTGGGTGCTGAAAAGGGCATGATTGAAGTGTGTCTGCTCCAGTAATTTTAAGCTGGCACAAAGCACTTTTGGGGTCGGAGGGTGTTGCAGTAGGATTAGAAAAGCTGTCCATGTTAATCTTTTTTTTTTATATATTGCATGAAGCACTATAATATATAAAGGATGTACCATACAAATCTGGAAACTTCAAGACAAGGTTTTCCTCACACAATGGGTTGGGTTATTTTGTATTTTTTAAAGCATTATTATTTTCCACCTCTGTATAATTTTGATTCTTGGGAAAAAATAGGTGATGTAGGATTTTATTCTTTTGGGACCTCTTCAATGGTTTCATGACTATCCATCATAGTATTAGTAAGTCTAGACAGTTTAACACAAGTTGTATACTGTTTTCTTGTGATCTTAATATATCACATTACACTCTCCGTGGAATAGTCTTTTAATACTGTGGCTAAATTGTTATCCACATCAGTAAAAAAGAGGCCTACTTGCACTGTTTGATCTAGGTGAAAGACTGGCCATGGATTGAATTTTGACATTTGGAAATAGTGGGTAAAATTACCCAGCTGTGCACCAAAAGTGGATGTGTTTTTCTGTAGTAAATTACAGGTATTTTACACATAGTTTCTCAAAGAAATGCCTTACTGTATGCATTCATTCTGTGACAAATCCATCACAGGCTTTTTTGCATAGCAGGGAAGAGACTAGGGCTTACTGCAGATTTATAAAGAAAAGCAGGTCTATGTGCCAAAACGTCTGTTTCCATTTGGAACAAACCCTTTTTATAGTCATCCTACTCCAAAATGTAACAGTGTCTTTACTCCTTGAGATCAAAGCTTTTCAAGGTACAAGATGTCTAAAAGAGCAATATGGGTCACTTATTTTCTCTACAACAAGCTATGTCAAAACCCCAGTCTGGCACAACGCACTTAAGGCAACAACTCTAGATTGACTTTTGGATGAAATTTAAAGATGGTTTTGATTTATAAAGCTCGGAATGGTTTGGGTTTGAGAGACTGCATCTGTTCCCCAGTGGTACTAGTTACTTTTCCCTGGATAGCCTTCTCACGAAATCTACTGCTTCCTGATAGCTACAAATCCTCCCATTCCGCTGGGAGCAAAGGTGTGTTATTTCCTTGTCCAAATTCCAGCTCACTTTCTGATTAAACACCTACAGGTTCAATCTCCGCAGCACTCAAGCAGCAATTTATTTCACTTACCCTAAGACATGCCCGGTCTTTCCAAATCTTTTGGGCCACTGCCCTTTCTGCTCCAAGCATTGGCATCATAATGATGATATCCATGAGCAATCTTGTATCTTGTTCTCTACCCAGAACTCTAACTGATGTCAATGGGAGCTACAGGTTCTCAGCCATTGGGTTCTGATCCTTCTCTCTGTTAAGTCATTGGGAGTTTTACTATCTGTTTCAATGGGAGCAGGATCAGCGCTTGAGTGCCATGAGCAAGGAGGAAGTAATTTGCAGGGAAACCACCAAAAAACAAACGAAAAACAAACAAAAACAAAAACGGAGAATGAATCCTGAAACAGGCCTGTTACTTCATAAACATAAAACCTAGAACTCAGTTTGTGGGAATCGGAGTACAAATTAAATAGCCTCTCAGATTTAAAGTATATCATTTTCATTTATATGGCAAATAGATAAGCAGAGTAGAGATCTCTTTTTAAAGATGAACTGATTTAGAACTATTTGACTAATGTGCAAACAGGCTTTAGACATGTTTGCCTCCTAGTTCTACCCAATTTAGTATTAAACATATATTTTGTGGATAGTAAGAAAAATCCTTGGGAAAATGTGAGCTAGATTCAGTCTAGAAACAACTGAAAAACTGTACATTAAAACGTCCTTTTAATTTTCAGCTAATCTCTTTACAATTTTATATTGAATTGTTTGTAATTTCTTTTAAAGGAGCTTGAAAATCCATTTAGCCTCTCTTAATTTACTTCATACGAACATGGAAAATACTGTGTTTTGAATGAGCTGGAATTAACCTGTCTTTGGCTGATACATTATTTAATGGTGGAACATTGGACTAAAGTGCTATTTATAAATATTAAGTGTAACAGGACAGATTTTCAAAAGTGCTTAGAACTTAGAGGAGGGACTTGATTTTTTTTTTAATAGAGCTCAGCCCTGATTCAAGCACCTAGGTGAAGTGGCCAGATTTTCAAAAGTACTAATCTCATTGTGAACTTTTGAAAACTTGGCCACTTAATTTGAGTGCCAGAATGAAAGCTGAGTTTTTTTGGGGGGGAAAAAATAGTCAAGCATTGCTGTTATTACTCACCTCTTTATATCAAAAACACCTTTGTTCTGGACCTCATTCTGTAGTTCTTACTCAAGCAAAATGCCTCATTATCATCTGGGAGTTTTGCTACAGGAGTGGACCTTTTTGTGGATAATATTACTTAATATATGTTATTTAACTAGCCAAATGAAATGTAATTCAGCAGAGGAATTAAAGGGGGATTCTGAAATTGCTACTAGACCGATCCACGACTTACTGTAGCTGTAAACATAACAGTACCATGTTTTCTTCCTTTAGGGTCTTGTAGGACCACCACTGAGCACCCAAACAGCAAAAGCCAGTCTGAACATTTATAGGTGAATTACAAAGCTTTTTGCATGGTTAAACTGTTTAAGGTTCTAAATTAAGACTATGGGCAGAAAAAACGTACATGTTTATTTCAATTTTGATTCAATTTATGAAAATGTGTCCCCACCTAAGCCTCTAAATGTAGCTAGACGTTGAAACACCATGATATGCCATCAAGTGGCAGCAACAAGATGGACTCCTTGAATTTACAGCTACTTCTGACAGAATAAAAACAAAGACAAGCATAATGTTCTTAATCCATTACCTTGGGCAGTCCTAAAACAAAGCATGACAAAAGCATGAAGAAATGGGCTGTGCCTTGAAGGTGTGCAGACTGGGGTCTGGTCTACACAAGACATTTTCCCCATCAATATAACTATGTTTGCTAGAGGTATGATTTTGTGCCACTATTGTTATACTGGTACAATCCCTAGTGTGGACACTGTTATATTGGTACATTAAATAATCTATTCCCATTTGCTAGATGGGAATAAGCTATTCCAGTACATGTGTAACCCACTGGTGAGTGGATGTTACAGGTCCCCTTCTGTGCCAGTCCATAGTCAGTGTGTGTTGTTACAACCCCAGCTACAAAAGCTTGGCTTTTTAGCTCTAGCCTCTCATGCTTTTGGCTCTGAAAGTTCCTGGTTCAATTCCCAGTGTGTTGGGCAAAAAAGCAATATCAATATAAGTGAATCCAAACTAGCACTGTTGTGGCAGTTTAACTATACAGGTATAGATACAGAAGTGCAACTTTTGTGCAGTACACAAACCCTTAGGCTCCACTGGACTAAATGGGGATGGAAATTCCATATCTGAGGATTCTGAGAATATTCTGCCCTCAGCCCCAGACATGACTCTAAAGACTGTTAACCAGCATCTCATTTGATCTCTACTGTTGCAGCAGTGCACAGAGAGCGAGCGAGCTGGTTTCTAAGGTAGTTAGGTCCTAAATCATGTAAGTCTCTAGAGAGGAAAAAAGTCAACATTTTAGTTTCTACATCACTTCTGAATACAAATTAATAGTTATCTTTGGAGCACTGATATTACATTCTCCTTTTCTCCAGTCCTACTAAGCAACTAGACCACTGCATTGAGCACTAGCTGGAGCTTCCAAGACTTTCAAGAACATAATGTGTTCAGAAGGCAGCACAATAATCTAGTCAGTGAAGCAAAAATACAGAACAACTGTGGTCAACATGTGGGAGAAAAGGATGAACATGTCATCCCAAGATCAGTGAAAAAAAGACTTCACAAACCACTGATGTTACCTGGAAAATACGGGGGAAAATGAGGGTTCAAAATTCCTTGTATTTTGCCATTGTCAAAAAAAGATAACATAACAATGGCAATGAGTAATAGTATATGAAACTTATTTTACTGCACAAATATGAGTTGACAGAACCATGGACAAAAGCACTTGCTCCAATTATAGTTAATGTGGCATCTTTCACACCACAAGTTGCTATGCCAGCGACAACTATTCTGTCCTACATAGGTTTTTATACTGTGCTAATCAACAGAGTATCTGAGTGCCTACTTCTCACTTTGATTTCAGTGGGAACCACATCCTAGAAGACTTACAATCTGGTGAAACTGAATTGTGCACATTTGAAAACTCAGATAGTTCTTCTATTGGTCTGTCTCAAGAAAAAGCTTGGTGTCATACCACGCTAAGTATTCCACAGCATTCAAACATTTTTGAACACTTCTTTCAAATGACTTTGATATGGAAACAAAGACTACTATATTGTATTACAACTATTCCGATGGTACTGCATGTAGTTTGAAGTGAATATATTTTTGTAGGGATCATTGTCTTTTTGCAGGAATAGGAAACTTCCTTGTACTGTAAGCTTCTGAATCATAATATAGATACTCAGTGGAATTTAGGAATTGCCATAGGGGAGCAAGCCTGTGGTCCATCTAGAGTCCAGTCCCATTTCTAACAGTGGCCAGTACCAGCAGCTTCAGAGGAAAGTGCAAGAAACTTTGCAGAAGGCAGTTATGGAATAACCTGCCCACAAGTATAGAAATGTCAAAAACCATGGAAATAGTGAAAATGTAATAAATGCATAAGGAGCAATTCTCTCTCTACCTCTTATAAAGATATTTGTAATTGGGTTCCATAGCATTTAAAGAACCAACTGGCATCCTTTTATTAAATATTTAGAGTAAATTCTCTATTTATAAAAATGCTGGACGACTTATTTTGCATCCACTGAATATTCATTGGGAAGTTCATTGGTGAGTGCCTATTCAAAACTAAAAGATCAAAAGGGAACTGTGTCAATTTTGTTCTTTTCTGGGGTGACTGCTATTTTTTGATGTAATAAATTGCCAATTTTGGAGGGGTAAAGAACAGAAATGGAAACGAGTATGCCTTTCAGGCGACTTTTGACTGTGCCATTATGAATAGTCTCCAAACAAACAGCTTGTTGCAGGCCATTCAAATAGTAGATAGACATCCAATTGTTAACCATGCAAATAGCCATATCCAATGGTCAGACAGCTGTTAGCTGGCTTTTAGAATGTTAGTAACTATGTTTTCGTAGGACTTACCCCTGTCTACAGGCTGCTGGGTCTCATCTTTTTCTGAAGTCTTAATAAAATTAAAAAGTTTTATGCAGTTGCAAATGTCTTTTAAAAAACCCCTAACAGTAATTGTTATATACTGTACTAAAAGAGAGAAAGATGTTTACATGTTATCTTTATAGCCACAGTTTACTCCACATAAATTTTATGTATATAAAATTATCCTTGTGTGACTATTGTACAGCCTTGTACTTGGAGTGGTGTATGTTTTGTGTATATAAAACACTCACAGTTTATATGCATATATATACATTCACATTATGTAGTGACATAATCATAGGACTATACCCTGAAAAAGGAACATATAGTAGTTTCCAAAACTTAGCCACCTAAGGGTAGGTTGACCAGACAGCAAGTGTGAAAAATCAGGACGGGGGTGAGGGGCAATAGGAGCCTATATAAGAAAAAGACCCAAAAATCGGGACTGTCCCTGTAAAATCAGGACATCTGGTCACCCTGCCTAAGGGCCCCATCAAACCCCCACTGATGTCTATGAGAGTCTCTAATGAACACTCCTTTAGAGCATTAGACAACTGAACCCTCACTTGGTTCAACCTAAAGTTTTACACAGTCTTCTCACCATTATGGGGATGGTTTTCATGTCATAAAAATGTTTGTCTATATCAGTGAGATTTTTTCCTACAGATAGACACAGCTGATTTTTTCAGTGTAAACAAAAATAGATTAATGGAAAAAAATCTCAGGATTAATCTAATAATCAGAGCAATAGCTGGAACTGAATTTGGCATGCAGATAAAGCAAACGATCCTGTAGGCTGTACTGTAAGCAATTAATCAGAGGATCACATGGGGTAATGGGGCTTGATTGGGACTGTGAGACTTTTCTGTGCATGAAAGGATCATGCACTGACAATATTAACTTAAATGGAGTGCACTGTAAAAATTATTTTTATAATATTTACAGGCCAAAGTACATTCCGGCCTAAGTGTATTCGCTGTAAATAATTTCAACACATAAGGAGAGGAAGGGTGGCCTAGGGGTTGGAATGCTTGCCTGGGATTTGGGAGACAGAGCACTTGTCTACACTATACAGGTTTGTCGGCAAAAGGCAACAGTGGAGGTGTACACACTACAAAGCTACTTTTGGTGGCAAAACTCCGCTGTTTTTGCCAACAAAATAAAACCATCTCGACGAGAGGCATAAAGCTCTTCATGGCAAAGTTAAAGCGACAAAGCATCAGTGCAGACGCTGCCATTCATTATGTCGAGATAACTGGTCTCCCCCAGTATTTCACAATGCCCACCATGACCGCTCAGCTCACTGTTTTGATCTCTCTTTGCCCTGCAGGCATGTGCCCTTCCCCTTTCAGAGTTCCAGGAAATTCTGACAGCTGAGCCTGCTGCTCTGCTGCCGGCAACAAAGAGCAAATCATTAACGTGGAATGTTGCTCTCTCCCCTACTATGAACACAGAGGCAGGCAGGCAGGGGCAGGTGTGTGTGTGTGTGTGTGTGAGAGAGAGAGACTGCAGTGCTGTGCAGAGCCAGGGAGAGAGGCAGGGGCTGATGTTAGGGGTGTCCCCCTCCCTCAGGACTGGTTGCTTCCAGCGGCTGCCTGAACATAGAGACAACATGCCAACACACTCACTCTCCCCCAACACACACACTCCCCCAGCCATAGGCGCCAACTCCGTGGGTGCTCCAGGGTTGGAGCACCCACAGAAAAAAATTAGTGGGTGCTTGGCTGCCCCTTCTCCAGCACCTCCTGCCCGCCGGCGGCCTTGCCGATCAACTCCTCTCCCTCCCTCCCAATGCCTCCCTCCTGCCACAATCAGCTGTTTCATGGTGTGAAGGAGGTTCTGGGAGGAAGGGGGAGGAGCGGGGACGGTGCGCACTCAGGGAAGGGGGCGGAACTGGGTGGGAAAAGGTGGGGAGGGGGTGGGGACTTGGGGAAGAGGGTGGGTGGGGACAGGACCTGGGGTAGAGCGGATGCGGGACAGAGGAGGAGGCTTGGGGGAAGGGGGTGGGACCTGGGGTGGAGCAGGTGGTTGAGCACCCCCCCCCCCAGGCCTGGAGGAAGTCAGTGCCTATGCCCCCCAACATACACTCTGTCTGTTTCTTCTCCTGCCCCCACACGCTCCCTGTCACACACTCTGCTCCCCATCCTCCACTTCAGTTGAAAAGCTTCTGGCAATCTAATAGGATGCCCATAGAACAATGGGATTGAGAAACCTGCATGCATCATGTGACTCTGTATCTGCCCCATGAGGCATTGCAAACCCTTCCCAAAGCACCCTGTGGCCAGTTGCACAGTGGGATAGCTACCCACAGTGCACTGCTCTCTGTGTCAATGCAAGAGCTGCTAGTGTGGATGCACTCTGCTGACACAAGGAAGCATAGTGTGGACATGCACCAGCGCTTTAATTAAAGCAGCATGACTTTAATTGACAAAACTCTGTAGTGTAGACAAGGCCTCAGGTTCATTTTCCTGTTATGCCACCGACTTGCAATCTGACTTAGGGCAAAAGGTTTTGTCTCTCTGCCCTCCCAGGAGTGCTAGGAGGATAATAAATACATTAAATCTTGAGAGAGTCATGGTGGGTGAGGCAATATCTTTTATTGGACCAATCTAGTGAGAGAGACAAGCTTTCACAGAGCTATTCTTCAGCTCTGTATAAGCTCGAAAGCTTGTCTCTCAGCACCAGAAGTTGGTCCAATAAAAGATATTGCCTCACCCATCTTGTCTCTCTAAGGGTACATCTATACTACCTGCCGGATCTGCGGGTAGTGTTCGATGTATCAGGGATCGATTTATTGCGTCTCGTCTAGATGCGATAAATCGGTCCCCGAATCGACACCTGTACTCCACCTCGGCAGGAGGAGTAAGCGGAGTCAACGGGGGAGCCGCGGCGATCGACTCGCCGCCGTGAGGACAGCCAGGTAAGTCGAACTAAGATACTGCGACTTCAGCTACACGAATAGCATAGCTGAAGTTGCGTATCTTAGTTCGAACCCTCCCCAGTATAGCCCAGGCCTAAATTCCAAGGAGCGACATGGCTACAACAACACTGCCTACAACAATTAAAGATTGAAAGGCGTTCAGGTATTATAGTAATGGGCACCATGTCAATATCTTAGATAGATGTAAGGAAAGAGAGACACAATCAGGTCTAGAACCAGATACTGCCCAGTAAAAGCCACCAATGGTCATAACATATGGGAAGATAATTTTTAATAGCTTCCTCCTTTCATCAGTTGATCATTGAGCTAGTTCTGCTTCTTGCTCCAAGCTAGGTATTTTTTGCATGTAAAAACTTCTTGGCTTCACAGGAACAATCACTCTATGCAGCCATATGATTCCCTCAAGAAAATATAAAGGGCCAGATGTGACACTGGTGTATGGGGAGAGGCATGGCACACAGTGTTCTTTTCCTCCTCATTTGCCCCACCCAAGAGCCAAGCACAATCATAGTCCCTGTACTCATGGCAGGGCAGTGCTACTGCCTTTGTGTGCTCTCCAACGTGAGCGTTGCCTTAACGGAGATGGGGAGGAGAAGTGGGGCCATAATCCTGACACCACCACACAAGTGAACAAGATGTGCCTTCTTCCACCCCATGGCTAGTTCAGGAAGCCAGAACATTCCCCCCAATGGGTCAGATTTTCTTGCTAATATTATGCTCTATCCTGTGAGGATTTGAACTAGACCCATTGTTTCCAAAAATACCATATTTTCAGCTGATTGTTGCAAGGAGATGAGCACCTGCCAGCTGTGGGCCTATATTTTCCAACAATGCAGGGGGTTCCAACAAACTGCTTCTCAGCTTCAGACACATTCCACATACTAAGAATCTGGGATAATCGAGTAGGTATTTTCCAGTATTTCTGAGTTTCCATTAGGTCAAAACCTGCTTTAATACTCATACTCCGTGTCGGATTTTCTTGTTGCCTGAGATTAATGTACTGTGAATGCTACGGTGAAACCATTTAACAGGAACTTTAACTTAATTGTTTATGAAGAATTTTTTTTTTTATGTATCCAGCACCATAATTATGTATGACGCTTAAAAAAGTGGGACACGGTAGATGAGGTAATATCTTTTATTCTACCAGCTTCTGTCAGTGAGAGAGACACTTTTGAGCCACACAGAGCTCTTCTTCTAGTTAAAAAAAAGTGACAGGGCCCTGTCTATCTAAGTTAGGTCAAACACAGCAACAACAAAAAAATGGGTGAGAGTGTTTGGAAGAGGGGTGGGGTGACAAGGATTATTGCAACAGTGAAAGGTCAGATATACTTATTGCTACAGATGTAGTGTGTCAGTTCCCCCTTTTACATCTGGCTGAAATTGGAGGAGAGTGGGATGAAAGCTGGGGACAGCTCAGCACTGGGTGGTTAACTGGCAGTTGTGGGTTTTGAGGAGAGATTTGAAGGAGGAGAGTGAGGTTTCATGGTCTAGAGATGGGGTTGGAGGGAATCTTCCAAGCATGGAGATGGCATAAGAAAAGATGATGCCTTTTGAGGGACAAGGAGGCCCAGGGAGCATCAGGGGAGGTGGATCAACAGATCATAGGGCAGCTGGAAGAGAGATGGTGCAACTTGGGAGAGCTGTGCAGAGCCTTGAAGGTGAGGATGAGAAGCTATTTGTTGAGCTCTCTTGATGTGCTTGGAGATGTTTGTTACATAGAAGACACGGTCCTCACCCCAAAGGCATATACAGCCAACACAATTGGCAGTTTTATTTTCCAGTCTTTTCAATTTACACTCCACAGCTCTTACAACTGAAGATATCCAACACCAAGAACATTGCCAATCTCTCGAGTCAGAGGTGGTTTGCTCTGAATGGCTCTTCCAGCGTGAAAAGGAACAGTGAGTGGAAACATGCAAACAGTCTATACTTCCTCCACACTGATCAGACCTGATATGTGTTTTTGTCTACAATCTATTTTGCCTAATAGAACAGAGGCAAGTATGCTTAAACTAATGTACATGACTAGAGTCAACCCATTCACTATGACTGACTTACAGTTCCATCTTGCCCTGTAAGTGGGGACAGGGATTCTGCTGCAAAGTCTGAAAAGACTACCATGAGAGTTGTTTGTCTAACCTGCTCTTAAAAATCTCCAGTAACGGAGATTCCACAACTTCCTTATGCAATTTATTCCAGTGCTTAACTACCCTTTTAGTTAGTTTTTCCCTAATGTCTAACCTAAACCGCCCTTGCTGCAATTTAAGCCCATTACTTCTGTCCTATCCTCAGAGGTTAAGGAGAACAATTTTTCTCCCCACTCCTTGTAACAACCTTTATGTACTTGGAAACTTATGTCTCCTCTCAGTCTTCTCTTCTCCAGACTAAACAAACCCAATTTTTTCCAATCTTCCCTCATAAACCATGTTTTCTAGACCTTTAATCATTTTTGTTGCTCTTCTCTTGACTTTTTCCAATCTGTCCACATCTTTCCTGAAATGTGGTACCCAGAACTGGACACACTACTCCAGCTGAGGCCTAATCCGTGCGGAGTAGAGTGGAAGAATTACTTCTTGTGTCTTGCTTACAACACTCCTGCTAATACACCCCAGAAGGATATTTGCTTCTCCCCTTCCCCCCGCAACAGTGTTACACTCATATTTATCTTGTGATCCACTACGACCCCCAGATCCCTTTCTGCAGTACTCCTTCGTAGGCAGTCATTTCCCATTTTGTATGTGTGCAACTGATTGTTCCTTCCTAAGTGGAGTACTTTGCATTTGTCCTTATTGAATTTCATCCTATTTACTTCAGACCCTTTCTCCAGTTTGTCCAGGAGATTTTGAATTTTAATCCTATCCTCCAAAGAGCTTGCAACCCCTCCCAGTTTGGAATCATCTGCAAACTTTATAAGTGTACTCTCTATGCCAGTCTCTAAATTATTGATGAACAGAACCAGACCCAGAACTGATTCCTGCGGGACCCCACTTGTTATGTCCTTCCAGCATGACTATGAACCACTGATAACTACTCTCTGGGAATGGTTTTCTTGTGGTCCCTTCTGGCCTTAAACTCTATGACTAACTGCAAAAAAATGTTGCATGGGCCTCCTGCCTTCAGTACTTGATCTCATTATTAGCTTCATGAAGAAACTCTGCTCTGTTCATGAGTAGTGAGTCAGGAGTCAGTACTAGTGTAGAGTAGGCCAACCCCAACAATAGGCGTAAGTGGCATATTTAATGTTCATAACTGAAGTGTGCACATATACAATATTCTATTTTTAGTGTAAATTCCTTTTTAGACAAATCTCAGCTACTGTGAAACAAAGTTATTTAATACAGTTCTGTGCTATTTCAGACTCAGTGGTACCATAAAAGTCTTCACCGACTGTATATCAGTGTAGCTCTACTAGCTTCAGCGGACCTACTCTGATTTACACTAGCTGAAGGTCTTGCCCACAATGTCGGTTTCTCTCTTGATTTGCTAAACTATGGCATATTTAATCATTTATGTTTGATTCCTTATAAAAATTCCCTGGTCCTAACCTGAGCCATGTCAACTGAAATAGAGTTAAAGAACATTCAGTTACTAACTTAACTGCTCTGAGACAAGAATACATAGGAATGAATGTTACACTGTTCCCACTGTGACAAGATATTGCAGTGCACGTGTGTTACTCATATCTTCAATTCTGCTTTCCCTCAATAGGGTCTTCATATACAACAGTGCCATAACATATGATTATGTAAAATTGATAAAGAAAAAAATGCATCCCCTGGTTCTCTCTTTGCCTGTCTAATATAGGGTGACCAGACAGCAAGTGTAGAAAAAGGGGGAAAAAATTCCAGGGGGGGGGGGAGAGAAGGCGGGAATAGTTGTGTATATAAGATTTAAAAAGTTGAAAGTAGAATGTGCACATAGGCGCCTTCAAGGAGCCCTACAGTACAAAGTAGGGCTCCTTGAGGGAGCCGAAGCCCAAGCCCCTCCGCGTGGCACGGCTCGGGTTCCTTCAGCACTGTGAAAAAACTGGGCAAAATGACTTCTCGACAGGACTTTGATCGGGATTGGGACAAAGCCCCTAATATCAGGACGATCCCCATTTTATTGGGACATCTGGCCACCCTAGTTTAATATCAACCAGAGTGCATTAGCTGGTGAGTTAGAACTCCCCTAGAAAATATGATTAAGAACAGAAATGCAGACTGACCCTTAACAGCGGTGCCAACAGGCACTGCTTTGATAGACTTGCATTCAGCAGTTGAAGATTGCAATCCACCCTCCAGCAAACTTCCTGCGGCTTCCAAATACAACGTGACAGTCAGATTGGGAGGGGAAAAGCAAGCTATTTATCTGCTTTATTTTAAATAAGCCTCTTTTTTTAAGTATAACCATTAGTTTTTATTGATGGGACTAATGCTTTGCGTTTAACCTAAATTACAATAGGAAAGGAGATGCTTAAGGGTAACTGGGTGATGAAAGGACTACATTAGTGTACATGTCCAATGGCTGCTGTTTCTTATTTGTAATGCTGAATCCACATGCAAGTCAAATTTAATCTATAAACGGTGGCGCCTAGGGAGTATACACTCAGATTGCCTTGAGAAACTAAATACTTTTATCAAATCACCAGATGGCCCATTATTTGAAAACCATTTTCCTGAACAACATTGTTGCTAATATGCCTATCTTCAGTTAAGTTCATGGGCATTTCATAAGTAAGGCAGATAAGCTAGCATGTTTGGCCTTATCTTTCATATTTTATTTAAGCATTTCATTTATTTCAATAAATTTTCTATATAATACAATTTAGTCTTCATGAACCTGGCATATTTTAATCGAGATATTGTATAGTTCAACTAGCATCAAATTTTGATCCTCAGAAATGCCATGATATTCCACTCATACTCCCACATTTTAGAAAAAATAATTTTGGCTAACTTTCTGGCTTCATAAAGAAGTTTGGAATATTGCATGGACAGAAGTTGGGAGAAGGTAGCAGAGCAGATGTGGGCTGCAAGGAAGAATCATGCCCCACATTTGAAATCTTAATTAGGGTATTATAGAGAGGAGGGTTTTGGATTCATGGATCATTGGAATGGTTTCTGTGATGACAGCTTTAAGGACCTAGCTAGAGATTGATGTGGGTGGTGCTCAATATGCCAGGAGGTTACGTCCCGTTGGGATTTGCCATGATAAGAGCCTATTTGGGTTAAATAATCTTCACTTTAGCAGAAGCAGCATCAACCTCCTAGGTGCAAACCTTTCAGACCTCTTTAATTATGCTTTAAATCAGTAGGAACAGAAGAGAGGGGAAAGTTTTGTTAATTCAAATGATAGTGTAAGTACTTGCAACATATAAAATAAGGTGGAAAATAGGGTTGTTCTGAAATAAAAGATGGAGAATAAGAAGAGTAGGTGAGTTTAATCACTAGCATTTCTGTACACATGCAGAACAAGTAAGACAACCTAGATATATTAGATGATGGGAATTATGGCTTACTTAGGGAGCATTACTGAGCCTTGGTGGGTTAATTCTCAACTGGAATGGCAGCACAGCTATATGAAAAAGATCAAAAGGGAAGAAGAAGTGCACTCGGTGTCAAAAGTATTTACAGTGTTAGCAACTACAGTTTGACAGTGCAGTGGGTGGTGGTGCTAACAAACATATCTGGACTAACATTTAAAGCCCAATTCTCAGACCTGCTGAATGTCTGATATTGTCCCCTCCATTAAAGTCAATAATAGCTGCAGAAGCTTGGCTCTTTTGAAAGTCAGGCTGCTAATCTCTCTAGATGTATTTCTAGTGTACCAGTGACCATTGTGCCTGGGTGCTAAAGTACTCTAAGCCACATGACACCAAACCCAAGGGATTTTTAAATATCCTGTTTTGGGGTGTACTACCCCTATAAGGGATAGTCTGATGCTTACAACCAAGACAACCTGGGGGAAAAAAATCAAAGAACACCTTGCCCTGTCCTTGAGGGTGGGCTATATGAACAGGAAAAGGAAACTGAGCAAGAGAGAACAATGCTGGGGCTAGGAACAATGCTGGCTGTTACAGGCCTCAGATCACTAGCCTGACCTGAGCACTAGATGCTTTATTTTGCTGTTTCTAAGTTTGGTTGCTCTGATTCAAGGCTTTGAGGTAAAGGCCTTATGAACTGGGTTCAATTGCTTCTCCCCTGACCAGATGGCTAAGGGAAAGGGAGAAAGCCAGTTTACCTCCTAGAACGACAGGGGAACTAGGAACTCTGCTAGCAGGGCTCTACTTGGAGGCCTTCCTAAAGGGGGCATTTGTTATTGTTAGTTTGGCTTCCCTCTTCTTGAATCCTGTACATACCCATATAGCTGCTCAGTAACAAATACAACCAAATGCATTCAGGAGCAGGGATATGATGTCCCTCCTGTTCCTGTCCAGTTGAGCTTGCTTCCAATCAATTCCCATCTGCCTGGCTTCTCCTCCAGATGCAGCCTGTGGAGTTAATTGGTCCACCTGGCCACCTTAACAGTACCACATTGGATACCCTATCACAGTACCACATTGCCAGAAAGATATACAAATTGAGCAAAGCACAGAGAAGAGAGACAAGGATAATAACCCAAATGGTTATCCAGACTAGCTTTTGCGAAGTATAAGACTAAATGTGTTAGGCACACTCTTTTCTTTCAAGCTGATTTTCTGTCCCGGTATTTAATCTTGTTTTACTACAACCCACTGTTCTTGAGGAATCTCTTTCGGGTCATTCTGAAGGGGTGAAATAATGCTTAGCCTCAGGGGCTTGGTCTTCACTGCAAAAAAAATGTTATGTTTTTTTTTTTTTTTTTTTTTTTTTAAAAGACACGGAGAGCTAACTTGAGATAGTCATTTTATTTAAAATACTCACCTGTTTCCAGTGAAGTAGTAGTAATGAAGGAAGGGTTTCTGAAGACTACCACCCTCTGGACTCTCTGTTAGAAGAGCAAGGATGAAGGAGTGGGGTTTAAATTAAAGATGAAGATTTCTGTTGAAATCAGAGAGGGAATCCCCTTTCATCTCCCTCTCTTGAGCTTGAGGGAGCTCATTTCCTCCAGAGCTGCTACTCTTGCTGTTTCTGCATTTCCTGGTGAAGTGGAAAGAGTGTGGTGAAATCAGGCAGGAGAATTTGAGGTAGGAGCAGCAAGAGAAACTGTGCCTGATTCAAGAGTTTACTGATCTCCAAGCCTTTCCCACCAGTAAGTGGAGCAGAAACCTTGATGTAAGTCCAGCCAGTTAGAATTGTTGAGCAAGTACTCTCAGGCTTGGTCTACACTTACCCCCCAAGTCGAAGTAAGGTACGCAAATTCAGCTACGTGAATAACGTAGCTGAATTCGACATACCTTACTTCGAACTTACCGCGGTTCAGACGCGGTCCACACGCGGCAGGCAGGCTCCCCGTTGACTCCGCGGTACTCCTCTCATTGAGCTGGAGTACCGCAGTCGACGGGGATCACTTCCTGGTTCGATTTATCGCGTCCAGACCAGACGCGATAAATCGAACTCGGAACTTCGATCCCCAGCCGCCAAACTAGCGCGGCAGTGTAGACCAGCAGTCAGAGACCTGTGCTATGACATCAGTCCAGCAGGTTAGAAGTGGTGAGCTAGTGATGTCACAGAGGCCTGAACCTGGATGCAGGAACAGTTAGCCAGGGATGTTAAGCCAATGACCTCATAGGGGCTTGTACTGTGACAACAGAACAGCTAGCTTTGGATGTTCTGAAGCCTGCTTTTTCAACACTTGAGGTTGGTAATACTGAATTAGTGCCTGTAATGGGGTTGGCACCCACCTCTCATGAGTGCCCCCTTCTGGTTGGGCATGTCTGCATTCTTTAGTTCTGGTGACCCCTTTCAGTGGTTCTCAGTGACACAGTGCTCCGGCCAAGTCACATTATCTGCCTGTTAACCAGCACAAACCCCTTCCAGGGTATACAGTCCACCAGGGCCTATCTCAGTACCCCTCTGATGGTAGTAGTCCAGCCCTGGCTTCCTCCCTGAAGACACTATTTTCCTGCAGCCCTCCCCAGGCTCTGTCCCCACTCAGTCCTTGCAACCAGCCAGGAGCTCCCTCAATGCTTCCCCAGTCCCTGCTAGCAAACCATCATTCATGGCCCTGCTGCTCCTGCAGTCCTTTCTTCTCCTGCTCCAAGCAGCAACTGACTACTGGTGTGCTCTACAGCTCCTTTTATATGGCCCTCCTGGGCCCTGGTTGGCTGCTTCCCCTGCAGCCACTCTAGCCTGCTTGGAAGACCTCTCCATTGCTCCTTTCCTGGGATGGGTGTGGCAGAACCCTGAGGCCTCCAGCAAGGGGGCTTTTGGGCCTAATCCACCCCATCACAGTGCCATTTTTTAATGTCCCCATTTCCCCAAAGAGATGGATAAAAACAGCCATTAAATGGCAATAACTTTTGGTAATCACCTGCCCAGGCCTGACCTGAACCAAGGATATCTATATAAACTATCTGTCCTTCCTCTCTCACTCCTTCAGCTATTTCTAAAGCATCTTGGTATATAGGTATCTAGAGTTAAAATTCTTTGTTTCTTGTTACCAGTCCTCAGTGCCATTCCATCCCCTTAGTATTATTCTTCATTTAAGAAAGGACATTTTCTGTACAGAAGGACTGTGGTAGAAGGAGCATTTGAAATATCTGATAGTGAGAAATATTTGGAATTTTCCTTGTTGGCTAGACATGTGTGGTGTCTAAGCCAAGTGTCCATTCAAGATTATGTAGTAAAACTCTCACTGGCATAAAAGAAACAAAGACTTTCATTTTGGTTTTCTACAGGCTCTCATGCTGCTTTCTGAACTGATTGTCTTTCTGGTTTGTTACACAATTACTTTTAGTGAATCACCTTTTTAATGAGAGCAGAAGGGAAACAGCCAAGCAAACATTTCTCCAGAAAGGCCCACTGGAATTTTAAATGGTTCTTATTTTGTGTTCTTTGCATAATTTGTTACACTAAATATGAAACAGATTTCAACGGCAACTGTAGTGCATGTGTTGTTATTCAGAAAAGCTCAAGTCTCATAGAACACAATTGCTGGCTAATTCAGAGTTTGTTAAAATTGTAATTGGTGGGCAGAATGACTGACTAGAAATGCTGTCCAATGATGAAATGAAACAAACAATCGGGGCAGGTGAGATTCAACTGAGAAATGACATAACTTTTGCTCCTCCTCACCTTTATTCTTGGCAAACTGCATTATGACTTAAGGTTATATGTACTGAGGGAGAGAGCAGCAAAACTTTTACCAAACTGTCTTGTCAGCAGCATTATCGTCACCAGTAGAACATGCAAAGAAAGAAACATGGGGTTTGTCTGCACTGGGGACTTGTCCCAGTTACATCCATTGGGGTCTGGCCACCAGTATAGCTGTACCAGTGCAAACCCTGAATGTAGACAAGCAAAGCTGTATAAATCACAATTTGTACCAGGCATGCAAATCTTGTTTAAAGCAGTTTTGCCTATCTCCACTTTGGTGTTTTATGTAACTTCAAAAACAGCCAGCAAAGGCTGGTTTTGACTGCAGCTCCCTACAGTCCAATGCCTCACTTTCCAAAATGGAGGATGACCTTTGGTCTCTGCAACAACACCTGCATCCCGACATGTCAATCACAGCTGCTCCCACATAGATTAAGGGTTTGTCTACATTACAAGGCACTACAGCTATGCTGCCTAGTGTAGATACTTACTACAGAGATGAAAGGGGGTTTTCCATCACTGTAGTCAATCCACCCCCTTGAGAGGTGGTAGCTAGCCCTAGCTGTGTCTACAGTGGAATTTAGGTTGACCTAACTTTGTCACACAGGGCCTGAAATTTTTCACACCCCTGAGTGATGTAGCTAAGTTGACATAAATTCTCTAATGGCTGAAACTCCCAGTGTAGGCAAGGTTGTAATTACAGGTGTTTAGTAAATTGAAATAGTGCTTTATTTCTGCCATATTTTCAGAACATTTTTTTAAAAAAAGGTTTTATTATACAGCTCTTTGGGGCAGGGGTTAGTTTTTTTTCTGTGTTTGTACAGTGCCTAGCACAAGGGGTCCTGGTCCATTATTTGGATTTCTTGGTGCTACTGCAATACAAATAAATAAGAATAATAATTAATAAAGTTGGTGGAACTGGCAGCACCACCTACAGGTAAAGTTGCCTTACACGGCCCATTATAGGACTCTGTTTGAACTTGCTTATAACTTTGCCAAATTGTAACCATCCAGGCTGAAATTCTCCATGCTAGGGGCCTGCCGCAGGGTGAATTTTTGGAAAATTTCAGCCAAAATGGTTCAACCATTTCCAAGAATGAGATTGGGGGAAATGTTGTTTTGCTCATGTTAAAAAATACTTTACAACCTTTTTGTTGAGTTGATTTAGCACCTCCATGCTCTGTGGCAAGGACTTGAAATTTGGGTAGCAGTCGGGTGTCACCCTGGTGTGAGGGATGTGCCTTTTGCTTTCCCAGTGAGAAAAATAGTCTGATTTGGCCATGTTATAAGCTTTTGAAAAATCATAGTGTGCACATGCTCAGTAGAGACTGGTAAAGTTTGGTAGCTAAATTTTGCAAAGATACTGTTTACACTGAGTACATTTGACTACAGGGGTTTAGAAGCTGAGCAGGACTTTCCCTGCACTTGCTGCATCTGGAGGCCATTGTGGTGCCAGGCACAGTAACTGAGGGCACGTCTTCACTACCCGCCGAATCGGTGGGTAGCAATCGATCTATTGGGGATTGACTTATCGCGTCTAGTGAAGATGCGATAAAATCGATCCCCGATAGCTCTTCCGTCGACTCCGGAAATCCACCGTGGCAAGAGGCGGAAGCGGAATCGACGGCGGCGCGGCAGCGGTCGACTCGCCGCCGTCCTCGCAGCCAGGTAAGTCGACCTAAAGTTCCCAACCTTCGCCTACGTGATTACGGTGCCGGAGCGTGCGTTCCTTGGGCCCCCCCCCCCCCCCCGTAGTGTAGACCTAGCCTGAGAGTTGGGAGACTGACTCTCCTGTGCTCTCAAGGTCCCTCCTACTGTTGCCCAGGCAGCATAGAAGAGGAATGATATGAAGAGGGGTAAGAGGTGAAATTGGGAATGGGGCAGAGGGAGTAGATTGGGACAAAGACTCTGGGGTAGAAGCTGAGAGCTGGGCTATTCAGGGGAGGATACTGGGAAAGCTGGGAAAAGTGATGGGGACATGAACTCCGGAGGAGTTGGGGAAGGGGAGAAATTTGCATGTACTGGGTAAAGATATTGGGGCTGGAATTAGGAGCTGGGGTGGGGTCCTGTGGAAAAAATAGTTTATGAACATGACACTAAAGACTTCATCATAATTCATATGCACAAGGGGTCTGAATTAAGATTGCAGATGCAACCTTATTTCTGGCATTTCCTAACTTTTGAGTGCTTGACTTTGCAACTTTAATGTTCTTTTAACCTCCTTTTTGTATCTATACATAGACTTAGCACCCAACTTCATGTATAAAATTAAATCAGATCCAGAAATAAGCTGGAAAAGTAGGAAAATCAAATGCATTGATTTAAATGTTAGACATGATTTTATAAATGCTCCCACTGCATACTGCAAAACTTTCCAGCTAAAGTCTGGAACAGATCAGCTCACCTTTGGTAAAATACATTCCTTTATAAAGTCAGTACTTCTGTAAACAGTCCTCCTTGGGCTGTCAGAATTTGAACCTGGACCCTCAGCACTAAAAATATGAGTCCTTTAGCTTCAAACAGATCAGCCTAAATTCTCTAGCTGGCAGCTATAATAGACTAATTAACTTCCTATATTGACCAGCCACTAAAGAGCAACAAGATCGTTTAAACAATCTTCTACCTGAAAATCACCCATTCACACCAAACTCAGTAATAACTAGCTGGCTCAGTTGTAGGGCTGTAATGTAAGTAACCTTCAGAGAAATCCTTCCTGAGCCTTCTAGGTCAGAGTTCTGGAGCTGCCTAGGCACTCCAAAACCTGAGAAATATCTACATCAAAACCCACTCTTGCTCCAAAGGAATTCAGTGACAAAACTATTGACTTCATTGGGAGAAAAATCACACCCTTGATTTTTCAAGCAAAATTGTTAAGTCCATGCCTCATCTTCACCCCAACTCCTCACTGAGCTAGCTCCCTTTGTTCTCCTTTCTTTGTCCTAATACAATTGCAAAGGCTATTGGTTTGTGTGATGGAAGGGTCTGAATCTTTCAATCATTCATATTTAATGTAAAATAGAAAGACTGATAAGATGAAATGACAAAGAAAATGCACTGTAAATCCTGACGATTTAAAGACAAACCGAGCTTGACTCAGACTAACACCTCCAGGCAGGAACAACTGACCTGGAAACCAGAAGCCAGTCACCTTGGTCCTAAGGGGTGGGCAAAATCAAAAGGGGCATTTAAAATGCTAGGCTTTCAAAAAAGAAATTGGAAAATGCTTCCAGACCTAGGCTATGTCTACACTAGGGTGACCAGATGTTCTGATTTTATAGGGACAGACCCGATTTTTGGGTCTTTTTCTTATATAGGCTCCTATTACTCCGCCCTGCCCCACCCCATCCCAATTTTTCACACTTGCTGTCTGGTCACCCTAGTCTACACTACGGACCTTACAGCGGCACAGCTGAACTGCTGCAGCTGTGCCGCTGTAAGGTCTCCTGTGTAGCCACTCTATGCCGGCGGGAGAGAGCTCTCCTGGCAGCATAATTAAACCACTCCAATGAGTGGCGGTAGCTACGCCGGTGGGAGAGCATCTCCTGCTGACATAGCGCTGTCCACACTGGTGGTTTTGTCGGTGAAACTTTTGTTGGTCAGAAGTGTGTTTTTTCACACTCCTGAGCGACAAAAGTTTTACCGACAAAAGTGCTAGTATAGACATAGCCCAAGACAAAGAGGGGCTGATGCTAGAAGGTGAAGGAAGTGCACAGGAAGCAGAGACTATTGTACCTCCCCTCCCCAAAGAAGTCATATCGGGTCAAGTGTTATTGCAGAGAGTTTCAAATGCACAAATGATTGTTCATTAATACCTAGCAGTCTTCCATTTAAAGTCAATAGAGGTTGGTTGCATAATGCCATTGCACCTTTAAAAGTTCCTCCACATGTTCCATCACATAAAGGCAGACAACTAAATATTGCCAAATTCTGTAAGTGCTTGAATACAAATGCAAGAAATTTAAATACAAAAATGGGTGAATCAGAGTGCCTGGTATTAAATGAGGATATTGATATAATAGGCATCATAGAAAGTTGGTGGAACAATGACAATCAATGAGACACAATAATACCAGGTGACAAAATATATAGGAAAGACAGAGTAAGTCATGCTGGTGGGAGTGGCACTATATGTGAAAAAAAGGATGGAGTCCAATATAGTAGAAATCTTAAATGAATCACACAGTATCATAAAATTTCTATGGATAGAAATTCCATGCTTGAATAATAAAAGTATAGCAATAGGAATACACTACTGACCACATGATGGTGAGGGGGACGGTGAAACGCCCAGGGAGATTAGAAAGGTCACAAAAACAGAAAACCCTTCAACTATCCCCATACTGACTGGGTACATATCACCTCTGGATGGGATACAGAGATAAAATTTCTAGACACCATTAATGACTGCTTCTTGGAGTAGCAAGTTCTGGAACCCACAAGGGGAGAGGCAATTCCTGATTTAGTTCTAAGTGGAGAACAGGGTCTGATCCAAGAGGTGATTATAGCTGAACTGTTCAGTAATAGTGACCATAAAATGTAATTAAATTTAACATCATTGTGTGTGTGTGTATGTGTAAATAGTAAAGAAACCCAACACAGTAGTATTTAACTTCAAAAAGGGGAACTACAAAAAAATGAGACTAGTTAAATGGAAATTAAAAGGAACAGTCACCATAATAGAAGCTCAAATTAAATATATACCCCAATTTATAAAAAAAGGACCAAAAGAATGCAACCAGGGATAAAGAGAGAAAAAGAGGCAGTTAGAGACAAAAATACATATTTTAAAAATTGGAAGTCAAATCCTACGATGGAAAATAGAAAGGAACATAAACTCTGGCAAGTCAAGTGTAAAAATATAATTAGGCAGGCCAAAAAAGAATTTGAAGAGCAACCAGCAAAAGATACAAAAATTAACAGCAAATTTTTTTGTAAGTGCATCAAAATCAGGAAGCCTGCCAAACAATTGCTGGGGCCACTGGACAATCAAGGTTCTAAAGGAGCACTTAAAGAGGACAAGGCCATTGTGGAGAAGCTAAATGAATGCTTTGCATCAGTCTTCACTGCAGAAGATGCTAGGGAGATTCACTTGATCCATTCTTTGTAGGTGACAAATCTGAGGAATTGTCCCATATTGAGGTGTCAGTAGAGGAAGTTTTGGAACAAATTGATAAATTAAACAGTAATAAGTCACTAGAACTGGATGGTATTCACCCAAGAGTTCTGAAAGAACTTAAATACGAAATTGCAGAACTACTAACTGTGGTATGTAACCTATCATTTAAATCAGACTCTGTACCAGATGACTGGTGGATACAGTGCCGGCTCCAACTTTTTTGCCGCTCCAAGCAGCGGGGGGAAAAAAAAAAGAGCCCAATCGAGCTGCCGTCGAGTTGCCGCCGATCTGGAGCGGACCGATTGAGTTGCCGCCGAAGTGCCGCTGCAACCACTCCGGACCTGCCGCCCCGAAAATGGACGCACTGCCGCCCCTTTCCATTGGCTGCCCCAGGCACCTGCTTCCTTCGCTGGTGCCTGGAGCCGGCCCTGGGCGGATAGGTAATATAATGCTGAGTTTAAAAAAAAAAAGACTCCAGAGATGATCCTGGCAATTACAGGCCAGTAACCCTAATTTCAGAAACAAACTTTCAATATTACACAGAGCAGCAGCAGAAGAGCTCTGTGTAAGCTCAAAAGCCTGTCTCTTTCACCAACAGAAGTTGGTCCAATAAAAAATATTACCTCACCTACCAATGTCTCTAGAATTATCAGACACATAAATGAACACGATTTGTTGGGGAAGAGACAACACGGCTTTTATAACAGGAAATCATGTCTCATAACCATATTAGAATTATTTGATGGGCTCAACAAACAAACGGACATGGGTGATCCAGTGGATCTAGTGTACTTGGACTTTCAGAAAGCCTTTGACAAGGTCCCTCACCGAAGTCTCTTAAGCAAAGTAGGCAGTCGTGGGATAAGAGGGAAGATCCTTTCATGGATCAATAACAAAAGACAGGAAACAAAGGGTAGGGAATAAGTGGTTTACTTTTCACAGTGGAGAGAGCTAAAGAGCCAGGTCCCACAGGGATCTGTATTGGGACCAGTGCTGTTAAACAAATTCGTAATAATCTGGAAAAAGGAGCAAATAGTGAGATGTCAAAGTTTGCAGACGATACAAAATTACTTAAGACTGAGAAGAGTTTCAAATGGATCTCACAAAACTGGGTGACTGGCCAACAAAATGGCAGATGAAATTCAGTGTTGATAAATGCAAAGTAATGCATATTGAAAAACATAATCCCAGCTATACATACAAAATTAAGGTGTCTAAATTAGCTGTTACCACTCAAGAAAGAGATCGTGTAATCATTGTGGATAGTTCTCTGAAAACATCTGTTCAATGTTCAGCAGCAGTCAAAAAAGGAAGCAGAATGTTAGGAACCATTAGGAAAGGGATAGATAATCAGACAGAAAATATTATAATGCCACTGGATAAATCAGTGGTATGCCAACACATTGAATACTGTCAGCAGTTGTGGTCACCCCATCTCAAAAAAGATATTTTAGAATTGGAAAAAGTACAGGGAAGGGTAACAAAAATTATTAGGGGTATTGAACAGCTCACAGGCACCGGCTTCCTCAAGGCTCTGGGGGTGCTCAACCTCCTGCTCCACCCCAGGCCCTGACCTCACCTCCCCAGTCCCCACTGCTGCCCCACCTCTTTCCACCCAGTTCCACCTCCTCACCTGAGTGTGCCCCGTCCCCGCTCCTCCACCTTCCCCCAGCACCTCCTGCATGCCGCGGAACAGCTGATCACAGCGGGCAGGAGGTGCTTGGAGGGAGTGGGAGGAGTTGACCGGCAGGGCCACCGGCAGATGGGAGGCGCTGGGGGAAGGAGGGGGGCAGCTGGCTGCCGGTGGGTGCGAAGCACCCACTAATTCTTTTTCTCTCTTTTTCTTTTCTTTTATTATTAAAGTTTTTGTTTTTAGTTGTTAAAGGATTAGCATCATGTGATTATTGAGTAAGATCTTAGTTATATATTGACCTGGCTAAGTGGCTGATCCCTTGGGATTAGAAGGATATATTTGATTAAATTCGTTTTCAGTAACCACACATCATAAACTCCAGTGTCTGGTGAGCCAAGGGCTGTGATGCCTACGGAGACTGCATTTTTGACTTCTCATTAACCAGGGTGGTGAGCCAGAACTTCACCTTTGTTACTGGCTTGGTATAATTTAATGATAGAATAACCACCAGTTTGGGATGAGTCTGCCCTGTTTCTCAGCAGTCTGTCCTGAATTTGGCATCTTCCTCTGTGACCCACTGAGGTATGGTGACAGACCGTTCTTACGTTAAGTGCTGATGTAACCTCAGTCAACATGCCTGATCTGAGAATGGATTCACATTTTGAATGGGTCTCATGTTCAAAAATGGTCTCAGACCCTGAGACCATAAAGGACGGGGGTGCAAACGGGACAAGTGGGAAGAGGTATTTTGAAACATTTCAAGTCAGACGGTGTGTCCAATATGAAGAGAGGGATATAGCTATGAATGGCTGGGAGACTGAAAAGGTCAGGGTAGGAGAAGGAAAAATGTTACCTTCTAAATGCAAGCTATTAAAAAAAAAACCTCACTAACTAAACCTATGGAGGATTTGGCTGGATGAGTTTTGCAAACTTTAAGACTCACTATGTTCAGCATGCTCTCTTTTGTTTTACTCTGATTGTCTCTCTCTAGCCTTTAATTAGACCTCTGGATCTCTGCTGAGGATTGGGAATTTCATGCAGACCCATCCTAGAGAGCCCACTTCATTTGAGATTCTCAGTCAAAACAGCACAAATAAGGAGTCACCTCCCATCAAGTGTGTCACTCGCAGGGCAGTGTTCCAATGAACACATGAGAAATGCTTACTGAATACAGATGACAACTGATCTTAAAGTGGATGAGGTGACAGTGTTTGGAATAATCTTTCACCCGCAGCCACAGATAAACAGTAATATGTCTGTGACTCAGAGAACTGAGGGACAGATCTTCAGTGGATATAAATGGACATGGCTCTGTTGATGTCAACATAGCTATGCCTCTTGATTTGAAACCCAAACTCTGTGATCCAAAACAGGAGGAGGAAGTTTAAGGTGCTGGGAGGAGAACTTAAGAGGTATGGTGTCTTAGGCTAGGTCTACACTACCCGCCTGAATCGGCGGGTAGAAATCGACCTCTCGGGGATCGATTTATCGCGTCCCGTCGGGACGCGACAATCGATCCCCGAATCAACGCTCTTACTCCACCAGCGAAGGTGGGAGTAAGCGACGTCGACAGGAAGCCGCAGAGGTCGATTTTGCCACCGTCCCTACAGCGGGGTAAGTCGGCTGCGATACGTCGAATTCAGCTACGCTATTCGCGTAGCTGAATTTGCGTATCTTAAATCGACCCCCCGCTGTAGTGAAGACGTAGCCTTAGTCTCCTCTCAGCTGCACTAGTGGAAATCAGGAGAAATTCCAATGAAGACAATGGAGAGGCACAGGTTTAAAACTGGTTTAAGTCAGAGAAGAATCAGGAATGGGGTCTGATCCAAAGCTCACTGACATCAATGGGAGTTTCTTCATTGACTTTACTGAACTTTAGACCAAGCTACTCGTTCCTTGGATTACAGCAGCAGTAGAGTTGCCAGCATTTCTACAGTAGTCAGCCATGTTCTGCTTCACTGAATCTAGGAGAGCCTTGGGGGCATACTCCTATTAAAGTATTTGTACACAACAAAACCAAGTTCTTGTGTCTGTTCTCTCTCTGGTTACCATGTAAATAACTTACTCCACTGTGCATCAAGGCTGGAGTGACCATGCTTTTGCATTTTATCTGTGCAAAGCATCATGTACATCTATTACACCATGTCCAAATGGTAATAATAATAATTATTAATAATAATATTGCTACCTTATCAAATAGGATAGTGATGATTTACACCTTTCTTATGGTTAGAAGATCCAGATATCTGTGCATCTCTGGAACTACTGACAGCCACTTTAAAAACTAAAAAGAAATACATTGTTTTATGAATGAGAACCCTGGCATTTGCTTTCTTATTTAGGATAGATTTCCTCACCCCCACTCCAAATCATCACTACATTCTTTATATCTTTATTATAAAGCTTGCTGTATGGTTAACAATAATCAGATTAAATGTTGCCAATTTTTAAACCATTGCTGATCTAGTTTGATCCCAATGAACAGGCTAAAATATGCAGTAATTTGTACAGCTGGCAACACTTTTAGGAGTAAATACAGGGTTTTGGTTTTTTTCTTGAGTTTGGGAGGAGGGGAAGAACAAAGGAAAGGAGCTTGAAATTTCAATAGTTTAATGTTGCTTTAGTGCTGTGTTTAAGTATAAAAGAATTTCTGAGGCTGTTCAAGATGTGCCAACAGGTCAAAGTGCTTTCTAGTTCATCTAACTACTTCTTAATAAAGTAGTAACTGTTTGAGGATTTGACAAGTCCCATGGGTCAGGAAACACACATTAAACAGCCTTACAGCAGTTTTCCCCCTTCAGTATTGAACTGATATTGTATGACGTAAAAGGAGAGCTTCCATTCTCAGGCATGCATGCCAAACAGGCATCTCTTTCAATCTCTTTTTTGAGTGCTAGGATGTAGGGACTTTTCATCTTAAATATAAATCATGCCCAGTTCCCTACCAAAAAATAAATAAATAAAATAAAATAAAAATAAAAATGGCGATGGAATATGAAGGGGATAAGTGAAAGGGGGGAAGAGAAATAAAAGGGACTGAGAGACAAGAAGAGCTAAAAGACAAGCGTCCTTCTTTTCCTCTATTTCGTGCTTTCCCTATTAACTCCTCTTCTTTTTCCTTCACCCCCCTTTTCACTTTCTTCCTTTTCTTTTCTTTTTCCCACCCTTTCAACAATTTTTCTTCTGCCTTCCATTATTTTTATGTAGATGTATTAAAATGAGCATATTCAAAGCTCTAAATATTTGTTCCTCAGTTCAAAAGCCAGCACAGTGGGGGTAAGGCAGCTCCCTGCCTGCCTTGGCTCTGTGTGTCTCCTGGAAGCAGCAGCATGTCCCCACTCCGGCTCCTAGGCATAGGGGCAGCCAGGGGGCTCTGCGTGCTGTCCCCGCCCCAAGGGCCTGCTCCACAGCTCCCATTGGCCACGAACTGCAGCCAATGGGAGTTGTGGGGGCAGTACCTGCAGACAGGGCAGCGCGCAGAGCCGCCTGGCTGCACCTCTGCGTAGGAGCCGGAGGGTGGGCATGCCGCTGCTCTCGGGAGCTGCCTGAGGTAAGCGCTGCCCAGAGCCTGCACCCCTCCCCCCTCCCATACCCCAACCCCCTGCCCTAGCCCTGATCCCACTCCTGCCCTCTGAACCTCTTGGTCCCAGCCCGGAGACCCTCCTACAGCCCAAACCCTTCATCCCTAGCCCCACCCCAGAGCCTGCACCCCAGCCGAAGCCCTCACCCCCCCCATACCAACCCCCTGCCCCAGCCCGGAGCCCCCTCCTGCACCCCGAACCCCTCATCCCCGGCCGCACCCCAGAGCCCGCACCCCCAGCCAGAGCCCTCACCCCCTCCCACACCCCAACCCCCTGAGCCATCCTGGTGAAAATGAGTGAGTGAGTGAGGGTGGGGAGAGCAAGCAACAGAGGGAGGGGGGATGGAGTGAGCGGGGCGGGTCCTCGGAGAAGGGGCAGGGGGCGGAGCAAGGGTGTTCAGTTTTGTGTGAGTATAAAGTTGGCAACCCTATCTCTCTCTCTCTCTCACACACACACACACACACACGTGTGTGGATAGTCTCATCTGCTCTGCAGCAGTTTGACCTAAATTCTGTAGCAAGACTCTTGTATTTATAGCCATCCCTGGCAGTGGACTGGAAATTCTGCAGTAGCTTCAGTGCAGTGTTTTAGTAGAGCAGTAGAGCATGTCAAGTGTCATCCTTTCTGTCCATGTGGCTGCAGGTTCAAATCCGGTGTAATATGTCACAGAGGAGGTGAATATTCTCTTCTGTATGGCTTACCAGTCTATGGGTATTGTTCTATCTGACCATATGAGAGGGCCTGGGCTCCAAGCTCACATGATTATTTTTTTTTGTTTATTTTTTTTTTAAGACCAGACTAGATGATTTAATGACCCTTCTTGGCCTTAAGATCTATGAATAAGCAAAAGCTGAGAGCAGAGTTAGTTGAAAAACAATTCAAAATTTCAATGACATCTTTTGCTGAAATTTCAAATGTTGACTGAAAAACACAGAACAAATTATTCACAGTAATTTTCATTCCAGTTTTTAACCAGCTCTTAAACTGAAATTTGTTAGTGAAATAAATATGAACTGTTATAATACAATCAAAAGAGATCTGGTTTTAATCTGACATTCTACTTGTTTAACACTGCCTCTGGATTTTTTTAATTTTCACTGTGCTGCAGAAGTGTGTATTGAAAACAGGGCAAGATTCCACATTTTTGGTAGGCCTGTGAAACACGTTGCCACCATAACTTCTCCACCCACAAAACACTGACTCCCGTCCTATCCCAGCCTTTCAAGCCTCTTTCCCAAATTAACTCTTGTAACTCTTGTCCATCATGATCACACCCCTATAAACTCTACTGTGTATGAACAATACACTCTCCATTTTAATAACTAAATAAGATAACTACGTGTCCCCTGAAAATTGGGACTATTTCAGCCCAGAATCTGCCTGCCAATGCATATAGCTCTATTGCTGAAGTTGCAGCTGTGATAAGGCCGTGCTACCACTCTAATGTCTTGGGGGAAGAATTTTCTTGCACTTCCTTTGTCTACCAGGGACTTCTCTGGTCTATGCCTCAGGCTTATTGTGGGGATCAGAATTTGGCCTATTATAGTTAAGGGATAATCTCTGTTGCTTTGTAGTACTCAAACAATAAATGACTTTGATTGATGGCTAAAGCAAAGATGAGAGGTTTATTCCATCTCTAAAGCTGTTAATTGTGAGCATACTAGAAGGCAATGGGGGATAGTCACAATTGCACAATAAACTAGTGCAAAAAAGAACAGAAATGTGCTTCTCTTCCACCAGGATCTCAGTGTAGTACTCAACATCTGTCTCAGATTCCAGTGACAGATCAACACACTTTGTGGCATGGACATTAATAATTTAGCATGAGCGAAGCTAGACTGATTAATACCCTCAAAGCACACCAGGTTAGGCCTTCTTAGAAAGGATTATGTGATCTCCTACATACTGTATGAATCAACAAGGGTTTTCAGTGTCATTTGTGAGACCTGCAATGCTATTATATCTATCAATCCCTTTATTTATAACAGTCACCACTGTATCTGTTGTCTATACACAATCTATTCAGCATCACTGTAAAGATACCAACATGTTACATGGGTTCTGCAGGGCTTGTAACTCTATTTTTCAATAACAAAGGGCCAAATTCTGTATTACTCAGGGGGGAAAATCATATTGACTTCAACTAGCATTTTGCCTGTGTAAAGCGTTTAAGTTTTAGCCCAGGATGAGTAATTACCAAAGTACACACCAGATCCCTTCCAAAGAGTCTTCTTGCTGATGTCCTTTTGTCACACAGCCTAGAAAATGTACTGTAATAAGTCAGCAATCACATTGCTATTAATTGGCATCCCATGTATTTACTGATAGATTAGTCCCTGAGAATCAGTCTCATTGACAGCATGAGGCATAATATGATAATATGTAAAGGAAACAATTTTGGAAAACAGATGCAAACAAAACCACAGAGTAACATTTCCGTTTGATGTGTGGTGCTGTATCACAGCCATTTAACTTAATCCCACAAATAACAGCCCTACAGTTGCATATTGAAACCACATAAAACTTTACCAAATGCTGTAATACTTTGTAATGATAAAGTATTTTGACTGTTTTAAAAAATAAATAAATTTACTTTACAGTTACTAATAGCCATTTACCAAGACATCAACATTAAAATTGGCATCTTACATTTATTATTTTACACAGATGCCAGATTCATTCGTGCTCCAGAGCTGTCACTGTATAATTTAATCTTTCTTAAAACAAAATCAATATTGTTTTCTGGTTTGCACTATATCTTTCTCTCAATGCAACCATCACGTCTTCAAACCTTTCTGAAACTGATCCTTCCCTTCCCCAAAAACCCCCTCCTTGTGCAAGTATAATTCTGGAAAGCTGTATTTTATTTTGATCTGTTCCTCTTTTCCTTAGGAAAAAAACCCTGAAGCATAGACAAGCAAGCGTAATATATTACCTCTGTTGGCTTAGCTGGACAGCAGCGGGGGCTTGTAATAAGGATGTGGTAATACACCACAAGGAATCTGTAGACTCATAAAACCTGACCTTATAAATCTCTACGTTTATCAATTCCATACAGCAGCCACTCCCTGCGGTGGAAGTCTCAGACCAATAAACCTGCAGTTGATAACCATATAATTTATCCTCAGTTTTTTCCCCACCAAGCCAGCTAATCATGCTACATTAATAACGTCTGTAAAAAATTGAAATGTCATTTTAAAATAAAGATACCATCTGATCATTCTCGTTACCCTACATACAATTAAAATGTTAAGCAAATGAATATACATGTATAGCAAAGCATCCTAGAAATGCTTAATTCATATGTTTGTATCTCTTTTGTTTTTTGAAGTGCCTTCTGCTGTGAAATACTGTTTTTCTGTTTTCTCACTTTATTTAGCTTCCTACATTAGGTCGGCTTAATAGTTTCTCTCACTGTGTGATATAAATTCAAGAAACAGGGACACAGGTTTAGGTTGCAAGTATACTGAAACTATGGAATATGCCCTCTTTTTTAAGGCTGGCAATACCTTTAAAACACTGTGATTCCTGGTTACGCATCTTAAGAGCATTAAGAAGCAAACCCTGTCCCTGCACCAAAGCAGACTTCAGAGGCTTGGCACAGGGGAACTCTGCAAGGGGTTGGAGTAATCCTCCCGCCAGGCCTTGGAATGGCAGCAGAGAGGCAGAGGCTGCTTATTGAAGCCTCATGACTGCAATAGCTTGCTCTTTTCTCCCTTTCCAACAGTGGTGGAGGAGAGGTTGGCAAATGAGGACAGGCCTGATCCTTCATCAGCTTATTTACTATTCATATTCCAACAGGGGCCTAGAGACCTCAACCAGACTGGGTACTGTACAACCCCGCCTTGCCTTAATCCTCAGTGCCAGAGCCCCTGCATGCAGATCTATGGTCCACAGAGACACTCAGGGTGCATCCCCCGCTCCTTTTCACTGTCCTGATTCCTGCATAGTGGGGCAGGGTTTGCCCCTAAAGACCAGATTTCGACACGCCTTGTGCACCCAGTTTTGAATGCAGAAGGGCTGCTTCTGCTGGCTTAGGTCCTAAATTTGCATGTAGAAAGTGACTAAACAAACATTCTTCTCTGGTTCCCAAGCCCATGCCCTCCCACACAAGGTTTCCATTTTCAGCTACACACACATGATGTGCACCAACAAAACTGCCAGGCTATTATGATATTCAGTCAGAAAGTCTGGTGACCTAGATGCAGCCTGGCCAGCAAGAATGAGGATGAAGTTTGGCCAAGGTGATAGGGAACAGCCAGCATGGATTTGTAAAGAACAAATCATGTCAAACCAATCTGATAGCTTTCTTTGATAGGATAACGAGTCTTGTGGATAAGGGAGAAGCTGTGGATGTGGTATACCTAGACTTTAGTAAGGCATTTGATACGGTCTCGCATGACATTCTTATCGGTAAACTAGGCAAATACAATTTAGATGGGGCTACTATAAGGTGGGTGCATAACTGGCTGGATAACCGTACTCAGAGAGTTGTTATTAATGGTTCCCAATCCTGCTGTAAAGGCATAACGAGTGGGGTTCCGCAGGGGTCTGTTTTGGGACCGGCTCTGTTCAATATCTTCATTAACGACTTAGATATTGGCATAGAAAGTATGCTTATTAAGTTTGCGGATGATACCAAACTGGGAGGGATTGCAACTGCTTTGGAGGACAGGGTCATAATTCAAAATGATCTGGACAAATTGGAGAAATGGTCTGAGTTAAACAGGATGAAGTTTAACAAAGACAAATGCAAAGTGCTCCACTTAAGAAGAAAAAATCAGTTTCACACATACAGAATGGGAAGAGACTGTCTAGGAAGGAGTACGGCAGGAAGGGATCTAGGGTTATAGTGGACCACAAGCTAAATATGAGTCAACAGTGTGATGCTGTTGCAAAAAAAGCAAACATGATTCTGGGATGTATTAACAGGTATGTTGTGAGCAAGACATGAGAAGTCATTCTTCCGCTCTACTCTGCTCTGGTTAGGCCTCAGCTGGAGTATTGTGTCCAATTCTGGGCACCGCATTTCAAGAAAGATGTGGAGAAATTGGAAAGGGTCCAGAGAAGAGCAACAAGAATGATTAAAGGTCTTGAGAACATGACCTACGAAGGAAGGCTGAAAGAATTGGGTGTGTTTAGTTTGGAAAAGAGAAGACTGAGAGGGGACATGATAGCAGTTTTCAGGTATCTAAAAGGGTGTCATAAGGAGGAGGGAGAAAACTTGTTCACCTTAGCCTCTAAGGATAGAACAAGAAGCAATGGGCTTAAACTGCAGCAAGGGAGGTCTAGGTTGGATATTAGGAAAAAGTTCCTAACTGTCATGGTGGTTAAACACTGGAATAAATTGCCTAGGGAGGTTGTGGAATCTCCATCTCTGGAGATATTTAAGAGTAGGTTAGATAAATGTCTATCAGGGATGGTCTAGACAGTATTTGGTCCTGCCATGCGGGCAGGGGACTGGACTCGATGACCTCTCGAGGTCCCTTCCAGTCCTAGAATCTATGAATCTATGAATCTTATTCATTGATATTCATCTTACATTTAAATGTGATTGTGCAGCATACTCCTCCCACAATGGGCCCAGCTCTGCAGCAGGTGCACATGCTAATTTCCTATTAGAGTTATTCAGTTTCATAGAGAATTAGCTGCAAAATCAGGCCCAATGTGAGTGATTTGTTCTTTTAGCTCCGTAAGAGTTAATAGTTGTTATTCAAATAAATCTCTTACACTTCAAGAGGAGATATGACCCTGACTTCTGTAACTTACAAGAAAAAAAAACCATACCCAATAAGATTAATTCAGATCACACTGAGAGACAGATCACGGTGCAACATTTGTTCCATTTCTATATCTTACAAGTACCCTGTGAATGCAGTTGGCTGGTATGTGTTTAAAAAGGACAATTTTGTATCCTATCAGACTTTTAGGTTGAAATGAGACCCTCAACAATTTTTTTTTTTTTTAAATCAAGGTCTGGTCTGATCTGCATGGTTATTAAAGGTCCTATGACACTTTTTCTAAGAGTAGGGGTTTGTCCTGTGTCTTCAGCCAAGAAGTTACTCTTTATTCCTATTGCCCTGCAGTGTTGTGTGTGGGACTTGGCTATCATCCTCCACCCCAGAGTAGGCTGCACATTAGTATGTACTGTATATAGTTTGCAAAGTGCACTGGGATGAAAGAGGCTTTAGAAACTTAAAATGTTACTAATGAGAAATTCATAAATATAAATATCTTTCATTCTTAATCCTTTGCTCTCCACTGAATGCCCATGGGCATTCCCAGTAACGCTTATGTTAATGATCATTATATTAGGCAAGCAATCCAGGAGACAGGTGATTCTATAAAGCTTAATTTTAGGTGACTAGTTCCATTGAAATTAATGGAACAAATCTGCCTCAGATAGGGCCCAAATCTGTAAACTTTACACATGGGAATAGTCCCACTAACTTCAGCGGGCCAGATTATGTCCTTGTTTTAGGGTTTGTCTACACAACACCAACACAACTAAAGAGATGTTTTCTTAATTTCGGTTAGCTAGCTCTGGGTAAAATAGCAGTGAAGACACAACAACTGGGCTTTTAACCCAGGTTAACAGCTGGAGTTAAAGCCTATAGGTGAGCGGGGGGGTTGAACTCAAGCTGCTAACCCAAGTTAGAAGCAGAGTTGCTGTGTCTTCACTGCCATTTTAACCCAAGTTAACTAATTCATTTTAGCTAATCTGAGATAAGAACTTTTTTTTGCAGTGTAAACATACCCCCATACTCAGCTTTGCAGAGAAATAAAGCTAAACCCACCAAAACCTGTGCCATCTGGGTAAGACTGAGCTACCTGCATCTTAAATCTGAGTCCAGCTGTGGGGCAAATCACAGCCCCTGTCCTCTGTATAATCCCACCCACTTCCGGAAACATGTAGTCCAGGAGAAGCCAGAGAGGAAGGGGGAGTGGCCAAAACTGCTTCCAGTCTATGCACTGGCCAGTGGAGCTGGACACTAGGGTGGGTGGAAAGTATACTGAATCGTAGAATGGTAGGACTGGAGGGAACTTGAGAGGTCATCTAGTCCAGTCCCCTGCACTCATGGCAGGACTAAGTATTATCTAGACCATCCCTGACAGGTGTTTGTCTAACCTGCTCTTTAAAACTTACGTCAGAGATTCCACAACCTCTCTAGGCAATTTATTCCAGTGCTTAACCACCCTGACAGGAATTTTTTTCTAATGTCCAGCCTAAACCTCTCTTGCTGCAATTTAAGCCCATTGCTTCTTGTCCTATCCTCAGAGGTTAAGAAGAACAATTTTTCTCTCTCTCCTTGTAACAAGCTTTAATGTACTTGAAAACTGTTATCATGTTCCCTCTCAGTCTTCTCTTCTCCAGACTAAACAAACCCAATTTTTTTTCAATCTTCCCTCATAGGTCATGTTTTCTAGACCTTTAATCATTTTTGTTGCTCTTCTCTGGATTTTTTCCAATTTGTCCACATCTTTCCTGAAATGAATCCAGTAAAGAGGTGTGAAATCAACTTCCTCCTAAGAGCAGTGGGGGAGAAAAGGAGGAATTTTGACTCTTCAAGACACAGTTCATTCCTGGGTCTATGGCTAGGGGTGCAGCTACATGCTACCCCTCATTAAAGGCTGGGCAGGCAGGCTCAGTCTAGTTTTATTGGTTTCTGTGAATTTAGGGCCAGATTCTGTGAGCAGTGAGGGCACTCAGCATCTTGCAGGATCAGACTCTGAATGGTTAAGGGTTTGCAGGAGTATGGGTACAGGACTGGACCAATAGGTAGTATATAACATTGCAAACATATACCCTGATGTAGGCTGATAGAGTATGAAACAAACATGCCATCAAAAATGTTCTGGAAGAAAAAACCCACACTAAAAACAAAAAATCCAAACATAGCTATTTTCCTGCATATATATATATATGCAGGAAAATAGCGATATAATTTTTTTTCAGGAAATCAATCCAACCTGACTATTAAATCACCAACAAGAATAAGCGAAGTAATAGCAATGGCAGGCTAATATAAGAGTTCTCTTTCCAGGATGATTTTTTCCCCACAGGCAATCTTGAAAAGCAAAAGCAGATAGTTCTCATTTTCCTGTGGCCGGGGAGTCTCAATAGACATATATTGTTTTCAGATTTTTTTTGTCTTTACTGTAATGCAAATTTGCAGTCAAAATTTACCATATTCTAGTCTCTGAATCAAGTGATCATTTTTAAAATTTGTTTTAAGACGACATCAGCAAAGTGTGCAATTATACCTAGTAAAATTAAGGGGTGATATCTCAGCCCTACTGAAGACCATGGAAGTTTTGCCATTAACTGCAATAGGGCCAGGATTTCACCCATGGAATTTACTAGCTGTATTTTATCAGTAGAGTATGATAAAGCAATTCTGAATTTAATTGACACATCTAACGAATTATTTACAAATGGAATAAATGGTGTATTTTAAACAAGTTTTCTGTTTGCCAGAAATTATTTTTTATCGTGTTAATATTAGTTTTTACTCTTTATCAAGTTCATCATAACAATGAGACTGAATTGAAAATATGTACCAGATTAGTGGAAACTATTACTTCTAGTGCATAATGTAAGATGGTAAATTGCAAAACCTGGGCCTGCTGCTACATCTCCACAGAGTTGATATGTTTTCTAATTATACAGTTTATGGTCTGGATCCTGCAATAAGTTTTGCAATGGCCGATCTTATTACAAGATCACGTCCTAAGTGTGTATGTTTATGTACCAAATACTTCGAGTGAAATCCTGGCCCCACTGAAGTCAATGGCAAAACTCTCACTGATGTCAATGGGGCCAGGACTTCACCCTTGTGTGCTGATTATTACCTATCAATAAGGAGAAGAAAAGCCATTCTCTTTGGCTTGCAGCCTGCAATTTGTTGTGGGAGGCTGGACCTCTGCACCTGTGTGCCGTTCCATTTGTTTAATTGGGACTCGGCCCACGTGAATGAGCGTGTGGAAAGGGCCCTTGTGTAAGTGTGGTGCAGTGGATCATGCACTGGACTAGGACAGGAGATTTGGGTTCTATTCCCAGCTCTTCTACTGGGTAGTTGCTGTACTCCAGTTTCGTCATCTGTAAAATGGGGATAATGGTACTGATCTCCTTTGTAAAGCATTTTGAGATCTGTGGATAAAAAGTGCTATGTAAGAGCTAGGTATAATTGTTTGGCTAAAGAAAGAACAACTGCATATATATGATCTATATGTTCAGAAAATCATAAGAAATATTACACAGATTAAATCTTAGTTCTGGTTATTACTAAATGAGCTTATAATCATTTAGGTTCTTTGCTATGGATATATTTCCCATACTAACATTTGATATGTACAGGAAACTATTCTGAAACTCCCCAAAACAGGAACGGTCTCTTCATCCAAGTTCGTACAGTGCCCGTTGGGATGGTGCATATTTTCTGAAATCTTAAAGGTATCAATCTTTTCTATCCTCCAAAAGTGCTTCCAAAATTTAATTGTGTAGGACAGAATTCTAAGGGGATATTGTTTTGTTTTAAGCGCCATACTGAAGAAAACTGTTGTACCAAAAGAAAAGAGGAGGGGTTAGGTCCAATTCATGCAAGAAAGTATTTAACTCAGATGAATGTACTAATTTATTCAGCATATTTCTGTAGGATCTGCATTTTATCCTTTTTTAATTAACTCATTTCAAAGCTTTCAAACTTGTACAAAAATATTTTATTGGAATTTCATTACTATTGTTTTCCTTGGGAAGGCAGCCTATAATCTTCATGATATTATTGTAAAGCCATCACTAAGCAACATGCTTTGGCATCTGTATAAGCTTTTGTCCTCCCCTTCCCCCCCCCCCATCCAAATGCAGACATTTGCATTTACTGTTAAAATATTATGGATGCTGACACCAGTTTAGCCACAAGACCTGGTGTTTGACTGTCTCTAATTGATTTAATTATTCATAATTGCTCAGTTGGGGCTTATGAGTACTTTAGCGTGATTAAAGGGGAACATACAAGTCTGCAGCTAATGATGTGTTCCATCATAATTTACAACCGTGAAGTTGATAGAATTAAATTGTATAGGCATAGTACACTTTTAATCCTGTTTTAGAATGGTTTCTCAGACCTAGTTAAAAAAAACTACAAACAAACAAAAAACAAACCACATTTGCTCTGTATAAATGAAGCTTAAAGAATGATTGGAACAACTTGGAGTCTCTTTTAGTTTGTTTAAATAAAAAGGCACTAGATAAACTCATCTATGTCTGTAGTGTGTATGATTCCATTGTAATGCATTTCCCTTTGTTATCTCCTCCTCTCTATTTAGATGTATTTACTAATTTGATGCTAAAACCAAAGTGGTGGTGTTTTATTTGGAAAATACTAAGGTATCTGTGGTTACACAAATATAAAAGTAACTTCTGTCAACATGATGCATCACAATGATCATACATGGCGGTTTTCTTAATTGTCACCAAACATGTTTCCATAATTAGTTCAAGACAAGTGATTTAGACAACGTGGTATACATTTTATGAGACAACGTCCTTAAAAACTAATGTTGAGAGACAGCCGTGTCTTTTTTGGACAGTGGCTTGCACATTGTGAATGTTATTGGACTACAAATAATAATACTAAAAATTGTGTGTTCTTCTGTAATTAGATGGCTTTAAAAAAGGGCTTCTTCTAAACAAAAGTGTCTTATTTTCCTAAGATGTTTAAGGAGAACACACACACACACACACACGTCCAGTATGAATGATGATGAACATTTTTTTTAGATTTATATAATCATGAAATTGTTTGTTAGTATTAAGTTCTGCCTTTCTGTTGAATTCACTTAAATCAGAGACTGCCACAGAAAGAGAGTGAGCCCTATTTACAGGATTAGGTTCAATTTGGTTAAATAGATGGGGGAAATGATGCAAACTAGAAAAGGCACCATTTGCACCCTAATATTAGAGGCAGTGTGGCTTTGTCTGGAATAAACCCTAAGTGGTAGCATGGCATTAACTTTATATAGCCTTTGTATTTTTAACTCCTCTGAACAACCCCAAAACAGTATCTTCCCCCTAATCATTACACAGAATGGTTTTGTGGACCTGTAGATAGACATAACATGCAACAGTTAGAACTGAAATGTATTATCAGAAGGATGTAATTACAATTATTTATTTAAGCTGGTTCTGAACCAGAGAATTCTGATATGAAGCTGGAGCCAGTAAAGGCTTGAAAAACTACTGACAATAAGCAATTCTTCATGGAACAAAACTATTACAATAGGGAGCCTTTGATCTTGCCTGTCTCCTGTTGCCAATTGAACTTTGTCACCATGCACTGTCATCCACAAGGGAGCACTTTTGAATTAAGCAGTCTACAGCAATTTAGTCTGTTCCAGCTTTGAAGTGCCAACATCAGTCAGGCCAGTACTAACTTTTTTCATTAATTTTTTTTTTTTTGAGTTCTCTTAGGAGTTGTGCAGCCCTGGCATTTAGATAAGTAAAGTCAAGAAACCAAGGCACTAAGACATCAAAAGCAAGAGAGGCCCCTAAAATACAAATGTGAACCATCATTAGGCTCTAATGGTGCACTTCATTAATGTCCACTTCAAAGCAAAAGTTTACTGACTTTGGGATTGACTAATTTACACATTGTGGGAAATTGCTGCCAGCCATGCATGTAACCACTAAATGTTTCTGAAATAAATAGAAACGCCCTCTTCCTTCAGAAATCAGGAACTGCAAACTGAGCCTTTAATTGCAAGATGGCATTTGAATTGGAATGGATACCCTGTCTAGTGCATAAATCACTAAAGCTATGTGTGAATCACAGATGCCAATCAGCACTTTTCTGCAAATTCCTACTTCCCCTCCATCCACCCCAGAAGAGAATATTACTGATACTTTTCTTATGGAAATGTTCATCTGTTTGGAACATTCATTGACAGGGGCTAAAACTCGCTAAAGTCTTTAAGTGACTTAGGAGCCTAAATCCCATTTTTGAAAGTGACTAAGGCGCTCAGGAGCCAAAAGTCTAATTGAAAGTCAGTGGGACCAAGGGTATGTGTACACTTCAGTCACTACAGTGTCATGGGTAGGTGCTGCAGCCATAGTGCTGTAGGATAGATACTTCCTACATAGACAAAAGGGGTTTTTCCATCCATGTAATTTACTTCTCTGAGAGGGGATACCTAGATCGATGGAAGAATTCTTCCATCAACCTAGCTGTGTCTACACCAGGGTTAGGTCGACCTAAATACGGAGCTCAGGGCACAAGATTTTCCACAGCTCTGAGTCACGTAGCTAGGCTGATCTAAGTTTTATGTGTAGACCAGGCCTTGGGCTATTAAGTGCCTACATCACTTTTCAAAATGGGACTTTATCTCTAAGGTCTTGTCTACACACAAAAGGTGGACCACTTTAAGTACAGTTGTATATTTAAAGTGGTACAAACCCCACCCCCAACGTATAAATGGTACCTTTATACTGTTATAAGTGCATGCACACTAGAAGTTTCACAGTATAATTATCAGTTAAAAAATCACACCCCTAATTGACCTGCTGGTCCAAATATTGTGTGTAGATCATGCCTTTGGAAAATGTTACACAGCAACTTCACTTAATCAAAGTAAATAGTGCTAACAAGCAAATTGACACCATACATAGTCCAAGTTATACAATTTGCAGCGATATTTGAGATTTTGTGATTTTCAAATTGTGATCAATTGAGTTGGATGACACAGAGGAAGCTGACCATGACTTAGAAGTCAGTGTAGCCCAGGAAAAGTGGTATTCAGGATTTAATCATAGTGAGTTGAAATTATTATGCTAAATATAATTTGTCCTGGTCTACACTAACCACTAAGTATCAGAGGGGTAACCGTGCTAGTCTGTATCCACAAAAACAATGAGGAGTCTGGTGGCACCTTAAAGACTAACAGATTTATTTGGGCATAAGCTTTTCTGGGTAAAAAACCACTTCTTCAGATGCAAGTCATGATAGTATCCTGCCATCTTACTGTACTGTACTGTGCTGTACTGTTCCCAATCTTTTTCAGACAATCAAATCTTGTTATATAGATGAGCCCCACAGGAGCTATAAGAGATCAGCACCTTTGAAAACCAGGCCATTGGTTTTTCATTAGCAAAAGGGTTGAAAATAGTCTGCTAAAACAGTATTTGGACAAAGTTGTCAGAGATCTACACTTATACATACATTTTTGGGAAAGGAAAACTATTAGACATGGATTGGCCAAAACACAGAGAGAGGTTGCCAATGGATATGATTAAAAAAAAAAAATGGGGCGGGGGGTTAGAAAATTGTAACTCTGCTGCTTTGCATTTCAACTAACTTCCTTAATTATAGAAAATTTTTAGCAATTACCTCCTCTTTGCAACATTTCAATAAAAGTTCTGCCTTCATGCCTGGCAGGGAAGCTGACTTGCCATGGGCAAGAATGGCAAAAAGAAGAAGAAGAAGAAAAAAAAAAAAACCCACTTAGCAAACCACAAATTTCAGAGACCTAGTCACATCTGCATTTTATCAGCTTTTTCCGGATAGTATTACACCAAACAATTGTCTGCAGATCGGTAGACAGCTGAGACTTTAAAGTGCTGAATTACTGAGAAAATGCTAGAGATAAAAAACAGCACATGTATCCTATCAGTATAATGAAACCAACCTGCTGCTAGCGCCATAGTGCCTTAGTTCTAAGTACCCTGTAGAGGAACGGAAGGCTTTCATTTAACTCTTAAGAGGAAAGTAAGGGAAAGAAGAGTAAAGGTCATCTAATACCAGCCTTAATCACAGCACAGAAATACTTTTAGATATATGAAGGGAGGAATGCTTGGTGTTCAAAATTAAACACCAACAGCAGACAAGAGGGTGCCTACTCATACTGGAGCTAGCATTTCCTGTGGGAAATTCCCAAGCCTTACCTTGATGTCAGCTGCAGTTACACATCCATGGAACACAGCAAAGGATAAAACCAAAATCAAACATGTAGGTATTCAGACTGCGCTGCATAAAGGATTAATTCAATCTACTCATAAACTCTCAAACAGAAGGTGATTCAGTAGATCAGCCAGAAGGTACTTTGGAAATGAATAATGGATATTTCCTGAATTGAGCATGGTTATTATGCATCAGGGCTACTACCTAGTGGCAGATGTCTAGGTAGAAGTCATGTTTAGAAATCCAAAAAGGGGAATCCATTAGTCATGAAAAAGGGTTTATTGTAGTATTTCTCACTATTAATTGTTCGACTTCATGTAAGGATTGCGGTGTAGATTATATCTGAGATTTGATTACTTGTCCTAGCTGAGCATAACATTTAGGCAGATATCAGAGGTGGATTTACTCAAAAAAGGCACAATCCTGCACCCATTGAAGTTAGTGGTAATGAAATCCTGGTCCCATTGAATTCAATGGGAGTTTTGCCATTAACTTCAATGGAGCCAGGTTATTAGCCCCAAGGCCTTCCACAGGAATAGAATCAGCCTTGCAGTGACTGCATGAGACAACAGAAATTATTATTCTCATTATTTAATATTTCTATTACAGCAGTACCCAGAAACTCCAGTCAGGATCAATGCCCCTTTGTCCTAGTTGCTGTACAAAGATAGAGGTAAAAAATAATCCCTTCAGAGATTTAAGAACAGCAACACAGGAAGGATGATGGAAAGGAAAATAATCAAATTTAAACAATTTTTTGTATTCATATACATTTCTTTTTACTAGTTTTGTAATTGTAGCCTTTTATTTTATTTAAAGTGAATTTAGTAATGTTATATTACACCACCGTGGGTTCGGCTCTGGTGGCTACAGTTTCAAGCTCAACAGAGTGAAAGTCACCTCCACTACTTGTTTCAGATTTAGAATCTCTAGGAATTCATAAAGACCCAGGATAGTGACCACACATACATTTCACAAGTACAAGATCTAGTCTGTTTTACAAGTTTTATTCAAGTTACAATTGAGGTTATGATTACCCAAGCATATAGAAATCCTATAAAGACCTATGCACAAGTTACAAAGATAGTCAAACTCACATCCTTAATGACATTCTTAGGGTCTAATGGCTGCCTTGCCAATTGACCATCAGTAGAGGGATGGTTCCTGTTGGAGTTTTCCCATAGGGAACTCATTTTACACTATCCAGGAACCCTCTTTTATCTTTTGATTCTGACTGTACCTCATACCCCATGCATGTGCGTGATGGCGTCCACCCTCTTTTCCCTTATTTGTATTGTGTCCTCCAAGAATACTGGGGTGCCCATTTTTCATAGGTTGTTTATAGTTCCTTTTATTCTCATTAGCATTTGTGCACATAGTGCACCCTGTGGCTAGGGCACGTGGTAGAAACAAAAGTGCCTCTAGGGCATTTTGTGATCCAAAATTAATCTTGCGGCCAGTTTTTCACAATACCACCCGTTGGTACATCTTTTCCCATAATCTTGTGGCATAGGGTCATTCTTTGGTCACTTATGTCAAGCATTTCTTAACTCTAAGGCCTAGTGTGGCTAAACTGACATCTTACATGCCTCAGCCTAAGGCCTTGCATTTCAGCCCTACTTAGATACTTAATACATACTTATCACTTCTAAATACTTATCAATCTTATACTTCTATAATTCTAATCCTACAATTTAAAGCTATTCAGCCTATGATGATTATATATAACAGGACATGCTAATGTTAGTCTCTAAGGTGCCACAAGTACTCCTCATTGTTTTTTTTTTTTTTTTTTTTTTGATAAAGTGAAATAATTGGCTACATAATTAAATACATAAATATTTACTTTCCCCAATTATCCCTTAGGCATCTGCCCCTAATACCCCTCACTTTAGCCATTTAAAACTGGTTGATTTCTTGTAGGTGTTGTGGCAGAAACATAGAGTAGAGATTTCAAGTAGGAGAGAGACTAGCTTTCAAGCAAGGTATTCCAGGCCTAAGGGGTAGTAAAGAAGAAAGCACAAGAGACATTTATAGGGAGAAGATGGCAGTTCAGGCAGGCATCATTGGCAGTGTAATTTGTAATTAAATGGTGCCTTTTATATACTTTAACCCAAACAATTTGAACACACCATTTAGGTTTTTCATGCTCATATATCAGGGGGTAGCCGTGTTAGTCTGTGTGACAGTGTACCCCATAAGGCTTTATGGGGAGGGGGTGCTTATAAATGTATGTATGACATAACTGGAATATGTTTGGTGCTGCCTGTGCCAGGTAACATATCTCCGTAAAGGTTATGGTCTACTATATCTATTCATCGTATTTGTACATATATATATCATTTTCTACTTGAGGTTAAGAATATGGTCTGTATGCTTGCTTGGTTTCTAAGTAAGCTTTGGGAGGCATTTGGTCAGCTTCTTTAGGAAGGAATTCGCCAGGTTAAGTACCTGATCAGGGAACAATGCATCTTGGAATGCTCCAATCCACATAAGAAGTCTTCCTGGAGACATGCAAGATTCCATGTGGGCAATGGCTTCAGCCTGTAAAGACTGAGTCATGCAGGGACATGTGACTTGCCCAGGTGACTCCAGAACTCCATCTTGGAGCTGGACTTTGCATAGGAGGGAGGAGGGGAGTCTCCTCCCACAAGAGAGAGTCTATTTAACCCTGGGGGAGACCCCTCCTTTTTGGTCTTCAGCTGGCTAAAGAAGGAGCCTCTCCACCCCCCCAGGATGCTTGAAGGAAACCGAAACAAAAGACAGTAACTACAGGGGTTGTGAGAGATTGCTGGACCCAGGCTAAAGGGAGATTAGCCTGTGAAAGGGAGCATTCTGGAACTGGTGAGGAACTTATCTGTATTTAGTTTGATTAGGCATAGATTTGCGCATTTTATTTTATTTTGCTTGTGACTTACTTTGTTCTGTCTGTTACTACTTGGAACCACTTAAATCCTACTGTCTGTATTTAATAAAATCACTTTTTATTTAGTAATTTACTCAGAGTATGTATTAATACTTGGGGGAGCAAACAGCTGTGCATATCTCTCTATCAGTGTTATAGAGGGCGAACAATTTATGAGTTTGCCCTGCATAAGCTTTATGCAGGGTAAAACGGATTTATCTGGGTTTAGACCCCATTGGGAGTTGGGCATCTGAGTGCTAAAGACAAGCACACTCCTGTGAGCTGTTTTTGGGTAACCTTGCAGCTTTGGGACAAGTGATTCAGACCCTTGGTCTGTGTTAGAGCCAGACAGGAGTGTCTGACTCAGCAAGACGGGGTGCTGGAGTCCTGAACTGGCAGGGAAAACAGAAGCAGGGGTAGTCTTGGCACATCGGGTGGCAGCTCCCAAGGGGGTTTCTGTGATCCAACCCGTCACAGTCTGTATCTACAAAAACAACAAGGAGTCTGGTGGCACCTTAAAGACTAACAGATTTATTTGGGCATAAGCTTTCGTGGGTAAAAACCTCACTTCTTTATAATGATTGATATTCTATTTTAGTGGATGTTTTCAATTGAGCCTTCTGACAGTGACACACACACACATTTTAAACAACTATATCTATATTCTTGGAATTGGGCACACCACAGGTGCATAACTGAGGTATATGGTAGTAAAGGAAATGAGGAAGTGCAAAACCACACTTCATGTATAGGTCAATTCCATTTTTAATGTGTTCTACTGTGCAACCAAGTATGAAACTGAGGGAAAAAATTTGTTAATAAAACCTATAATTTAGACTTATTGGCACTTATTTTTATTGGCATTCTCAGTGAAACATAGTGGAGAACTGTAGTTTGCAAGGTTTGTTTTTAACTCTGTGTTCAAACACAGGCTCCTTAATAGGATGTCCAAATCCCACAAAGTGGCACGTAGGCATATAAAATGGGATTTTATGCACTTAAGATCTTATTTGGGCATCCAAATATGAGCTCTAGATGTCATACATATACCATTTATAATTGAAAATTGGGCTCTGTCCATGCTGAAAGCTCACTTCTGTAAACCTTCTGGGAGTCATCATTTGCAGAGCCTTATAGCTTGCTGTCTACTGAAGAAAGAGTAGGTTTACTTATAAATTCTATATAAGATGGATATTCTGTGTCAAAGGAACTAAATATTGTGTTGTGAGAAGATTAGAGTAAGGTTGAAAGATAGGAGTAAGTGTCTGGTAACTTTATGGGGCAGTATAAGTGGGAGACAGTATTCAACCTACATATTATAGTTACAAAGAATGTGAACAATTAAATCAATCCCATCAATACACAATTATAGAAGATTTTAATTTTGTTTACAGAGCTAGGATTTCAAAAGTTTCCAAGCAATAGTGCATGTCATTCACTTATTGTTCCAATTCCATTCTTCTTTAATGTTGATTGATTTAAAAGGTTGTCTTTAATTTAAAAGCTGTTTTCATTTTAGTTTTCATCTTTCTGTCATGTTCCAAATGACATGAAATTGAATTACCCACAAGTATAAACAGAGTTTTGGTTTTCCTCATTGGTTTATCCCCAAGGATTGCAAATAAGCATCTTTCATTGCTCCCACCTCCAAGCCTGAGATCACTCATCAGGAGGGTGTGGCCACTGACCATCTCAGTCCTTCCTTAGCACACCTTGTTCTTTGTGCACCAAGATTAGACTCATAGACTCTAAGGCTAGAAGGGACTGTCATGATCATCTTGTCTGACCTCCTGCACATTGCAGGCCACAGAACCTCACCCACCCTCTCCTGTAACAGGCCCATAACCTGTGGCTGAGTTACTGAAGTACTCAAATCTTGATTTAAAGACTTCAAGTTACAGAGAATCCACCATTTACTCTAGTTCAAATCACAGTATAATCAGTTTTTAGACTGCAAAGGGAAGGGGTGAGCACACAGACATGACCCACAGGAGTAGAAATACAGCTGCAAAGGACATACTACATATATAATGCAGCATTCCATATATATGCAAAAAGGATAGAAGTGCAGGCCATACAGAAGGAAAGAGAGGCTTGTATATTGCTCTCTGCCATGCCTCTATATGATGAGACACAGACAAATTGGAAATTGACAGATGATCAGAACATATTGTCCTTCATGCACTATTTACCTGTGTTTATTTTGTATCCACTTCATTTTGTAGGGATCCCATAATGGAAATCACTGTACTCTGGGCATCTCCATTTTTATTCTTTTACTATAGCCTTCAGTTTTTGTTGCATTCTCAGGCTTGCTCACAATGTGCTGGTTGCCTTTAGCACTGCTGTTCGTAGCATGGCATTCTACCACATAGCCCCACTTGCACATCACGGCCAATGCACTTTCATTTTTATGATATTTTCTTACATAAACCATCACTGCACATCAGGCAAAAGCACAGGATCGTTTGGCCTTTTTATCCGAGATGGTGTGCGTGTGACTCCTGGCTTATTGTTCACCTGACAAAGTCAGGCCTTGGCTTGTTTCTGGTAAATTTCCAACGCAGCATGGAAAAACTGAAAATAAAATCTCTTAAAATAAAACAAACACCTTGGGGGTCCAAAAGGTCAGTCCAACCTTCTCTGAAATAATGTCAAGGTGCTGTAGGTCAATATTTTTAGCTTTATAGCCTTGAAAGTGTCTTTTTAATAGTAGATATCTCATTCCTGCTTGCTCCCTACTTAAGGACAACCTATGAAAATACAGCTAATTGTAGCAACATACGAGCAGTGGGATGACAGAACTTGTCCTGCAAATACCCGGTGCAAACAAGGGCTATTGGCACTTCTTTACTTAGCACTTTTGACTTGTATACAGTAGCTGGAGCAAGGCAATTATTTACCCAGTTCTGCTGAACTATCACCCTGATTTTCTGTATCATTTGTCATTTTAGTGAATCAGCTAGCAAATTGTTTCCCTTCCAAGACACTTAATTTACGTTTTTAATTGAAGAGCATATTCTTGAACATGCTAATGAGTGTCAAGAGCTCATGGCAGGGTCTCTCTTTCATCTTGAATTGGGAAGGAATCAAAATTAATCTGTGCAATTTTGAATGTATATTTATGTACAATTTAAATAGATTTTATAGCAAAGGCCTATTTACTATTTTGATAAGCCCGTGGCCTAATGTTTCCTCGGTGGAGTTTAGCTCTACTTCTTGGATTGGGAGGAGATCAAATGCTGTTGGCTCTGTTTTTTAGCCTATTATAGGAATTATAGCCATTGATCTGGCTATCCAGCTGAGATATTCTAAGGTATGGCAGCTAGATTAGGGAGTGGAACACAGATTGGCTGGCTTCAAGACAACAGCTACAAAAACATTTTTACAGGTATATTCTCATCTCAGTGCATATAGATTCATGCATATAACACCTGTAAAAACTGATTCCCTGTAGACTGAGATAGAAGGGTTCCTTTTCATCAAAATGAGGCCTATAGTATATGTCCTAAGAGATGAAAAGCAGCAATTCATTCCCAGTCAAGTGTGTTATGCAATGGCCAGCCAAGAACCATTAAAGGAAAACTATCTAGGTATGGATTAATGTTCCTCCCATCTCAGGGCTGGAAAGATATGGAAGTTACCAGGACCAATGGAAAAGAAAATGAGGTGCATTGATTGAAAATGGGTCACATGGTGAGGGGTAAACATTCCAAAGAAATAAACAACAATTCATGGATTAGAATCCAAGAGAATTAAGTGCTCAGATAAAATGGTGATTGGAGCCATATGAGAATCTTAATAGAAATAGGGGGAAAATATCCCACAACAGTCCTGAACAGCATGTGCATAAACATGTGAAAAGAAGTAGTCAGTCCACTTCTGTCAAAGTACAGAAAGAAAATCTTAAGAGTATGTGTGTACGTATATGTGTATATGTGTATGTATATGTGTATATAAGTGTATATAACACACACACACAATTATACACACATACACATATATAATCTATTAACATGGCATTTCTTTAGCAAACTATTCGTTTCTTTACATCTTGTGATTCAAATATATGGATTAGTTAAGATCAGGTGAACTCTAGCCCCAAATATTTAGAAAAAATCAAGCTGTTCTACTATTGACACTTGCTATATGGTCTCAAGTTCCTATCACAATCCTTTTTACTTTGGATAAAATATTTGAAAACTTGTTCTATACTATTGCATACAAATAAATGTGTTTTACTTGGTTAAGTTATATAACCTAAGTGTTGAGATGTGGCAGTGCCTAGTTAGGCATCCTGCCCATCACAAAATTTAAGATAAGAACCAATTGTATGTATTAATCAAAATAACGGTAATTATTTTAAAAAATATTTCTGACGACAGTACTCTGAGCATCTGACCAATTTTAGATGCCAAGCTAATGTATTGGGAGTTTTTCTGGTTTTCTCACTAATCTGTTTTTGCCTTTTTCAGGAGTTTGTCCTGCCATTTTGATTTCTTCCTATCCCCCAGTTGTATCAACCCTGATTCCTTGACTCTTCAATTATATTTTTAGAACTTTTCTCTTCCAACCTTTCTCTATTCTGCCTCTTTCTTTTCTCATTCATGAAAAGAAGTAATATGGCAAAACAAAACATTTCCAGTAAGTTATTAGAATGTATTGGGGACAACTGTGGAGAAGGTAGCTCGGGAGACAGCCATTTTAGACTTGATTCTAACCAACAGGGAGGAATTGGTAGAGAATTGAAAGGTGAAAGGCAATTTGGGTGAACGTGATCATGAAATGGTAGATTTTGTGATTCTAAAGAAAGGAGGAAGTCAGAACAGCAGAATAAGGACAATGGACTTCAAACAATCAGACATTAACAAACTCAGAGAACTGGTATGTAAGGTCCCAGGGGAAGAAAATCTAAATGAAAAAGTTGTTCAGGAGAGCAGGCAGTTTCTCAAGGAGGTAATAATAAAGGCATAACAGCAAATTATTCTCATGTGAGGGAAAGTCAGGAAGAATAATAAAAGGACAATATGGTTCCATGCGGAGCTCTATAGTGACCTGAAAATCAAAAAGGAATCCTACAAAAAGTGGAAACATGGCCAAATTGCTAAGGAGGAGTTCAAAAGAATAGCACAAGCATGTAGGTACAAAATCAGAAAGGCTAAGTCACAAAATGAATTACACCTAACAAGGGACATAAAAAGGCAATAAGAGGAGGTTTTAAAAATACATTAGAAGCAAGAGAAAGATGTAGGAAGCCATAGATCCTCTACGTAGCGGGGAAGGAGAGCTAATAACTGATGACATCAAGAAGGCTGAGGTGCATGATGCCAATTTGGCTTCAGTCTTCACTAAAAAGATTAAACGTGACCAGATACTCAACACAATTAATATTAACAACAAGAAGGAAAGAATGCAAGCCAAATCAGGAAAAGATCAGCTTAAAGAATACTCAGTAAGTTAGATGTATTCATGTTGGCAGGGTCTGATTAAATTCATCCTAGGTACTTAAGGAATGAGCTGAAGCTATCTTGGAACTGTTAGCAATTATTTTTGGGAACTCCTGGAGAATGGGTGAGGTCCCAGAAGACTGGAAAAGGGCCAATATAGTATCTACCATCAAAAAGGGGAACAAAGAGGACCTGGGAATTTATAGATCAAAGAGCCTAACTTTTATACTTAGAAAGATACTGGAACAAATTACTAAAAAAATCAATTTGTAAGCACCTGAAGGATAATAGGGTTATAAGGAATAGCAAGCATGGATTTGTCAAGAACAAATTGTGCTAAACCTGCCTAATTTCCTTCTTTAAACAGGGTTATTTGCCTAGTGAAGGGGGGAAGCAGTAGATCTGATACATCTTAATTTTAGTAAGACTTTGGACATAGTCCCACATGATATTCTCATAAGCAAACTAGGGATATGTGGTCTAATTGAAATTATTGTAAGGTGGGTGCACAACTGGTTGAAAGATCATACTCAAAGTGTAGTTATCAATGGTTCTTGACAAACTGGAAGGGTGTATCTAGTGGGGTTCTGCACAAGTCAGTCCTAAGTCCAGGACTATTCAATATTTTCTTTAATGACTTGGATAATGCAGTGGAGAGTATGCTTATAAAAATTTCAGATGACTCCAGGCTGGGAGAGGTTGCTAGCACTTTGGAAGACAGAATTAGAATTTAAAACAACCTTGACAAATTGGAGAATTGGTCTGAATTCAACATGATGAAATTCAATAAAGACAAGTGCAAAGTACTACACTTAAGAAGGAAAAATCAAATGTACAACTACAAAATGTGGAATAACTGGCTAGGTGATAGTATTACTGAAAAAGATGTGGGGTTTATAATGGATCACAAGTTCAATAAAAGTCGTCAATGCGATGCAGCTGCAAACAAAGCTAGTATCATTCTGGGTCTTATTACCAGGAGTGTTGTAGGTAAGATGCAGGAGGTAAGTGTCCTGCTCTAGTCAGCACTGGTGGGGCCTCAGATGGAGTACTGTGTCTAGTTCCGGGTGACACACTTTAGGAAAGATGTGGATGAACTGGAGAGAGTCCAGAGGCGAGCAACAAAAATGATAAAAGGTTTAGAAAACCTGACCTACGAGGAAAAGTTAAAAAACCTGGGTATGTTTAGTGTTGAGAAAAGAAAACTGAGGGGGGGACCTGATAACAGTCTTCATATATGCTAAGGGCTGTTACCCAGAGAACTGTGATCAATTGTTCTCCATGTCCAGTGAAGGTAGGACAAGAAGTAATGGGCTTAATCGGAAGCAAGGGAGATTTAGGTTAAATATTAGGAAAACCTTTCTAATTACAGGGTAATTAAGCTTTGGAATCGACTTTCAATCGAGGTTGTGGAATCCCTGTCATTGGAGGTTTTTAAGAACAGGCTGGACAAACACCTGTCAGGGATGGTCTAGGTTTATTTGTTCCTGCCTCAGTGCAGGAGGCTGGACTTGATGACTTCTCAAGGTCTCTTCCAGCCCTACACGTCTATGATTCGATTATTTCTATGCTTCTATGAAACATTTACATAGAGCTGGACCCTGAAGCAAAGCCATGGACTAGAACTCCCCTTAAGCACCAAAACTTTGTTCAGAATTTGGCTCTACATCTGAATTTGGCAGGGGGTGCCATTTCTATAGAGTCAAACCAAAGCCCTAGGCCTTAACACCCCAAAACTGAGCGGGTCACAATCCAGATCTGAATTTTGCCTCTTGGGTCCATCCATAATTTCACCTAGAGTGACCCTCAAATGTAAGCAACTTGGCATAGTCTACAGTACTGGGACCTTCAAACCTAAGAGTCCTTAGCAGAGTATTTAATTAGAGCACTTGGATAAATATAGATGCTACAGGGCAGGAAAGATGGATACACTGCCAACTCTTCAGCTGATTTCATACTGTAAAGTTACTGGAATTATTGGGGAAAAAATAAGATCTTCTTTTGCTTAGTGCACATCAATTGTGAATAGGAAACATTGAAAATAAGCAGTTACCAGCCCCACAGACCTTAACATACCAGACTCCATGACAACATGAAACCCAGAGGAAGGAAAAATATTCCTAAGGGAAAGCTGAGAAGTGCAAAGAAAATGTTAAAAAAAATAGAAAAAAAGAGTGGGATGTGGTGTTTGTTTTTGTTAGCTGAGTCCTAATGTTTGAAGTCCCTTCTTGTTGTTAGATTACTTTATCTACTGCTCCTTAGGGAACAGACACCATGCTATCACTTTGTATACACTACACTGATAGTGCTATTGCATTTGGGCATAAAATTGTATGGCATTTCATTGGAGAACTTCATTTTCCCTAGCGCTGTCCGAGCACAGAGCCTATGTGATGCAAAGCAAACTTGCTTTAACTTTGTTTCATTTTTAAGCTTACAAATTTAGGGATGTCTTTAAATCATTGGAGAAATTTAAAAGTTGGGGAAGGGGCAATAAGATAAAAACCAACAGTGCGGGAAAGAGAGACATTTTCTAAATAACAGTGCAAAATATAACCTGTGAGAAAGCTGTCAGAACCATATGAGACAGTATCATAACAACAATAATATCAATAACAGGCAAAATTTTCAAAAGCACCTAAGTTGACATTCAATGGAACTTAAGCTCCTAAGTCACTTAGACACTTCTGAAAATTTTATCCAACAGCAATAGTAATGACTATTATATAGCACTTTTCATTCTGAAGGATCCCAGAGCATTTTAAAGGACTGTACATGTATGGATACAGAGACACATTTTACTGCACCTACTACTGAAACACAACCACTTCTTGTGTGGATTACGACAGCTTTTTCACCATGCACAGCAGTTTAGGAAAAGGCAGGGGGTAAATTAAGTGTGAAAAACTACCCAAATATGTTTTCACTAAAATCAGTGGGTAAACTCCCATTGACCCCAGTGGGAGCAGGACCCAAATTAGAGATTTGGCTAGGACATGGATAAATCCTCTATTTTCACATGAGATGCCATGGGAATTTTTATGAGCACAAGTGGTTAGGGGAATTCAATTGTACATTATAAAGACAGTATTTCCAGCAGTACAACACTAAGAGGATTCTGGGACACTGGTTCTGTACTGGCCCAGTGGGGAAATGTCTACTCCAGAAACAGCAATATCATCAATGACTTGAAAGGAAAGAATGAAAACTCCTGAGTAATTTTGAGAGAAAGAAAAAGACAACGGAAAGAGTCTTGTGTATGTGTAAACCTGCCACTCAGTCAGACTTGTATAGTAACACAATGGACCCATCTACCTCCTTATCTCTCAGAAATCAGTCTCATACATAGATACATGGTGTGTTGACTTCAACTACCTTTATACACCTTGTCATGCCAGCATAGCTATTGAAAATGAATTGGAAAGAAAACAGTGATGGGAACCTTGACACTGTCATGTGCCTTCCCTCCCAAAACACGTTAAGGTAACTGGTAGATAGCAGGTATTGCCGATGTATAAGTCAAACTGCTTTATGTATCTGGCACACAGATGTCTGATTTTCTATGTCCCAGTTACCCAACAGCAGACAGATGTTTTGGATGTAGAATGGTGGGGGGAAAGGGTATCCCACCATTTTGTCTTATAGTGAAGCAAATCTGCCAATCCTTACCCACCATTTCATTTACTTCTTGTACTCTAGCTGATACAGAAGAGATCCCTATCATCCCCTATTCTACTATTGGGTGGAAGAGTGTTTGGACTGAAATTAGATAGACTGTGCTGTGCTTTTACACATATATCACATACTGCAAGTTCCTTAATCCTCGCTATCCTTTCATCATGTCAGTCTTTTAACACTGTGCTATTGTAGGAGAAGAAAGGTGTGAGCTATTTGTGGTGTTTTCAAGCATGCTGCTAAGCACTGGTATATATTTTTTCATTTGTAATACCATAGCAAAGCAAAGTAAAACAGCCCACTGCTTCTATAGCATTCACCTCCAATCAGCTATCACTTTATTTACTTGTTGTATTATGAGAGGTGAATAACCTAGATCCCAACTTGCAGTGCTTCAGTTCAAACATATGTTTCTTCAATCATGATTTTTTTCCAAATACTTTAGAACAGAAGTGATTGGTTTAACAGGGGTTGGTCTTTATTACAAAGCTTCTCATGCAAGAGCAAGCATAAATCAAACATATGTAAAGCCAGCAATTAGCATAGTACTGGGGAAATCATTCCCAAATATAGGTGAATATTGCCCTATTTGTAGTGGGGTTTGTTCTATTAGTATATGACTTTTTCAATTTAATATGGGCCCTGATCATTCCACTCTCACTAAAGAATAAGCTCCCATTTATCTTCATGGAAGAAGGAACATGGAATTTATTCTTAGAAATTGAGTGTCACAGGACTGAGTTGAACTCTAAACCCTCTTAAAGGGCCAGCTCCCCATGGTGCCTCCTCAATCTCCCATTGGCAAATTAGTCTCCATTGGCGAAACTGAGATTCAGGGAGGAAGCATTTCAGTACATTCTGATGTCAGAAAGGAAAGCCAAACCATAATACTGAAGTTCAGAAAAGAGATTTTACTGAGTGTAATAGAACCTAAAGACTATTGTAAATGGCATTTGGAATGCCTGCTTGAACAGGTGGAGATGCATGTTCTATAAGTTTCTACACAGGCTTACAGCTATATTCAAGGAACCAAACTCTGCCCTCAGTTACATCCATCCAAGCACATTGACTTCGCTGGGATTGCAGGAATGTCAATCAGGGCTGAATTTGTAGGCCAGTCTGTCTGTTTCAGTCATACAATGCAGTCTGAGGTATGGGAGTAACCAGGCCCATGTGATACAGGGACCTTTCATATCAGATTTCCTCTCAAGGCCATACCCACTGATAATGAGACTACTATTTTCTACCCAATGTACACCTTTCAGTTGTAAAATGTAAGTACAGTTCAAGATCTTAAAGCATTAAAGAGGTTAATAATAATACCAATATTTCCCATAAGTTGGGAGCAAGCCCACTTTTGAAGATGTCACTGGACTTATTCCAGCTTTACAGAAGTGTAACTGAGAACAGAATTTGAACAGAAGTGTAACTGAGAACAAAATAGGGTGGAAGATTACTTTTAGCTCTTTCTGTATAATAACATACTGTAATATAAACTGCTCACCTGTCCTTGCTGTAGGTATCATTTTACTTTGATACTCTTTGCTGCAAACTGTAGAAACACTAATATAAGCTCTTTTCAATATAAATGTGTTGTTCTGTTCACCCCACCTTTAAAAATAAAGATACAACTCTGTAAGATATGATGGTCGATGTGGCACACACTATCTTCATGAATTGCTGGCTGTTCTTTTCTCAGAGGATGATAACTAGCTATCTAATCAAAATGCATAAGCAGTGTCTGCCCCCTCCACCCCCAGCTCCATTCATTTTCTGCTCATGATCTCTGCTTGGGGTAGTATAATTGCTTTAGACATAATTTACTGCTTACTTGGTAATGCAGCATTTCAGCCTCTGATAAAAACCATATCAAGTCACAGCACTGGTCCTCAGCTTGAAAGGGAGTTAGTGTAATCACTTTCTTACCCTAATCCATTGCCATATCATTTTTGCTGGATGAGGGGCTGAAAAGTAATCATTGTTAAATGATGCTGGCTCCAAACAGGGGCTTTGACTTCCCAGGCTGACCACTCTTCTTTGTCTCCTGATTCTTTTATGGGGAGGCAGCAGGGAAACTTTTATAGTTTGAATTTCATGGAAATAAAATGAATATAATGGCGGACCATACAAACACGAGACATCTATCCTAGCACAGGGCAAAGATAAGTATCCCAGAACTAACCTTTGGGGGCTGCGAGGAAGAGTTGATTCGTCATGATGGCGTAGGAGTATAGACAGTAAAGTCTTGAACATTTTGTTTCATATCTGTGTGTATATTTATGCTGTCGCTGGGAGTACACTTAAAGTAGCAGATTGGATGCTGCAGCATGGGTGATGACTCCTCCAGCTAGCCACCAGAGTTTGGACCCAGGGGGTTGGGCGGGCTTGGACTTGGGTGGCTAGCCCAAGCCACCGCCCGTGCTGCAACATCCACACTACTATGTTTAGTGCAGTAGCTTGAGTGGAGGTAGCATGAGTCTGTGCACCTGGGTTGGGAAGCCCACTTCCAGCTGCAGTGTAGGCCTACACTGTGTGCTCCTAAATGTTTCTGTTGTAGCTGGTAATGTTTAATAATAAAGACTGGAAGTTAACATATTCAGTAGTATTTAACAAGAGTGGGACTCTGTAAGAAGGGTACTGCAAGGCCTAGTTAATTAAAGTCTGTCCTGTGAACTGAAATCCTTGAATGAAGGATGTGATATGGTAGAGGTAAAAAGGTGGGCTAATCCCTGGTCCCATTTAAGTGAATAGGAGATCTGGCATTTGTTTCAATGGTCAACACTGGAACTTATGATATTGCTAATGGGCTCAGTCTCCCCTGGCCCTGACCCCCCCCCCACCATCAATGCACAGAGGCATCTTCTCTGCAGGATCATACCATACTTTCACGTGGAAAGGGGTGTTCAGCTGCCTGCATAGAAACATCCCCCTTGCCTTATGCCTGGACTCCATTGAAGGCACTCTGTAGATGTGTTGATCTGTATGGGGAAGGTAGGCAATAGATCAGGGGTAGGCAACCTATGGCATATGTGCCAAAGGCGGCACGCGACCTGATTTTCAGTGGCACTCACACTGCCCGGGTCCTGACCACCAGTCCAGGGGGCTCTGCATTTTAATTTAATTTTAAATGAAGCTTCTTAAACATTTTAAAAAGCTTATTTACTTTACATACAACAATAGTTTAGTTATATATTATAGACTTATAGAAAGAGACCTTCTAAAAACATGAAAATGTATTACTGGCACACGAAACCTTAAATCAGAGTGAATAAATGAGGACTCGGCACACTACTTCTGAAAGGTTGCTGACCCCTGCAATAGATGGACCCGGGGAGCAGTGGCAAGGCAAATTGGGGGACCGAGTGCATGCCATCTACACAGCTAGCCCTGTGGAGCTCAGGGAGAAAACTAATACCACTCCAGGCCTGCTCTGCCATAGACATCTCAGTGTAAAGGGGGAGAAAGGATAGTTCCATCTCCATGCCTCTTGGCCTCTGTTCTGGGACTGCCAAGTCTGCTAACTAGTGTCAGTTATGGTTTTTTGTCACAGATAAGCAGCCAAATGTATTCTCACTGGAGTTCCACCAGTGGAAAGAAGACTAGAACTTGCGCTGCATCCCCTAGGAACTGGACTGAGGTAGTTCATTTCACATAGGTCACTGAACAGTCATCAGATGGTACGGACTTTTGGTCCCTCTAACCCTATGATTCTAAGTGTGCAAAATTCTGTCAGCAGAATTCCACAATCCTGTCTCTGGGCTGGATTCACAACTTCCACTAGTTCACTTGCACAGAACTTGACTGTGTCAGTCACTTACTTCCCCTGCACCATGTAAACACATTTTAAAAAACAGAGCATGGAAAGTGTGATTCACACATTATTATAGAACACTCAGTTATACTTTAATACAAAGCAGAAGCTATTTAAAAAAAAAATCACAATCTGATTCAAGGTCAGAAAGCAGCAGACACACCTTTGACAAGAATCCCATTTTGCTATCACAAGGTATGATTCAGCCTGAGATCTACATAAGGCTTTTAAGGTGATGTCCTTACAGGTCACAAACCACTAGATATATGGTCTGTTAGCACTGGCAAAGTGTGCTCTATAATCATAGCTTGAAACTGCTACCAGCCATCTAGCCTCTGCCTTACAGAGCAAAATTCCGCCTTCAGGTACACTCAACAGCTCCACTACAGTCAGTGGTTCACAATTCAGTTCAGATTGTTTGTTACCTTTGACAGTAACGCTCCATCTACACTACAAGCTAGGGGTGTGATTCCCAGCTGGCGCAGACATACCCCTGCTAGCTCTCACTGAGCTAGTGCCCTAAAAATAGCCACATAGCTGCAGTAGCATGAGCAGTGGCAGCATGGGCAAGCTGTCCCAAGTACAAACCCGTCTGAACCCTGGGAGTCCGTACTCCGAGAGGCTAACTTGTGCCACGGTTCACAGCTGCCTGTGCTACCGCAGCAACATTACTATTTTTAGCGCACTAGCGTGATGAGAACTAGCGTGAGTATGTCTGTACAAGCTGGGAATCACACCCCTAGTTCTAAGTATAGACATAGCCTAAGTAAAAGATTGATAACCCCTTTTCCATCTAATCAAAGGTCACTGACTCTCTGCCCAGTCCTGCAAGGTGCTGAGCGTGCTCAACTCTCAGTAAAGTTAATGGGTGTTCTCACCTGGCCAGATTGGGTCCTTAGAAATGACTGCATTTCGATGGCGGGATATCCAAGCTGTAGTTCAGAGGGAGTCAGATGTTACTGTAGACAGGTAAGCATTCATGCCAGCTGGCTTTTAAAAGTTGATAAGTCCTGTGCTGACTAGGCTTGTTCTTTGAAGTTGTAAAATGGTCTACTTTTACTTTGGCAACAAAGTAAAGGTCAGTATTTAGCACAAGCTACTACGGCATAGAAAGAGACAACAAGCATGAAAACAGGGTTTACAGTGGATGAAAAGGTAAAATAATAGGTGCTCTACAGTAGATAATCTCCTTTTTATCAAGGAAGAGAAAGAAACAAAGATTTGTTACAGCTGGGAGTCAAGAAGCCAAGGTACTTTACAACAAAAAGTCTATTCTGATACCTACTGAAAGTTAAACTCACAGATCTAAGCTGGCATCTCTACTCTTAACACATAACTCAAGACTCTTTACAATCAATACCATTGCATGTAGAAACCTTGTCTAGTTAAATAAAAAAAGATAATAAACAGTTTTCTTGGCGTTGAACACAGCACTGTGGTCTACTCACATATGAAAAAAGCTGTTAGAATATTGTCAGACGCGTAGAAGCCAGGAAATTAAGACTGAAACGCCATCCTTAGCTCACCCTGTTGTGTTTCAACATTGCGGCTCATATGTTACATAAAATCACCTACTATATTACAGCCCCCTGAAAGAGTATATAAAATGCATTACCTAAGAATAACTGGGTGAATTCAGGATGAGGTTTTAACCCTGAATTAGGACCTGATCCTGTGAAACTCCCTTTAAAGTTGGGAAATTTAATGGAGTTTTGCCCAAGTAAGAATAGCAGGAATGGGCCTTACATTTATTCTGTGAGTTTATTGATTCCTTAAAATGTTGTTTTTTTTTACTGTATATTTAATGTGCAGGTTTCCTTTTCTTTACATGTTAACTTTTTAAAAATGAAAAAGCACTTAGGATTTTTTTTTTTTAAATCTTGCATTGGCCCAGTAGACTCCAATGTTTTAATGTTTGCAGATGTGTATTCTTTGCATCACCAAATATAACAGCTCCAAGCAATTATATATCTATATTTAGAAAGCTGGAAAAAAGTTGGGGTGGTTGTTGTTTGTTGAGGGGAGGGAGTGGTCTACTTACTGGAACAAAAGGATCCTTTTCAGTATATAGGAGTATAGAGGTTATATGAGTATTGGAGTATATAGGTTATATGAGTATAGGAGTATATAGGAGTTAAATGAATGGTCTATGCCCCTTATCCTACAATGCACATGTTTAATTTCAAGCCTGGAACCACTCACATGCTTGAAATTACGCCTGTGCATAAGTCTTTGCAGGATTGTGCTCTGTGATTGCCATGCTTGCATATGCTTAGATCGGGCCTGATTCTGCTCTCCTCTAGTATCTTACTCTACAAATAGTTCCAACCTGAAATCAAACACGGTTCCACTCAACAGGAGTAAGAGTGGCAGAATTGGGCCTATGGTAAATATTTGGTGTGAATTTTTAAGATAGTAAACTTTAGCGAGCATCCACAGTAAACTACATTTTTAAATACATTTACATGGTCGTTTGTTTATTTCTAAAATATCTAAAGACATCAGTCCATGTTATGGACTATTGAGATACAGAAATTCAGATCAGAAGACAAAACTATTTCAAACCATGAGCTTCTATTTATTTATGGCTATTTATTTAAGGACTACTTTTGTTAGTAAGAGCTTACTAGGGCAAATTATAGGTTCAAAAACTAGTACTTATTTATTGGCACTCACACTATAAGTTTAAATATGGCCTCTGGATTTTCTTAAAAATTCTCAGCACGAGTGAGGCTAATAACCCAAATGTTAGTCCAACGTATGAAATTGTAAGACAAGCATGTAGGTTTTTAACTATACCTCTGCCATTGCTGCTGTTCTCATTTAACAGATAACATTCTAGTATCAATATAACCTTTGCCATAGCAATAAGCATGCATGTTAACTTTAAACTGAAACTGGAGTGTATGTTTGAGCTACATGCACAGGTAATTTTAACCTTCTGGTTTAAATCCAAATGTTTCAATTGCAGGAAGCACTATGTTCTCTTTTCACATTCATTATCTCTGGTGTATTTAATGTGCCATTTGCATCAGAACTGTGTTTCTAGTAGCTGAGTGTGGGTTGCTTTCTCAGGGTAGAAACTATTAGGTTTGGATTTATGAATTGATGAGATACCCACACTTTATTCCTAACAGATCAGCATTTTAATACAATGCTGTATATAAATATAATGAAATGAAATGGATGGAGGGATAGTTTCCAGATAGATTTCTCCATATTCCCAATGACAGATAAATTGTTTTATCTTATCAAGCAGCTACCATCCTCCATGAACAAGACACCATTTACCAAGCAAGTATATTTTTGTAGTAAGTAGAAGTAAGATGGTAAGGTCCCAATCCTGCAAACTCTTACTGATCATGGATTACACATCCCTGGACCTGGCACGAATGTGCAGGGGGATGTCCAAGGAGCCTTTCTCCCACACACACTATATACCCCACATAAGTGATAGGGGAGCACAAGGACTGTTCCCTCCATTCAGCTCCAGGTTGCAAATTTTCTACAAAGGTGTCAGGAAGAATACCTTGACTGTGTCCCTTCCTCATGCATTGTGCAGCTGACCGGTGGTGGAGAAGGGAGCCCCACAGGGGGAGTCCACTAGCTACCCCCAACATGCCAGGGAGTATGGGGAAGGGTGGTATCACCTGAGGTGCAGGCCTTCCCCGAGTTCTACACCCGCCCTTTCTCACAGCTGTGGTTCTCTCACAACTAGCCGCATGCAAGTAGTCTCTATTCTGGACAGTAAGAGCTACTTGCCAGAGCAAAGCTTTGATTTGGGCCCTAAATTAGCTAGTGATCAAAGAAGCTGAGAACTGAATTGATATCCCAGTGCTAGCATGCTGCCTGCTTCACAGGTGAACTCTCAGCCAGAGACATATTACAGGCTAGACCAGTGTTTCTCAAACTGGGGCCGCCGCTTGTGTAGGGAAAGCCCCTGGCGAGCCGGGCCGGTTTGTTCACCTGCCCCGTCCGCAGGTCCAGCCGATCGCGGCTCCCACTGGCCACGGTTCGCCGCTCCAGGCCAATGGGGGCTGCTGGAAGCGGCGTGGGCTGAGGGACGTACTGGCCGCTGCTTCCAGCAGCTCCCATTGGCCTGCAGTGGCGAACCATGGCCAGTGGAAGCCGCGATCGGCCGGACCTGCGGACGGGGCAGGTAAACAAACTGGCCTGGCCCGCCAGGGGCTTTCCCTACACAAGCGGTGGCCCCACTGGGCTAGACTATGCATAGACCTATGCAAAGGGAAATGTATAGCTTTGCTACCCCAGGTAAAGGCTAGGGAAGGAATTTTGACACATAAGGTCATTTCAGGGCAACTGCACCTGTACTTTCCTCAGTGGTTTAGCAAGGGCACTTATTTTCAGGCTTTTAGCTTCTTAGCTGTTGCCTTTTTGGGTGGAGACTCATGTTTTTTTCCCTTCTGACTGGGGTATTTCCAGGTGCACAGTTCCTTGTCTTCAGTGTGTTATTTCCAGCACTAGGCAGGTTGCCCAAAGACACCTGCTTGTTTGGTTTTTTTCAGATGGTTAACAGGTATAATGGCTACAGTTATAAGGTACTACACAGCACTTTCAATGCAAGCTTACTTTATTCTTAATAACACTACAGAGAAAACATGAAAAAACAATGAAGGAATTTACACACATGCTAATAAGCTTACCAGAGAACACCCCACCCCTAACATGGGCACTAGCAAGGGAAGTCCTTCAACACTCCATCCATGGGGCTTTTTTTGTGGTCAGAAAGTCATCACAGCTTCAGCTCAGAACAAGCACCCAGTTTTATAAAGCCTCACTAGGCCCAGTCCTTCTAGTTCTACCCTGAGGTTTGGGGCCATCCATGGACTGGAGGGATGGGGGGTCTTGTCCATTTGCTAGATCAGGAAGAAGGCCACGAGCCAGTTTAAAACCAGGCTGTTTATCCAAAAACTCTGCCTTGGCCTGTTGGTCCCTTGAGAATCCAGTTTGAACTAGTATATGTGCACCTTTCCGGGGTGGGGGTGGGGCTTCTCTGGGGGTTGTCACAACTTGAGTGAATTTGCCTAATCACTCCTTGCTGTTCTTCTGTTTACCCTTGCCATGAAAATCTATACAATTCCACAACAACACATGCACAATTACATTTTTAATACAACAGACCCCAATAGCTTAAACTAATTCAATAAAGTTTATTTAGGGTAGTCCAAAAAATTGTCTGTCACACCCTGCTCCCCACCTTGCTCTCAGAGAGAATGGGGCGGGGCAGCTTGTAATCTGCTACTGCGCCTTACTAATAGCAATCTATTTCTTTCCCTCTCCTGCACTTGCCAGCACACTTGGGAGAGAGGAGGAGGTGGAACCACAGCTCTGGCTCCTCCTTGCCCATCTGTGGAGAAAAGAGGAAGGATCAGTCCCCTGGAGCCTGCTGTCCCCCTCACGCCTGGAGAGGTGATCTTGAGGAGGCTGCAGGGGAAGAGGCTCTTACTCCTTACATGGCTACATAAGTCTGGGACCACAATGTGGCCCTTAAGGGTTAGATTAGGCTGGCGTTTCTGTAATCCATCTCTGCCATGATCTATTTGTAGAAACTTCTCGCACTGTCCAAGAAATGTTAGCTGAGGAGGGGCATCAACTAGTCTGTGAAAATGGATGGTAGGTCAGCTTATCATCTACTTCAGCTGTCCTTGGCCCCACTCTTATGTTGTATTATGTCTTATCACTAAGTGTTACATGGCATCATGTCTCAAGTGTTTCGGTCTAGTGTCTGTGATAATGTCAATTTGGACCGGAACATGGTGAATATTTAGAGCGCAGACATCTGCCACCAAAATATCACAATGATAAGAAATGGGTTCTTCTGAATAGGTTGAATATTAACATTATTTGCTACATAGTTTTGTATAAATTGAACATTGTTGGATTAGTTGAGTTCTAGACAAAATCTGTCCCTGCTGGTCTCCTGAACCAATCCCTGTGCAATATTGGAAAACAACTTTAAAAAGGGAGCATGAAAGAAAGAAAATGGTCTCCTCTAATAGATCTTTTCATTCCTGATCCCTCCTTCCTGTGAAGGAAGGATGTTCTTGAGGCTAAGGCATTGAACTGGCATTAAAGAGACCTGTGCATTGAAGAGACTATGTCCTATTCGTTGTTCTGTAACACTGTCCAACTTAAGGGCAAATCCTGTCTGTATAGGGAAGAGAATGGATGTCACCGCCTGTTCGGTTCCCACAGCCCCTCCCCTTAATGATCATGGGCTTATGGCCTCATAGATCTGCACTGAGCATGAATCCACTGCTGACACCCCTGTTGTGCCCTGGTCTGCTCACAATTGCCTTTGCAATAGGTAGCTACAAAGGACTTCTCTTCTACTGTGAATGGTGGATTGTGGAGTCCCCTGGGATTCCTAGATCTCTTGTAGAGCACAAATATAACATCATGGGCCTTGCACGCCCAAGATTTGACCCTTTGTGCCTGTAAAAGAGTCCAATTAAGAGGCACCTCTTTGTGCAGGGCTAGTTACAATAATACTTGGCATGTATATAGAAATGTCCAGGCATAAATCTCAAAGCACTTTACAAAGATGGGTAAAATAGTGTTATCTCTCTTTTTACAAATGGGGAAACGGAGGCATGGAAAACTGAAATGACTTTCTCATAGTCACACGGTAAGCCAGTGACAAAGCCAGGAATGGAATGCAGGTGGCACAGCCCTGGTAGAGCTCCTGCAGCTGGACACTCAGCTACTGTGTTTGGGTCTTACCACTGAGCCCATGTGCTCTTAAGCTTCCAGTAAGCTGGAGCACTGTCTCAACCCTGGTCCTCCCAGGCACACTTCTTGGGCACTTCTTTGTCTGTTACCTCTTCATGGAAATGGGACCTCCTGGCCCAGCTGCCTCTTGAGCTAATAGAGTAACTGATAGCAATAATAGGTTGCCATCCTTTATATGGACCAGCGCTACAGGGGGATGAGATACTTTGCTGATAACAGCAGTGGAATAGTGAGACTCAAGAATCTTGAATTCCATTCCAGGCTCTGGACAAATGTTAGCTCTAGTGGGAACAGACTCTTCTGCCCCTGCCCCTTCCCCTCCAATCCTTGTCCCAGTCTTACCTCTTTCCCCACCCCTGGCTTCTCAGATCCATGCCCATTCTCCTCAATTTAGGCAGTCCCTAAGAGAGTATGGTGGATCTAAAGGTTCCAACCTTGCTGATGATCGATATGGGTGTCAATAATACGCCACATAATGCTGGAATTGCTGTTTTTTTCAATTTGCTTTTTTAAAAACCTAGGAAATTATTTTTGTGTCTACGTTAAAAGAGCATTATTAAGGTTGCAAAGTCAAGCACTCAAAAGTTAGGAAAAGCCAAAATTAAGGTTGCTGGATTATCATTAATTGTGTGTTTCTCATTTTGTGGGCACCTGACTTGAGATGCTGGAGCTGATTTGAAAGTGCTGAGCACTCTCAGTCTCAGGTGAAGTCAATGGGAGCTGTGATTTGAACATGTGAAGGGCTATATAATGCTACATGCTCTGAAAAGTCAGGCACCCAAAATTAGTGGACTTTTGGTTTGCCTTGATCTCTCTGTGCCTCAGTTCCCCATCTGTAAAATGGGGATAGTACCCTCTCATTTCATGGGAGGATTGTGAAAATAAATGGATGTTTTTGAAGCATTTAGACACTGTAGTGATGAACACCACAGAAAAGGCCATGAGGAAGATAATAATACCCTCTACAGACCAGGGTTTAAATAATGCAGAATAAATAAGGATTGGGGCCACTCATTGAACAATGAGGAGAAAACAAAATATTTAATAGCTGCTCGCTAAGTGAACACTGTCTGTTTTGTGCATTAAATGAGGCAGGGGTCCTGTGGAAAAAATAATAAATGATCATGTAATTAAAGGCTGTATCATAATGCATATACACAAAGGGGCCAAATTAAGGTTTTACAGGCAACTTTAATTCTGGCATTTCCTAACTTTTGAGAACTTGATTTTGTGACTTTAATAATGTTCGTTTAATGTAGTTGTGTGTGTGGTTATTGTGACAGTACCTCCCATAAGGCTTTATGGGAATATGACATAACTGGAATATGTTTTGTGCTGCCTGTGCCATGTAACATATCTCTGTAAAGGTTATGGTCTACTATATCTATTCTTCCTATTTGTACACATATATCATTTTGTACTTGAGGTTAAGAATATTGGCTGTATACTTGCTTGATTTCTAAGTAAGCTTTGTGAGTCATTTGGTCAGCTTCTTTAGGAAGGAATTCGCAAGGTTAAGTACCCGATCAGGAAGCACTTGGGGAACAATGCATCTTGGAATGCTCCAATCCACATAAGAAGTCTTCCTGGAGATATACAAGATACCATGTGAACAATGGCTTCTGCCTGTAAAGACTGTGAGTCATGCATGGACATGTGACTTGCCCAGGTGACTCCAGAACTCCATCTTGGAGCTGGACTTTGCATAGGAGTGAGGGGGGGGGTCTCCACCCACAAAAGAAAGTCTATTTAAACCCGTGGGGGACCCCTCCATTTTGTCTTCAGCTGGCTAAAGAGGGAGCCTCTCCACCCCCCAGGATACTTAGAAGAAACTGGAACAAAGGGGTGTGAGTGATTGCTGGACCCAGGCTAAAAGGAGATTAATCTGTAAAAGGGAGCATTCTGGAACTGGTGAGGATCTTATTTGTATTCAGTTTGATTAGACATAGATTTGCGCATTTTATTTTATTTTGCTTGGTGACTTACTTTGTTCTGCCTGTTACTACTTGGAACCACTTAAATCCTACTTTCTGTATTTAATAAAATCACTTTTTACTTATTAATTAACTCAGAGTATGTATTAATACCTGGGGGAGCAAACAACTGTGCGTATCTCTCTATCAGTGTTATAGAGGGCAAACAATTTATGAGTTTACCCTGCATAAGCTTTATACAGGGTAAAACAGATTTATTTGGGTTTAGACCCCATTGGGAGTTGGGCATCTGAGTGCTAAAGACAAGCACACTTCTGTGAGCTGTTTTCAGGTAAACCTGAAGCTTTGGGGCAAGTAATTCAGACCCTGGATCTTTGCTGGAGCAGACAGGAGTGTCTGGCTCAGCAAGACAGGGTGCTGGAGTCCTGAGCTGGCAGGGAAAACAGGAGCAGAGGTAGTCTTGGCACATCAGGTGGCAGCTCCCAGGGGGTTTCTGTGATCCAATCCATCACAATTATAATATACACTCAGTGTAGAATGTAAGTTTCCAATATGTTTCCTCATTTCTCCCATTCCCCCATTTGTAGAAAAGAGAGACTAGGATTTTATTTTTGTTCCACAAGTCTGGGAACAACACGGCTACAACACTGCAAACAAAGATTATTATGTTGGTAAAATTCCAGCTGTTAATAAGTAGCAGGTGTTAAATATTTTAATCTCTTTCTCTGCTGGCTAGATCAATGACTTACCCATTATAATATTACGACTAGAGATGTGCTAAACTGTCTAAAGTAATTAGTGACAAAAAAGGTATGTCTGTTAACCCCAAGGCAATTTGAGTAATAGGAGAGAGGAATTTGTTTCCTATTTTTGTTCCAGATTTCCACTTTGTTACTTTTGCTTAGAATGTCAAATGGCATTTTACTCTGATAGACATGATTTTACATTCTACAACATAACATAGCCCTGCACAGCCTGATGGCCCACTCGCTTTACATTTCAAAATACACTTTATTTCGTATAGGGTCAATATTTACAGGATACATTTCAGCGGCACAGTATCTTATGTGACACATGATACTCATTTTGCCTGAGCACTTTCCATTAGGAAATCTCAGCTGCTTCATCAGATGAATTTACATCCCTGACTCAGTGGGATTTGGATTCCGATGTATTATCAGCTGGTGATTTTCCCAGGGGATTTTCATTTAACTTTTTCTTTAAAATAATTTTGTTTTTATGTAGTTACACGTTATTTAGTTGAAAGGTCTCTATGGGATCATTTATTAACTGTTCATGAATGTGTAACTGATTGGGAAAGACATATTCCTGCTTGAAATATCATTAGCACAATCATGAGTATGCAGAATAGAATAGAGGCCAGCGTGAGATGTAACCAGAGACGCACTGAGGTTCCTATGGCATGGCCATGGTATCTTTAAAGGCTTTCATAGAACAACTGCTTACCAAAAATCCATGAGATTAGGAAAAGTCTCTCCAGCTGTGTCCAAGGAACTTTTATTTTGGGCTTTGGTGACATCCAGCTAGATCAGTGTGGAGCTCAAAGTCATGCCAGCGCTATGGCCACATATTTAGTTGGGGATTGGTCCTGCTTTGAGCAGGGGGGTTGGACTAGATGACCTCCTGAGGTCTCTTCCAACCCTGATATTCTATGATTCTATGATATGTAAGTCAGCATGTACTAATGAGTCACTACTGAATTAACTGATTATGTGCAGGTAGAACAATGGTGCTGACATGTAGGAAATGGGCTTGATGAGTAACAATCTTTTTCTCTGCCCTGCCCAATCTGTGGCTTTTCTTTTTTCCAAACACAAGAACCTAGCTACAGATGATGAGAGCTCCTGCCAGGAGACAAAGATACTCTTTCATTCCAAGGCGATAGAGACGCTGGTATTTTATTTCAGTGCCCTGTGTGGTCCTGATTAACTGAAGACTGACTCTGCCCAGTGACAGAAATAGTCTGTCAATGTTGCCTGCTTCAGTTCATGGACAATCAAATAGAAACTCTCTGATGCCAGTGGAAGGACCACCCTTGCCCCTTACACCTAACATGTTTCTACAGCTGTAGCCAGATCAGAAACACTGCTCTTTCCTTTCTATTGTGCATTAGTACAAAATTTAACTTCTGAGATGGGAGAAAGACCTAGCAGCAGTTTGCTAGAATCATGGCATCATACTTCATATGATTTAAATGATGGAGAAGATCTATCTTGGAAACAAACCAGTTGGCATGATTCACATATTATATCACACTTCTAATGCATACAGAAACCACAATTTTGGCCCTAGTTCTTTGGAAGTTCACCCATCATTACTTTGGCATATATGACATAATTTGTGGTTCCTTCTCCTTCCCTCCTGAAGCGGTGGTATGGTAGCAGGCTAGGAATTTGTTTTCAAGGGAAAGTATTATAATGGAGGAGAGCTCCATGTGTATTGATGGATATTATTGAACAATTTTTGTAACTGTTGTGGCTGGCTAGCTATGACTAGTAGCTAGGGATTTGTGGGATGATTTATTTCTTCCAAAACCTGGGGACAAATCTGTGAAGTCAATGCTCAGCACCTGATTAGATTCCTAATCCATATTTAGCCATCTAACTTTAGTCACCCAAGTTTGAAAGTTTGGGCTTTTGTCATTATTTCTGTAGACAATTACAAAAGGTTTGACTGGCACTTGAAACATTTTTTTCGTAGCTGGAAGTAATTGAGTCTAGAGAGGTTTAATTACCATTACTCAGTATCCATAATCTGAACTCTGATTCAAGTTCTGTTTTTTTCCCTTCCACTGGCATAATACTTACAACAGAGAGTCATATGGGGGTGAGAGAACATATTTGGAGAGACAAAGTCAATCTGAATCCAAAAGATGCAGATCAGTAAATTCTATCCCTGTTGTGAAGAAGCAGTTTTATTATTGTGTTGAAATTTTCCATATTATAGTGCTATTCTATAAAGCCAAAATATTTAAAGTTAAACTTTCTTCCAATTCCAAGATTTATTTCTCAGAAATGATTTCTAGCTGTGATATTTTCTTTATACTTTATTTGACCACAGTTGTTCAGCTTGTCCTCATATAAACAGTTTGTGGATTTGGATCTGCCTTTCCTCCCATAAACCTTAATACACTCACCCAGAAATACATATATTCAGACATAATGTGTAAATAATTTTAACTCATGCATGCTGTCATATACATATGGCATGTGTGTACAGAGATGCATGAATGGATTAAAAGTCACTAATGACACTGTTAAGAATAGAAATGTCTCATGGTGCATTCCATTATAAAGTGAACTGAAGAAAACAGTCATAGAAAAATTAGCTAACTTTTAATCCTGTTATGAAAATGATTCAATCTGTTAAACTTTCCCTTGTAGGCTCACCCTGGTGAGTTATAAACTGCTGTCCTACTGTCTTTCTCACAATCATTTACTCTCAGAGAGCATCCTTCCAGACTGGGCTTGAGAAGAGATTGACTGACTGGCAGAAGGACTAATTTGCAGAGTATTGTGTGGGTTTTCGAGGCCATTACTCTTTTAATCCCCAAAGATTCCAAATAAAAGGAAAGGGCAATATCACATGACCCAGCCACAAGTATTCTTTCCAGCCAAAGTAAATTTACATCTTATAGACCAGCCATCTAGGCTTGGCCGTGGGTTGACCTTGATGTTTAGAGATTAGAGAAAAAATAGTAATGCAATAGTTCAAACAAGCAGACGACTTCATAGCCACCTACAAGGACATGGGGACAAAGAAACTAACGGACCAAATTATGCATTTTTATCTAGAGCATTCAGATCAACCCATGGCTGTGTTTTCAGTCCATCACAAGGATGTCTGAGTCTATTCACCTAATTGTCTCTTTTGTTTGGCACTCGGGTATCTTATGCTGGATCTGCTTTGCTTTGTTTGCTCTTCTCCTCAAAGGCTGGTCTACTCTGGGTTCTTGCATTTTACCACATTCCTTCATTCTGAAATCTCTGTTAATACCCCTACTTCACTCTGCTCCCATCTTCCCATCCACATGGTGCTGCCTAATTCTAGTTGGAAAGTTCCCACCCCTGAAGGCCGAAGGTCAAAGCTATTGCAAGTACCATCAGGTGGCCAAGGGTAAATCTACTAGTTGGAGTCAGAGTATTTGAGGTTTTCACTTGAATTGTGAAAAACTCTTCATATGAAGAGGAGGATGACCTCCTCTTCCCACAGCATGATTCCATCTCTAGGGCTTTAATGCCAACTGTGACATGTCTCTTCCATCACAGTGGTCCTGATTCTGCTCTCGGTTATACGTGTCAGGTTTCAGAGTGGTAGCCGTGTTAGTCTGTATAGAGTTGGTATGGCAACACCCATTTTTTCAAAACCAGGTGAAATTTGTCTGGCTCTGAGTATTGTTGAGTTGAGTCTCCAGTGAATCTGAGTCAGTTCATGCATGGGGAAAACCATGCAGATCCAGTGGTTTCTTATGAAATGAAGCAAAACTCAGTGGTTTCAGCTGACTTCCACGCTGAGGTTTTGGTCTCATTTAAACCTGAAGCTCAAAGTGAAATTCAAGGAGTATGAAGGCACAGAAAGTGAAACTGGGGGGCGGAGGGGAGGGGGAGTTTGTACAGATTCCTTTAGGTTAAAACTCTTGAGATCCATACAGCTGTACTTCTCAGCCTGTCCTTTCATGTATAGTTTAAAAATAAATCACACACAAACCCAAATTCAGTAGATAAGCCAATGAAATTCACAGTGAATGAAAGAAAGACCAGATTATGGCTGGGAAATGAGAGTTCCCACCCACAGGATTTATGTTCAGGAGACAGCCATGATTTGGCAGTCTGCCCTACCTGAACTCCAGGGAACACTGAGCTAGCTCTCCTTGGCATCATTCAGTGACTCAGTGGGGCTTGTCTGGTTGAGTGAAGGCCCAGCCATGTCCTTGCTCACCCTTTGCACCAGATCACATTTTCAGAGCTATGCTAGGGGGAGCACATGCTCAGCTGGATTCCATATGTGGAGCAGCAGCTGTAGGTGAGCACACCTCCCCTGGAGTTTCTCTACACATTATGCTTCTCCTCTCCTCCACACATACGATCTCTCTAGTAACAGTGCTTGAGTGAGGGATGACCTCCTCTTCCCGCAGCATGATTCCATCTCTAGGGCTTTAATGCCAACTGTGACATGTCTCTTCCATCACAGTGGTCCTGATTCTGCTCTCGGTTATACGTGTCAGGTTTCAGAGTGGTAGCCGTGTTAGTCTGTATCGCTAGAGTTGGTATGGCAACACCCATTTTTTCACGTTTTCTGTGTATATATATCTTCCTACTGTATTTTCCACTGCATGCATCTGATGAAGTGGATTTTGGTCCACGAAAGCTTATGCCCAAATAAATTTGGTAGTCTCTCTGAGTACTCCTTGTTCTTTTAGTTATATGTGTGTAATTCAGGACTAACTCCACTGAAGTGGAGACAGAGAAGAAGGATGGTCCAGTGGCTAGGATACTTGGGAATCTGGGGTTCAAGTTCTTGCTCTGCTACAGACTCCTGGTGTAACCTTGACAAGTCACTCAATCTTTCTCTGCCTCAGTTCCCCAACTGTAAAATGGGGATGATAGTTCACCCCTCCCACAGAGGAGTGTTGTGAGGAGAAATGCACTAAAGATTGTGAGGTGCTCAGATATTATGGTAATGGGGACCAAATGATAAGTAATTGGAAGCAGGTGTAAGTGAGATCAGAATCAGGTGCTGTGTTTTAGCTGTTCAGGGAATAGTAATTCTTACCCCACAGGCAGGTTATGGGGATTTGTACATAACCAGATAAGACTGAAAAATGCTTTAGATTGAGGGAAGCAAATAAACAAAGAGGCAGAGATTACATTCGCTCCCTTGATTGAAGGGATATGTCCACCGTTTGCTATTCAGGTTCACTCCCTGCGGGTCTTGTTAGATTTCCTGCTGCTTTTGGATACACAGTGTGCAGCTGTTCCCAAGAGTGCTCTTTATCATTTGCGCTTGGCAAGGAGGTTGCGACCTCTTCTTTTGCATGCCGTCCTTGATAGTGAACCTTGCCTTTGCCACTTTGAGACTGGATTACTGTGATGTGCTACTCTTGAAAATCATTCAGAAATGGCAGCTGTTGTAGGATTTGCCTGTCTGTTTGTTAAGCAGTGTTTCACACAGAGAGTATGTAACACCTGTGCTTTGTGATCTGCACTCGTTCTCAGTTGAAGTCTAAATTATGCTTAAGGTTTGCATTTGACCTAAAAAGCCCAATATAGTTTGCATCGAAGCTACATAAACATAGAACAATTTCAAGAATGGGAGCCTAACTTTTGGCACAAAGGGGTTATTTAGATGCCTCAGGGTAGGATTTTCAAAAGCACATAAGGGAATTAGGAGCTGAAAATCTCACTGAAAATCAGTGGGGCTTGTGCACCAAACTCCCTTAGGTGCTTTTAAAATGAGGTCATTTACTTAGGGTAGGAATAAGTGCGGAGCATCCAGCGGCTCCTATTGGGAGCTGCAGCTGCTTGGCACTTTTTAAACTCGGGCCACTTATTTAAGTGCCTTTAAGGACTAACTTTAAGTCCCCAAATATATTTAATTTTAGCTATAGCATCTTCTATTGTGGTATCATGACAATTATGATAAGCTAAAGCACTCCAACAGTGGTTTCTGAACTGAGGCCCATGGGGAAATAGTTAAGCTGCCTCCTTTTCCCCTCCCCGCTCTGCTCTATCACATTAAAATACAGCTAAAAATACATTAAATACTTTCCAACCAAGCAATAGCTGTACTTGGCCCAAGGATATTACCCTGTTGCCAGTGGGAGAGGAAGTAGCCATTATGAATCGGAGTAAAGTGACCACACTGTCAGGGTAGGAGGGAAGATGGCCCAGGAAAAGGCTCTCTGTTAAGAAGCGATACACACTATAAAATAATTTGAGAACTACTGTATTGAATGAAACCATTCTCCTGTTTTAAATGGGCTGGAACGGATGGCAAAGCACTCTCGGTGCCTGGCTCTGGAACTCACACGTATCCTTGGTGTGACAAAGCTTGGATTCGACCATCAGGACATGTGGCTTGTCTACTCTCTCAGGCTTTTTTGGGAGTGCTGTATAGAGTTATGAAGGTTGGATATAATTTATCTCAATAGCCCATGAAAAATATTGAGGCCTTTGACCACACGGTTGAATGTTTAAGTATTTGATGCCTACAGTCCATGACCAGCACTAGCCAGAACTACCAACGTAAGGGAGAAGGAAGCTTTGGGAAGTAAACCACCCCCGTCACGGGGAGAGAGATCTTCACAGCCTCAGGCCTCTGGCACTCATAGATTTTAACATCTGTTGATCTCAGTAACCATGGCCTCTGTAGCTCTAACTGTCACTGACCAAGTCCCCTCTCTGCTTCATTCACCTTATCTCTCATTAACTTGCTGCCTTGTTACTCTGTTGACTGGTTATCTTTACAATTGCGTTACTGCCTGGTTTTACAGCTCCATTTATTGTATTACTGATCACTTGCTAATTAATTTCCTTGCCTGCACACTATTCACTTGGCTCCCAGATTTTCAGCTACCCATTAACTGTGTCCTGCCATTACTTTTCCACCATACTCTTCTGTGTTTTTTTCTTTGCTCTCTTTCTTCTCACCTCTTCTCCCTCCCCACAACTTCCATTTTCCTTTCCCTTGTACCATTCCTTCTCTTCCTCATCCTCTTATCCCACAGGGTTCCCTCTTCTCCCTGGTCACCTTTTTCTCTACATGACATGACCTAGTCTCACATAGCTTCAGCTACCTTATCTAGGCCAATGATTCATGAATCTGCCCTACCACTCCTGGCCTCTTTCCCTCATTCCAGTACTGCAGTTCAGCCTGTCTCTCTGACCCCTTTCTCCTGTCCATTTAAATGTAATATGGTCAAAACTGGACACTTTGTATCCTTCCCTTTTCTCCCTTTTCTCTGTCACTAGTGACAACAATTCCATCCTCTCTGTTGCTATAAAATGGATGTCATCTTTGACTCCACTTTCTCTCTGGAACTGTTGGTACATGTGGTAGCTAGAACAGAAGGACATAAAATGGGATATAAAAGGCAATAAAAAGAGGTTCTTTAAATACATTAGGAGCAAGAAAATGATGCATAGTACAGGTCATCTATGCAGCAGAGGAGAGCTAATAACCGATAACATCAAGAAGGCTGATGTGTTTAATGCCCATTTTGCTTCAATCTTCATTAAAAAGTTTAATGGTGACCAGATACTCAACTCAATTAATATCAACAACAAAGAGAAAGCAATGCAAGCCAAAATAGGAAAGGAACAGGTTAAAGAATATTTAGATAAGTTAGATTTATTCAAATTGGCAAAGCCTGACAAAATTTATCCTAAGGAATTAGGATAATTAGGATAATCTATCTTAAGGAATTAGCTGAAGCCATCTCGGAACTATTAGAAATTGTCCTGGAGGATAGTGAGGGCCCAGAGAACTGGAAAAGGACAAACATAGTATCTATCTTTAAAAAAAGGAAACAAAGAGGACTAGGGAATTATAGATCAGTCAGTCTAACTTCAATACCTGGAAATATACTGGAACAAATTATTAAACAATCAATTTGTAAGCACCACCTAGAGGAGAATAGGGTTATAAGGAATAGCCAGCATGGATTTGTCAAGAACAAATCATGCCAAACCAATTTCCTTCTTTGACGAGGTTAGTACCCTAGTAGATGGGGGGTAGCATTTCCACATGACATTCTCATAAGCAAACTAGGGAAATTCAGTCTAGATGAAATTACTATAAGGTGAGTGCACAACTAATTGAAAGACCATACTCTAAGAGTAGTCATCAGTGGTTCGCTGTCAAACTGGGAGGGTGTATGTAGTGGAGTCCCACAGGGGTCAATCCTTGGTCTGGTACTATTGAATATTTTTAATTAATATTTGGATAATGGAGTGGAGAATATGATTTTAAAATTTGCAGATGACACAAAGCTGGCCAGGGTTGCAAGCACTTTGGAGGGCAGCATTAAAATTCAAAATGACCTTGACAAATTGGAGAATTGGTCTGAATTCAACATGATGAAATTCCGTAAAAACAAGTGCAAAGTACTTCACTTACAAAGGAAAAATCTAATGTATAACTACAAAATGGAAAATAATTGGTTAGGTGGTAATATTGCTGAAAAGAATCTGGGAGTTATAGAGGATCACAGACATAATATGAGTCAACAATGTGATGCAAAAAAAAAAGGCTAATATTCTGGTGTGTGTGTCAACAGGAGTGTTGTATGTAAGACCAGGGAGATAATTGTCCTGCTCTACTCAGCACCGATGAGACCTCAGCTGGAATACTGTGTCCAATTCTGGGTGCCACACTTTAGGAAAGATGTGGACATATTGGAGAGAGTCCAGAAGAGAGCAAATGATACATGGTATAGAAAACATGACCTATGAGAAAAGGTTAAAAAACTGGGCATGTTCAGTGTTGAGAAAAGAAGACTGATGTGGGACCTGGTAACAGTCTTCAAATATGCTAAGGGCTGTTATACAGAGGACTGTGATCAATTATTCTCCATGTCAATTGAAGGTAGGACAGGTAAGAATGGGCTTAATCTGCAGCAAGGGAAACTTAGGTAACATGCTAGGAAAACCTTGCTAACTATAAGGATAGTTAAGATCTGGAATCGCCACCACTGGAGGTTTTTAAGAATGGCTAGAGAAACACTTATCAGGGATGGTCTAGGTTTATTTTGATCCTGTCTCAGTGCAGGGGGCTGGACTTGATGACTTCTTGAGGTCATCCCTGATTGCAGTGTAGATATACTCTTAATCAGGGAGATGGATTGGAGAGGTTGCTAGGAGATATTATTAGATGCCTTTTGCTGGGGGTAAGGGATTTTGAGACTCTGAGATTTTAAGATTCTGTTTGTTTGTAGGTGTTTATGGAAATGCAGTCCATTATCTGGCTCGGTTAGTTGTTAAGTAGGTCATGGGAGGAGCGACGCCCCATGTCCAAATATTGCCATTTTCTTTTCTTCAAGATCTATTCTGTTCTCTCTGTCTATGTCACTAAAACTTTTGTCCAGACTCTCATCATTTCCCAACGTGACTGCTGCAACCTCCTCCTCTGGTTGGAGGTCTCCATGACATTCACATCACATCCCTCAGGTCTATTCAGATACCTGAAGTATAGCTGCTGTTCTGCCTATCCTAACATTTTGACGATGTCAAACTCTTTTGCAGTCCCGACTCTCCTCCATTGCACCATATGCAAGCTTTCTACTCCTTACCTCCTAATCCTTATCTTTTAAAGGCGCTTCACAACTTAGTCCCTCCCTATAATGTGCATTTCCATTGCCCATTTGTTCACATCTCCCACAAGAACCTTAACGCTGTTTTCTAAGCCACACCTTATGCACAGAACACCTTCCTCAAACTAGTCCATACAGCCACTATCCTTTCCTCCTTCAGAGTTCCTCCTCGAGACCCACTTTTATTGTAATGCTGATTTGGAACCAACTGATTAGTAATGGCTAAATACATGGCCAGTAGGGTCTTCTGGGATTTATTTTACTTGTATCTTATCTATTTGTAAAATAAGAGCCTACCTGCATGAAACCATTCACTGAGCACACATCTGGGCTATATCAGTGGCTCTCAAACTTTTTTACTGGTGACCCCTTTCACATAGCAAGCCTCTGAGTGTGACCCTCCCCCTTATAAATTAAAAACACTTTTTAATATATTTAACACCATTATAAATGCCGGAGGCAAAGCGGGATTTGGGGTGGAGGTTGACAGCTCGTGACTCCCATGTAATAACCTCGCGACCCCTTGAGGGGTCCTGATCCCCAGTTCGAGAACCCCTGGTCTATATGAATGCATGGTCATATTACTGTTTCCCTCCTTCCCCTTCCACCACTCCTCCTGATTGTTTTGTTACACCCACTTGTGGCATCTTGTCTTTCGTGGATTCTACGATCTTCGGGGCAATGTCTTCCTCTATTTTTGTACAGTTTCTAGCACAATAGATATGCTGGTCCTGATTAGGGTCTAACGGTGCTGCCATAATATCAATCATTCTGTTTCTCTGAAACATTGACCCTTTATGGGACACATTCACAAATGTGCTTTCTAAGGGACATTTCCTGACCCCATTCAATGTGGCTCAGTAACATCAGAGAGGGATTTGAAAAACAATTTAAAATAGATTATGACCCTCAGGCTATATATACTGTTAACTTTTTTAACACATTTGATATACATGTCAGTGTATTTTCATTATAAAGCCAAAATCTGCCTTTAGTTGTGCACAGCACTGTAGGTTCCATGTGCATTTAAGAGCACAACTGGGACAAGTGCTTGGTTAAAACTTTCTAACTATAAGGGAAGTTAAGTTCTGGAATAGGTTTCCAAGGGAGGCTGTGGAATCTCTGTCATTGGATGTTTTTAAGAACAGGTTGGACAAACACCTGTTGGTGATAGTCTTGACTCTAGGGTTATTTGGTCCAGCCTCAGTGCAGCGAATGAACAAGAAGGGATCTCTTTTAGCCCTACATTTTTATAATTCTGTGATTAATCAGTTTGTAACTTATTGTAAACACAAACGAATTTCCCAAATTAAAGGCCAGAAATAAATAGGGCATGGAGGGCACTGGGAGTCATGCATGGAGAGCTCCCATTCTTGGTGTTAATCATATAAGAACCAGACACAATTGGTTTCCGAGCACTAAAGGGAGTACAAGGACTGTACCTCTAGGAGCATGTATAACCTTAAGGAGGGCATGGAGGAGGCAGGGCCATGACCCCGGTCTCCCGTGCACTAGAAGAGCCAGGGGCAGGCTTTGCACCAGGCCAGTCAGGAAGGAATTTTGCCTATTCTAACTGGCAATATATTGCCCTAATTGTTGAAATCTCAGGATTTTTCATGAAATCAAACCTTCCAAAAATATTTTGTTTTGACCTTATCTAAATATTTCATTTCAACTAGGTAAAAAACTTTAAACTTTTGACTATGGTATTATTATTATTATAAACTATGTAATAAAAGTTAAAATAATAAATTCAAAACCAAATGTTTTATTTCCCATAGACAATTTTGACAGAATGTTTTGATTTAGTCAAATCAGCATTTTCTGGGAAACTTCCATTGGAAAATTTTTGACCAGCTCAACTACAGACAAACTGTTAATTAACTTCTTAGGGCTATTGGTCATATGTAATAGTTGACTGAAATAGGCATGCAAGCATGCAGTTGTCCTGCTGCCTCATATGAAGCTGTTGGCAAAATACTCTGCTGGCATAATTCCATTGACTTCAGCGGAGTAAATGTCAGCAGAGAATTTGACCCACTGACTCAAATGACAGTTCTCAATTTCCAATATAAACATTTAGGACCCAGTTCTGCAACTTACACATATAATGGGTAGGACTGAGTCCCACAAGCAGTCTCTTGATGTCACGGGGCATAAGTTCTACTCAACAAGTGTACAGGTTGCAGCATCAGGACTTCATAAAGTAGGAGACTACTGCAGGGTTAACTAATCCCTATGCTAATTCTCTGAAGAGGTTTGGAGCCCTTTTGAGTGATCATGATGTATTGTAACATCCCATTCATTATAAACATTCAAAGCATGATTTTCAAATCTTTCCTTCTTTTTCTTTAGCATTAACAGGATTTGAATTTGTGTTTCATTTCTCACTTCTATCTTCCCTGCTTGCTTTCAGACTTTCCCATTTGTTCCCTTTCACAAATGGCTCTTTGCACATGGAAAACATTTCGTATGTGGGATGAGTCGCCATGTTAAAAAGATTATCGCACCATGGAGTCCATCAGCATTTAGCAATAACAGCTCTTATATTTTTCTAAAACTGCCTTTATCTCTCTTAATCATTATTAGCTACTTCAGATTTATGACATCTTCCTCCTCCAGAGATAAAATCAATTAGTTGAAAAATCCTCAGCTTGTTAGCCATAGTAAAAAAACCCTAACTGTTCTCTTGGTTGTGTATAATTGTATTTTCCAGTTCACTGAGCATGTGCACAGGAAAACAGCAACAACCCACAGCAGGGAATGGTCAGCTGATCCGAGGCTTTTCAAGGATCTTGCCTGCAGGCCAGCTTTCAAAGAAGGGGGGTTGTGTCCTAAATAGCCCAAAGGATTTTCCTGACTCTCTTGGGTAATTTACACCAATCTTAAACGTGTATGTTTGTCTGAAGTCTCTTTTATCAGCGTGGTAATCCCATTACTGACAAATGAAGATGTAATCACAGTTTATTCAAATAGCTTGAAAGCTTTATCCCCTTTTGAGAGAGAGTAGAAAGTACAAACTGGCTGCAACTGACTTCTTAAACTCCTACTGAGATGCTAGCAAAGCAAAAATGATTTTTAAAAGTCATGGAGATTTTGGAGGCAGAATAAAAATACATATTTTAAACTGGACCTTGTGGAAAGGATTCTCTCCTCTTTTACACTGATTTTACACTGGCTTTGGTGGATTGACACCAGTCAGAGTGAGGGAGGAATTGGGCTCTGTATCTTTGGCCTTTTCTACACTACCCATTTCCCCCCTCCTAAAATTTCCCACCACAGCTATCACTGATGCAGATACACCCATAGTAATAACAGTGGGGATGCTAGTATAGATAGGCCTCAACCAGCCACTGGCAATCTAATTACTACGAGCATGTCTAGCTAACATGGTGGTTAAAATGCCAGTGGCCTACATACACCAGTACTCCCCCCATCATTGCTACCACCAAAGCTACCACCACTGGTAGCAGATTTTAGGGGGAAATGCTAGAACAGATACCTTCTTTATTTACAGGCACTTGTCAGATAACAATTGCAGTCTCTTAATTAATAAAAAAGTTGGTAGCACTTAAAATTTTAAACCCTTTTATTATTCCTTTTCAAAATATGGAATCCTATATATTGCGACAGCTACTTTCTTGAGTTATCATGCTATGACATGATTGCCCCTGCTCATATTATAATGACGTTTGGGCTCAACTATACAAGCAAGATCAAACATTGTAACAAGATGGAGAGGAGATTATCATGTTATGACAGGAAACCTTCTGCATGGTCATTTTAATGGCAGAAATGGGACTCTAAAATAAACACAAAATATTTTGAGTTTTTTAAATTCTCACTTGAAGCAATACCTTAGCTATATCTTTTAGACTGTAAGTGTCTCTTTTCTGTCTCTTAGGAAGCACCACAACCCATAGCTTGTCTTGGTTTATAGCTACAGATGCTTTTTTACTCTAACTGTCATTGTACTTTGTAAACTGCATGTAGTATGATTAATATGAAGAATATACATGTGTAGAGCCCAAATCCAGCAGTCTTGATGTAGGGCATAATCCTGTGACAAGCTGAGTGCCCTCTACCCCCACTGACTGAGAGCAGTCCCTTAGTTGTTACCCAAGTAAAATTCCCATCACATTGGGATTTACTATTATTGTGTTTATTTTTTATTTGTTCATTGCCCCCAACCAAGCCTGGGGCCCCATTGTGCTAGGGGCTTTACATATATATAGGAAGATAGAATCCCTGCTCTGAAGAGTTTACAGTGTAACTAGATGAGATAGACAAAGGGTGGGAAGGAAACAGAGGCCCAGAGAAGCAAAGTGACTTGCCTAACATAAAGCAGGTCAGTGGGAAAGGCAGGAATAGTACCTAGGCTTCCTGAGTTTGACTTTAGTGTCCTATCAACTGCACCACACTGCCTCTTTCTATCTGATCCATAATAAAAGAATTATTAGTATCCATAATAAGAGTGGTGAAAACCCCAGAGATGGGTTTAGAGGGATGGAACTCTTTGCTTCACACATTAGGAGAAAAAGGAAAATTCTAGCTGCTGACAGACCATTTAAATAAATTATAATTTTGCTTACTCATAGTTCCATATTGTATAGTGTGTAGATTCATTTGGAGTTTGTGTTCTGTATGATGCTGGCAAACCAGATGCCAGCTCCTGCCAAGGTCCCCATGCCTCACTTGAATACTGACAAATATGGACAAATTCTGGGGCACCTATGTTAGTATTGTTAAAATAGGTATTAGAGTTATATAAATGTGCTTAGTGTTTAGACTTTATTGAATGCTTGTAAATTGCTGCATGCATTAATCTCACTTACAACATCTGCATCCCATATTGTAAGGCAATATTTGAGCATTTACATTGTAAGCCTCTATAACTGTGTAAATCTCCAGACAGGAGAGAGACATTAACTAGTCTGAAATGCTGGCCTCCAGCAGAAAGTGTTATGTCCTATCCCACAAGCAGGGCCGGCTCCAGGGTTTTTGCCACCCCAAGCAGCAAAAAAAAAAAAAAAAAAAAGCCGTGATCGCGATCTGCTCTACCGCCGCCGCTTCAGTTTTCAGCGGCAATTCGGTGGCTGGTCCTTCGCTCCAAGAGGGACTGAGGGACCTGCCGCCGAATTGCCGCCGAAGAGCCGGACCTGCCGCCCCTCTCCGTTGGCTGCCCCAAGCACCTGCTTGCTGGGCTGGCCTATCGACTCCAGACAAACTTTTGTGGAACATCAAAAAGAACAAAAGACTTTGTTGATTGCTGTCCCCACCGCCCCATAAAGAGGGGACCTGCAGGTGAATTCCTCCCATCTATGAGTTTGCAGTTCGAAGCAGACGAGGAGAAGGAATAAGAAGGAGGAACTGTATCTTTATACTGCTTGGTCTCTGAGGGGCAAGGATTACTAAGCATCAGCAAAAGATCCCCAGTGTTTAGCTTGGATTAGCCCTAAAGGACATATAGAGCTTGCCTATCATAGAAACTTCTATTACTTTTTGAAATTTAAGATTAGGACTCATTTGTGTGTATATATGTTTACCTGCTTTAACCTTGTCAATAATCCTCTTGTTTCCTTTTCCTATATAATAAATCTTTAGATAGTTGTAGTTGACTACAAGCATTGTCTTTGGTGTGAGATCTAAGGTGCGATTGACCTGGGGTAAGTGACTGATCCTTTGGGACTAGGAGTAACCTGAATATTGCTGTGATCTTTGGTGTAAGGAACTGTCTATCACAAAGGCAAGCTTATCTGGGTGGCAAGACAGATTGGAGTATTCAAGAGGATTGTCTATGACTCCATCTTAAAGCTATTATAGTGCCTGAGGAATTTATGCTGGATAACTGGTTGGTAAAATCTAAGTATAGAACTCAGAACCAAATTGTGCACTGTTACCTAACAGTCTGTCCTGAGTACCTGCAGGAGAGCTTGACATTCTGATTTTACGAATGCTAACTGTTTGTTGATACAACAAATTATGAAAGGGCATATGAATGGTGCAAGATATATCCGGACCTTACAATGGACACTGGCTAGGTCGGAAATCCGGAGTCAAGAAGGGGATCTTAGGGTGCTGTTAAAACCAGGCATTTGGAACCCAGGCTAGAGCTGACTTTCCTGGACTTGAGTATGTAACTGCAGGTCAGACCAGGACCTGGTGGTGTGGGGTTTGCTGAACTGCAATACTGCCATTCCTAAATATTCAAGAACCCTGGAGACATGGTGGGTGAGGTAATCAGAGCTTATTTTGGCTTCGCAGTTCATAGCCCCGGCACCTCTGGGCTTCCGGCCAGCAGCCGCCACTCTCCAACTGCGCAGCTCTGAAGGCAGCACTGCCACCAGCAGCAGTGCAGAAATAAGAGTGGCAATACAATACCGTGCTGCCCTTACTGCTGTGCTGCTGCTGGCAGCGGTGCTGCCTTCAGAGCTGGGTGCTGGGCCAGCAACCCCCACTCTCTGGCTGCTCAATGGACCCCTGAACACTGAGCTAAGGGAGCTGATCCCAGGCACTGTGGTCAGATTGGGGCAGGGTGTGTGTGTGGAGTGTGTTGTGCTTAGGGACTGTGACCTCTAGAATCTAGGGGCGTGGATTCCCAGATATCAGGTGCTGGATCCTGTAGGCAATAGGCATGGGATGGGGCAGTGACTCCCTTGGTGTTTGCTGGAGTGGATTTAGGGGTTATTTGGGGCTTGGGCATGGGGGGGGGGCAAATGGATCCCAGGGTGCTGCCTCAGGTTGGGAGGAGTAGATCCTAAGGGCTGGGCAGCTACTCCGCCTACCCTGACCAGCATTGGACAGGCTCGGGTGGGTCCTGGCTGAAGGGGGCTCCACCTCTCAGGATTTAAAGTAACATAAGTAGTTAACGATTTTTCTGCCTTGCATTTTGCTGTGATGCTAGGGGTACCTTTCCCAGACCTGAAGAGGAGCTCTGTGTGTCTTGAAAGCTTGTCTCTCTCACCAGCAGCAGTTGGTCCAATAAAAGATATTACCTCATCACATTGTCTCTCTAATATCCTAGGACCAACAGGGCTACAACTACACTGCATACAAGAATCATGGGTTAGTCTCCAAAAATTCATAAAATTGTCTTAAGACAAGAGATTGAAAAAGGGGTTATTTCTTTTTGGAGGATGTTTTGTTTGTTTGGGGTGGGTTTGGGTGCACTTAGATCATGTTTTCAAACTCTTCTCTGCCACCAGAAGAGCTACAAACTTTTTTAAATGAAAGCTGAAATTGTCACCGAATCACAGTTCTCCAGGAGCTGAGGCTTTAAGAAAAACACCAAATAGTGCAAGACTCTCAATGAAAACATGAGAGTTGGCAACACTGAGAACAGCCACTCCCTGATGACGATATCACCTAACTTTAGGCAGTGAAACATGGGGGCTGTGGAAGCCTGAAGAGCAGAGGATTGACATTTTCCATTCTTGTTGCCTTAGTTAGCTGCTCCGTGTTAAGTGGGAAGACAAGATCAGCAATGAAGATATTCGTAGCTGAACCCAGCAGCCGCCTCCATCAGCACTGGTTTGGTTTTGGCAGCTTTCTGGCTACGAAATTCTGAAGTGTGTTTATCTAGCAATGGTGCTACATGGCTGGCGATCGTGTGGGAGCCAAATAGGTCATTGGTGCAAGAAGATCACCAATGATGAACGTAGACTGAACATCCAGCCAGGCCATCATGAGGACCTAGCTAAAGATTGATCGGGGGGGCACTCAGTCTGCAAGAAGGCCATGTCCTTTGGGCCTTGCCATGATAATGATCGCATATTCAGATTAATGAGTGAGGTTTTAGGTGGATGGGGATTGTCTTTTCAGTCAGAGGTCGGGGGGCTTAAAGGCAATTAATATTTAGGACAGTGGGGTTGGCCATCCCCTTATGGTGACCAGATAGCAAGTGTGAAAAATCGGGACACTTTTTTTTTTTCCGGGGGGTTGTGGTATAGTTGCATATATAAGACAAACCCCCGAATACTGGGATGATCCCAATAATATCAGGACATCCGGTCACCCTATATTCCCTGATATGCTGGCTGGATTTGATTCGCTTTTATTTTTATGTTAATATGTGTTTATTGTTTTTTGTTTTCTTTCCTTAAATAAAAAGTATTTGTGGTTTCATATTCCCAAGACTCCTGCATGCTTGTTCCTAAAACCTGGGTGTGGATGAGGTTTTAGATAGGATCTCCAGCCATATGTTCTATTTATTTTAGAAAAGCCTCCTAGATGTTTTATTGAACCCAGCCCTGGTTACTACCACTGGGAAAAGGGTTACAGTGGTCAACTATATCAGCTACTCCTGACCTGAACTGTTTCTCTAGTTTTTATACTTGAAATAAAAATTGAATGCCACAAAATAGTACAAATAATAGTTGCAACTGTGCACTATTTAAATTAAAACTTGTAACAGATTGATTAAAATGCATTTCATAACTGTCCTCAATGTTTCATGGTGCCACCGGAGCATTCCCAGATAACAAGAGAATCTCTGGGTAGCAGGCTAAGTCAGGTCTGCAGCTGTCTTGTAGCATCAGGAAGTATGGTCCACTAGCTAGGGTACTAGCCAGGTCTTGGGAATAGCAGGTTCAATTCCTGCTCTGTCAGAGGTTTCCTGTGTGAGCTTGGGCAAGTCACATAGCTGCTCTGTAGCTCAGTTCCCCATCTGTGAAATGGGGATAAAAGTACTTCCCTGCTGCTAGAGTACTAATGCCTGGTTCTCCTCTTGCTCACTTTGTTTTCAGGTTATAAATTAATACTTAATGACACCAATGTAAATGAGAGAAAATCACCCCCTATCATGCAGGTCCAAAGCCCACTGAAGTCAATGGAAAGACTTCAGTTGGATTTCAATGATTAGGCCTCTAAGGTATGTCTACACTGCATCTGGGAGCAAGGCTTCCAGCCTGGGTTCACAGACTCACCTTAGTGGGGCTTGTGCTAGTGCTCTAAAAATAGCTGCATAGACTGTACTTTGATGCTGCGTCTGGGCTGGAGCTCAAGTTATCAAGCCCTCTCGGGCTTCAGAGCCTCAGCTGCAATGCCTATACAGTTATTCTTAGAATGCTAGTGTGAGTCCCGCTACCACGAGTCTGTGGACCTGGCCTGGGAGGCTCACTCTCAGATGCAGTGTAGACTTGTCCCTGGTGTCCAAAAGGAGCTGAATCTTGAAGGCCTCACTCAGACAAAGCTCCTTTGTGCTTAGTGTGTTACCATGCACTGCTATGTTCTGTTCTCTTTTGTTTTTGCAGCTTAGTGCTGCAGGAGGGTGACGTTGCACAGCAGTGAATGTTGTAATGTACTGAAGCTCTGCAAAATAGTCAGAAATGTTATTCAAGTTTTGTCTTGCTTTGCATTTGGATCTTTCCTAATATGTCAAGACTTTTTTTTTTAATAAAACTTTTTTTCTCTCTTGCTGCTTGTTACAACTCTGCTTCTTGTTTCAGTCCCCAAATTCAGATAGTATTGGAAAGGAACTCCCTACTGAAAAAGAGAATTTCAATATATCCTCTTTGCTGTCACTGCAGGAAGGGTGGCAGTAAGCCAAAACGTGGTCTGACATGATGCACCCAGCAGAACAGACCTGGGCGGTGGTGTTTGTATTTAATTGGAAACATCCAGCATACAGAGGTGATTCATATGCATATAAAAGATTCATTTTTCAGGTGCAACTGCAGCTATAATCAAGTATGTTTTATTTGGTGAGTCACAAAAGGCGCCTTACCAGATCCTTTGTAACAAGTTGTTAAATGGATGGACAGCAAGCAGCACCCTGGTGGAAGGAAGTCAATTTTCCCGTAGGTCAATTTAATGATGGTTGAAATTCATATCTTCACCACAAAGGGCAAGATCCATATTTGGTCTAAATCACCACAGCTCCATTGTGTTTTATAACAGCTGAAGATTTGGCCCAAAGAGTCTCTAATCCAATTTTATGCTGGATACTAAACAGCTGTTGAAATTCACCTGAACTGAAGTCAGGTGGTGAGTGGGCACTACTTTGGGTTGGAATAGTGGTTGCTGTCTCTCAATACCTCCTGTGTGAAGATTGCTTAGTCATGAATTCTATGATGACCTTCTCCCACCTTGTGTTAGGCAGCACCCTCAAAGCCCTTTGCACTCCACTCCCATGGTGCATGGATGATATGGAGAGCTCTACAACACAGGAAAAGTTCACCCTGTGAGCAAAGGTTCATTGTAACTGGAGTCTCTCTGCAAGTTTGCACACTGCAATGCCTTCAAGCAATTTAGAACTTCAATTCTTTTTTACTATAAGTGGATTCCCCTGTATATGGTTCAACTTCTCAGTTTTCCCCATTGTTCCCTAATCAACGGGCTGGAATTAGTGGATGAGTTAATGTTTTCCCCAAAGTGCTTTTTAGAAATCAATGAAATATAAGTGATGTAGTTATCTGGTATTTTAGTAACGCTTCTCCCCCATATACCGCAATGTAAAAAATAAAGTGTCAACAGATAGCACCATTAAGTTTCTTTAATTCAGGGCTTGTCAAATAGTACTACCTTAATGTGCACTAGGGAACTTTTAGTGCATGCCAGCAGCGTCCATAAGGGCCAGTTAATGAGCTACACACTAGTGTGCATTAGAATTTACTCCCTAGCTGGTGCGGCCTGCGGCATCGTGAAGACAAGCCCTCAGTGATGATCAATGATTTATGGTATGTGTACACAACCTACGGCAACAAGCCTCCCAGCCTGGGTCAACAGCTTCAGACTCATGCTACCACGCTAAAAATATCCCTGTAGACATTGCGGCTCCGGCTGGAGCTCAGGTGCTGACGCCTAGGAAAGGGGGTTGCTTCAGCACCTGAGCTCCAGCCTGAGATGCAACTTCAAAACCTGGTCGTGTGAGCTCAAGTCTGTCAACCCAGGAAAGGAGGCTCGTTACTGTGGGCTGTGTAGACATACCCATAATTATTAGAACTGATTGAAATTTTTCCAACAAAACATTTTTCTTCAGAAAAAGCCTTTCCAACCAAATGAAAATTTTCATGAACATTTTTGATTTGGTCAATTATTTTTCATGTTTTGGTGAAAGTTATCAAACCAAAATTTCAAAATGTTTTGAAAAAATTCATTTCAGTGGAGGAAATAAACCTTTTTTATTTAAAACAAAAATCCACTGGAAAAAGGAGAGGGAAGTGAAAGTAAATGTTTTTTCCCCTCCCTTGGGAAACAAATCTTACAAAAAAAATGCAAAATTTTTCATTTAGACTATTTTGGTTGAAAAATTTCATGGAAAACATTTGAACAAAACTCAAAATTTTCCTTCAAACTTTTTCACAAACTATACTTATGAGAGCTGGCCAAAATATTGGATGGAGCCATTTTTCCTTTGGAAACTACAGTTCTGTGAAAATTGAAATGTTTCATCAAATCCTGTCAATTTTTCTGAACTTTTAATTCAGAAAAAAAAGAGAAAAACATTCCAACAAGGTCAAAACATCCTATTTTGACATTTTCAGAATGTTTAACTTTTTAAAATTTGTATTTGATATTATAATATACATTTTAAAGTAAAATTTCAATCAAAATTTCTGTTTTGTTGAAATTAAACATTTTTATCAATCCATTTCCTCCCTCTCCCCCCCCCAAATTTTCTTTCACATGGAATTTATAAATTTTCAGGTTTTGTTTTGAATGGGGACAAAACCATATTTCAAAATCCCAAAATCTTTAGTAAAATGGAATTTCCATCCTCCACACAATTCTAATACTTACCTATTTTCAGTTCTGTGCAATTATTATGGCTAGGGGCCAAGAGAGGTTAGAACTCTTCAATGGAAAGGTTGGTTAGCACTGGAAGTCTGTAGGAACGCTGCTCTTTCCATTTGTATTCAATCAGTTGATCACAGTCTCTGAGAGGGAGGCTAAATATTTTTGAATGTCTGGCCAAGTTTGCTGATCAGTTATATTACTGTGTATATGATTATGATACCGCCTTATCTGCACTCAGCAACTACAGTGATGGGCACCTTACAAATCCATGAAATGGTAATCTTGTGTTGAGTATTCCGAAACACACTGACTCCAAGTTTATGTGCGCTAGTTGTTCATACTAAATTTAGAATGTATATTTAATCAGTTTTTGCAAGATCAGGTTTATTGTTTCCCCTATAAATTACATTAATATATGACACAGAATAAGAAACAGAAAATGTCCTAATTATTAAATATGATGCCAAGTTCCTTATAACTTAATGTTTTTCAATCTTTACTAGAGGAATTGAGAATGTTCTGCATGGTCAGTAAATTCTTCAAACTTATCAAGGGCTGAATCTTCCAAGGTGCTGAGCGCTCTGCCCATGATCCAGCGATGCACTTAAGCACATGCTTAATTTTAGTATATGTGAAGTCACATTGTATCAATCATATACTTAAGTGTTTGGCTAGATCAAAGCCAGAATGCTCAGCACCGTACAGGATCAAGCCTCAGACCTGCAAAGTGGAGGAGATTTTAATTAATAATTTTTCACTATTACTGTAAAATTTACAGCTTTTGTTTTAACGCTCCTCAAGAGATTCCCATTGTTGGCTTGGGCATATCTTAAAATGTCTCAAAAAATGACTGTTCTCACTTTTTCTTTTCCTGTCTAAGCAACAGAACAAACCAATTTATATAAATATAAAACGAATGATAAAGCTGTCATTCACAAAAGTTGTCTTTAAGGTCAGAAACTGGCCAACTTTCTGATGGCTCTAGGGAATCTGTAATCCACAGGGTGTGGGATCAGCTGCTGACAGTCTGACATTCCTGAGTCAAGTGGGTAAACTATACATCCAGTATTTGCTTCCTGTTTCTTTCAAGAGAACACGTGTGCCTGAAGCCATACCATCTGAGGCCGTGGTCTCATAAAATCTGATAGGCTATGCAGGGCTGGGTTTGTTCAGTAGTACAAGAATGGGGGATGAGCAAGGTGAAAACAAACTGTTGCAGAAACTGATTTTTGGTAATTCAATAGGTGGTATTTTTTCTTCTGATGACTCAGTGCTACTGAATTGCCATTTTCCTAGCCACTTCTAGTAATAAGATTCCATGGTACTTCTTGAAGTAATATGAGTGCCTGTCTATTCCAGTGTCCTAACATTCCATCTTGGGCAATTGCCTTCTGCCTGCTTAGTGTACATCCTGCTTGGTAAGGTATTTTACTTAACTTCTTGCTCCGAAAACTAGCACCTTATAGTGGCTGCAGTTTGTAGGTGGGCAAAGTGACATCCCTATATGTGTGATATGTGTAATTCTTTAAATTATTTTGGACCTGATTTTGATACATTTTAAGTTGACTAGCCCTAACCTTATTTCACAAGTAGTCCCATTGAAATCATCAATGGTCCCATCTGTGGAGCAAGGTACTCATCAGCATATAGCTCCATCATCATCATCATCGTTATCATTATTATTATTATTATTTATTTATTATTTAGACTGAGATGGGATGTGAAAAGAATCAAGGAATCTACCTTCCCATTATAAATACTGTGGAACTATGATAATGTTTTACCTTTTCTAAATGAAAAGACCATTTTATATGGATTAGAGCATAGCAACAAATCTGAGAGCTATCCTGATTTCACAATGCAAAAGAACGTTAGATGTAGTGCACCCAAGGACAAAAGTTTATACTGAGCCAAAGCATCAGAGGAACCTTACTCTTTTTTGTTTGATAAATTGCAAAGAAAAAATAAGTACTAAATTTGTCAGGTCTCTGGAGCCAAGACCAGAAGTGACCAGGAATCAGTGAAACATAGAAAACTATTCTCTTGCCTACCCAACTTCTGACTGAGTCTAGCTGGGCATGTGGGCTGCTGCAGCAGACTGACCTGAATAGTTCACTGTGGCACAGGTTGAAAAGTATGGAGAGGGTTACCAGTATTTATTGTAAACTTTACCACTCGTCTGTCTCTTCAGGATTTCGTGGGCTGTCAATAGAGTGGATTTGATCACCTCTGCATTCATCCCACTACAGAACACAATATAGAGAAATAACTCATAGCATTTTTAGAGCCCTGTAAATCATTAAAGCACTATTCAATCATCGACTAATTAAAAACTGAGTGAGGCCTATCAAAACAAACCTGCTATGAGGACTAGTTTAAAAATATTACTTGAGAATTGAGAACTATAGTTAGAGGACTCAAAATGTTTGTTGAAGAAGAAAACTAGCACGTTTTGGCCAAGAACACAGCTGGACCCAACAGGGACATGCAGGGACATATGTGGGAATAACACTCCCCTGCTCGGCCTCCCCAGCCTTGTTTCCAGGCATAGGAGGGATTTTGTTCCATGTTAGTACAGCACCTAGCACATGGGGTCTGGGGCCACGACTGGGGCTCCTAGGTACTACAGCAATGCAAATTCAATTACAGGCTCTGTAGCTACTACTCCCTTCTGCAAGCAAATGGGCAGGGAAAGGCTGGGGAGTGGGTGGAGCACTGATTCTGCCACACACCCCAAAGCACTGACCCACAGAGCTGAGCTGGCTGTAGTGGGGAGTATGCTACATCTGGTAAGGTGCTCTAGCTAACTATTCCACCACTGGAGCAAGGCAAGGAATTCCTCTTCCCCAGACCTCATCTGAATTTAGACATCCAAGTCAAGATACCTGTGTACTACTCTAAACTTGAGAATGGGGTTCATGCTTTGGGTATGGAAGTCAGAGTACCCAAAAATCTGACTCTTCTGTCTATGGACTTGGTTCTTAACTCCCATATTCATCAGAGTAGGTCATGTGAGTCAATAGAACAGTTTGCGTGAGTAAGGATTAATTGCTTGATTAAGTGTGACTGGATTGGACTTTACAATTCCTATTATTGATTCAAATTAGTTAATTGATAGATACCATCTTTCTCACAGGTCCATCTGGATGAATGTGTTCACTGAAGACTTCGGTCAAATTCCTAATATTATTTTTTACTTCCTTATTTCACAAAAAGGAACATACTCTCCTAGGGAAAGGGAATGAGCATGAATAGAAGCAAAGCTACCTTTTATCTTTAGTGCTAAAGAACTGCTTTAGGTCTTGAATAATTTATTTCAGAAACCTAAAAGGTAATAATGGGGTTTCAGGTTTTGCATTTGATGCATACAGTGGACTGTGTTCTTTGCACACTTGCATTGGTGTAAATCAGGAGTAATTCCATTGAAGTCAGTGAAGTTACACTATTGTAAAATTGGTGAGAGATCATTAGTCAGCTGGAAGGATCTTTCCCCTAACCACTTAATTTCTAGGAAACTGCACAAAGTGACATTACAAGGATCCTATTTAGACACACGCACTGAGCAGATCAAAGCAATAACTACTGGAAATGCTTTCTGAAGGTATGTGTAACTATAAAATGTTTTGAGTGGCTGCCAGTATTTAGTAATCAGTGTTGTAAAGTTTTGCGATACTCTTGATGTCTGCAGATGTTATGTGGCCCGTGGCAGAAAGCTGATGTTCTAAATTACCAATTATATACCTAATGGAGCCTTGAGAACAAACTCCCGCTTTCCTATTGGTCACTGGAACAGTCTTTAAATGCTAGGACGGGACCAATACTGTAAACGTAACGCTGTCTCCATAGCAATGTGCAGTTCAGCGTTTAGCTTTTCAACACTTGAAAAGGTAATTGCTGTCCTTTTTTTTCTTTATATTTTTCTATTCCCGGTTTATAACAGCAATAATAACCTTCTGAGTTGGGCATTTCCTGGCAATTAATGCCTGACTGTATTAAGAGCCCTTGGCTTTACCTCAAGCCCTCAAATCCTCCAGCTGGTCATTAACTGCCAGGAAATTCCCTTCCCGATAGTCATTATTGCTTATGGAAACCTGGATTAGAAATATAATTACAGAGGTCTAACCTTTCTGTGATTTTTTTTTTTCTACCATCCCACAGTATCTGCCATTATTATCTGCTGAATTGAGTGAAGGCTAACTTGATCTGAAATAATGACAGTGCTGGCAAGGGTCCTTTCTTGTTCAGCTTTTACCATACAATTGTCTTCTGATATGCTTTCAGTTATTGGCTTTCTGTTATTTGCCAACAGATTTTAGCTATGCATCTCTTTCAGTGTATACACAATTTGATTAAAACTGCCCTTCCAAAGTGCTAGCTGCTAGTGACAATGTTTAAAATAAGAAGGATAGCCCTGATCCCACAATCAGATCCCCACAGACAGACCACAGAAATCAATGGGGCTGTGCACAGGCCAAAGAGCCTGCCTTGATGGATCCAACTGCCTACTTAAATAACACCAAGTATGGCACCCTAAGGAAAGTGCAGGATAAAGATGCATCCCTTCTCCCAACACAGCTTTATAGATTCATATTCATAAAGTTGAAGGCAGAAGGGACCACGAAGATCAGCTAGTTCGACCTTCTGTATAACACAGGCCGGAGAATTCTATCTGTTTACTCCTGTATTGACCCTAATATGCTTTAGTCAAACAAGTTATCTTACAGAAAGGCATTTACTTTATCTTACAGCTTCTTCTACACTCTGGCTGCTTGTTTTCTACTCCTTTGGCATGTTACACTAGCTTCCTTCAATTTACTAATATGTAACTTACACCATGATTTCTGTCCTCTCTGAATTTGGCCTTGGAAAAGTTGCTTGAGCAAAAAGCTCAGTCCCTCGTCAAGTCCCTATTTATGGACCAAATAAAAGCAAACCCCCAAGAATTATATTATTTGTATCCTTGGAAGAACTCCCACTAACTCATTAATTTCTGTTACTGACTCTTGTGCAGCCTGTATGGCACCATTTAATAATGACTTAGTGTCTTGAACACTCTATATAACCATAACTACTTACATACTTCATAAAATGCCTCAGTGTTAATTGTTTTAATGTACAAAGGGTATATAATTTGGATCAAAGGGCACTTTCTGTGAAATCTTAATTATGTATTCCAGCACTTGTACAAAATATTACTTCTTGACATATAGGTCATGTTCTAATAAACAGAGGAACCACAATAATGTGGACATGAAATTTAATTATTATATTACTGAATCATCTCTTTAATTTGAAGGCCTTTTAAAAAGCACAGTCTGCCTGACTGCAACCTCCGTCAATTCCTTCCAGAAGTGTTAGTGTGTTATGACAATACAAGGCAAAAGCACAAATGTCTTTTGAAAGCTATTTAATTGCAACCATTCCATTGGTGTCTGTTGTGCATTAAAAAAGAAGTTCCAAAAGAACAAAGCTGAATATTATAAAACATTTTTTAAAACCCTCAGTTTTATCCTTTTAAAAAGTTATATACTAAAGTAATACCTTTATATCAAAATGACTGCAAAATTCCACTCAGCTTAAAGTAAATGAGTAAGTAGTGTCTATTAAAGACAAAATTATTTCTATGCAATAATTAAGCTTCCATACGGTAATGCCAACTCTTGAATAACGTAATATACTTAATTATGGCTTAGTTGTTTACAAAATGTACCTACTTACAGTAACAAAAAATATATAAGCTTCTTTTTAAAAAAAAATTAACCCAGCAGGCCAGATTCTGACCAGATCCAGATCCTCTGGAGGGGGACTCGCCACTGGCATAAATGTGGTGGAAGTGGTGCCTGCTCCAGCTGATTTTCACCCCCCAACCAACTCCAGCATAGGGGACATACTGGATTAGGGTGTGTGGGAGTATGATTATGTGGAACTTTGCTCCACTGACCCTCTGCTGAGGTCAAGTCCATGGGGAGACTGGGCTGCTTCAGGTAGAGAAAGCTGTAAGTTGTTCACTAAAAGCCCCCACTTCTCCTGCACCAAGCAGAGCTCGAATAGAGGGGAGAACTGAGCCCACCTTTGATTCTTTTCTGATTGTTTCTCTTTCAGGATTGAATCCCATGAAAATGGTATCGTGTTCCATACAACTAGCCTGGTGGAGCTCTGATTTGCTTCTATAGTATAGCAGGCGCACAGGGCACACAGGGCCAGACACTGCATTCTGGCCCAGCTATGCTTAATGCAGGAATAGGAGGGCAGAGGGAAGGTGACTTTAAACTGCCAGCTGAGCATAACTGGAGTGCAGCAGCAATGCAGCTGTCATGACCTCCTCACCTGACTACACCCTCAGCCCAACTGGGGCTGAAAGGGGTACATGGCAATGGCCTGGCCAGTCAATTCTGTGCCATCCAGGGAACCCCCATATGCTGGAGGTATTCTTGGCATGAGAGATCTGCTTGCTTTATTACCCCTTTATGCCACCAGAAGGATATAAAGGGTCCATAATGCATCACAGAATTGGCCTCACAGAGTTTATATAGAATCCATCCCTCAAAGGGGATATTCACACTGGTATGAGAGTGTATATAAACACTTTCCCCCCTCTCTCCCTCAATCAATTTACTATTCTGTATACCTCTGGATATTAATGAATGAAGATATTTATAATTAAATAAAAGCTTTCCCCTTATCTTGAGCTTCAGAGGAGTCATAATCCTATGTTTAAGACACTATAGTTAATCCTCAGATGAGGTGAAGCTGTAACAATTTACACCAGATGATGATCTACCCAAATAACTTTGCAGTCTTAACATCATAGCCCAGGGTTGATATAAATAATAAATTAAAGTTAAACGGTCATGTATTTAGATGTGATATTGTGTATTGTGCAACTTAATATTTTGCAAGTGTCAGAATAAGAATACAACCCCACAATTCCTTTATATTTATATTTATAACTATATAAGTTATTAAAAAAACATACAATTATTAGGTTTCAGAGTGGTAGCCGTGTTAGTCTGTATCAGCAAAAAGAACGAGTACTTGTGGCACCTTAGAGACTAACAAATTTATTTGAGCGTAACAATATTTTCCACTGCATGCATCCGATGTAGTGGGCTTTAGCCCACGAAAACTTATGCTCAAATAAATTTGTTAGTCTCTAAGGTGCCACAAGTACTCCTCATTCTTTTTATACAATTTTTAGTAAATGGGACTGTGTTTTTGGAAGGTACAAATACATTATTTTAATGGCCAAAAATCTTGAGTAAAGTAGAAGGCACTTAATACCAGCCTGGCATTATCAGGTGGTGCAGCTTTCATTGTCATGCATATTAGATTAAATGGACAAATCCCATTAATAATAGGACTTGCTGTCTGGTTGGCCACATATGAATTCAGAGTGACTAGAATTTTCATTAGAGTTTTCAATTTTCATAATATATTGTAACTACAACAATCTATGAATTCTTTCTACATCAGATACGTCTAGTTTGTCAAAACTGAGAATATGGTTTATTCCAACATGTGCTCTGCCAGGACTGGTTTTATGCTCATCATAGGCCAAAGAGTTTTGCAGTAGTAAGGACTGCAAGATTCAGCTCCAGATAGCAAATATACTCACCTCAGAATCCAGTGCAGAATGCTTCTCCTCATGCCAAACTCAGAGATGAATCTAGTCTTTAAGCTGATGTAATTTACGTCTTCTTCTCTGAGTCTGTGCTGATGAAACAGGACAGAGGTAGAAGATTCTTAGGACTTGTCTCTACACAGAAGTGACACTGGTATAATTTATATTGGTTTAGTTAAACTGACACAACTCCAGCTGAGTGCGTTCAGACTGTGTGCTTGAGTCTGCACAGCACCACACTGCATCAGTTTCAGTGCTGTGTGGCTGGGTCTCCCAGAGCCCCTTGCACTGCCTGCAAGGTGACTGCATCCTTGGCAAATTTTATGGTGTATTATGGGAAATGGAGGCACAGGTGTCAAAAGGCAATCATCCCTCTGCTGTATCTCAGAGCTCCTCTTGTGCCTGCGCCATTGCCAAACTGCTCTCTGCTAGTATGGGTGAACCCCAGAGGAACACTGGGCATTATTGTCACAGGAAAGCTGATCTTGTTATGTTGGAGAGGCCATGGGACTGTGCCTGAGGTGCTGATGAGAAGAATCCATAGCTGGAGAAAGATGGCATAGGAGAACACATACTTTGATGCTGCTTAGGTACTCTGGTTTCATCTCTTCTTGGAGAAGCTGCTCTTGGTGGAGTGACACTTTTGGAGATACCAACAAGCACTAAATGGTGGGAGCAGATTGTTTTGAAGACCTAGGATGGCCAGTGATGGCTCCAGAACTTCAGGATGTGAAGGCAACATTCCTATTTTGTGTGCCAAGCTAGCCCCAACCCTGCAGTGTCAGAACACCAGAATAAGAGCTGCCCTGAGTGTGGAGAAGTGAGCGTCAATCACAGCGTGGAAGCCTGCCATCTCAGTTTGTTACTGGGGTTAGTGGAGAAATGGTGTGGGGAAATGCACAATGAGGGTAGTTGTTATGGAGGGCAGCAAGACAACTCAGCATCTCCTACTGTGTGTCCTGTTCAAGCAGTAGGGGTTTCCTAATTGTGAGGGTGCGGTTGACAGGACACATGTACCAATTTTGTGCCTGCCTCACCTAGCTTCAAGGAAAGGCTACTTCTCAATGGTTCTTCAGACCTTGGTGGATTGGGGGGGGGGGGGAGCAGATTTACAGACATTAACACTGGATGGTCTAGAAAGGTCCACAATGTGAGAATATCCTTAAATTCTGGTCTATCTGAAAAATTGCAGCGAAGAACTTTCCCCCCCAACTATCCAATGGACATTAAGGGAGCTGCTTGCTCAAATGTTGTGGGTAATTTACTCTTTGCTTCACTTGTGTATAAGACATATGCTGACAACAGAGGAAAAAATCGTGTGTGTGTGTGTGTGTGTGTGTGTGTACATTTTGCTGTTTTTTCAAATTTTTGAAATTTCAACATTTTCAAAAATTGAGAAATTGTGAACAACTCTATAGCTGTCAAAATGGGGAGATTTCTGACACATGTTGTGTTTGTTTCACTGTTTTTTCATCTAAATTTGATTATTTTTTTAATTAAAATTCAAAGAAATTTCACCAGTTCTAGTTCTTGGCAAGTAGCTAGTAAAACAGTGGTTTCACGGTTTAAGGTCTATGTAGTTGTCACATCAAAGTTGCATGATTCAGGCATGATTTTGACCTTCTGTATCTCTGAAAGAAAAGAGAGTTCCCTAGTTCTTGCACAAACTTTTCTAGATAAAGAAGGGTTGATGTAAATGATGACTCATACACAGAATGAATATTAAATTGCATGGGGCCTATGCATAGGCAAAATAGATCAAAAGGGAATGTGTGTAAGGAGGGTTATATAAATTGAAAGACATACACTGAAAGATACAAATAATGAAGTGAAGGGAGAAGAATGATCTGACTGATTAAACTGATACGAGTCAAACCGTGCTTCTGAGTCTTTGATGAGTGTGTCAGAGGTCACCTCAATACAATCACTAAAGCTCCCAAGACATGCAACCTTCCCGACCTAGTCACAAGATTAAACAGGAGCTCTGAGACTTCATCAGCAAACAATAATGTACCGGATGTTGATAACTGATAGACTTCTAAGCAAATACTGTAAAAAGGGATTGGGAATAGCGAGTTTGTCAAGAAGAGAAACTGGGTGGTAGGGAAGAAGTTTAAAATAAATTAAAATGGCTACTTCATTTGTAATTCCCATACTGCAGCAATGGTATATGAGAGAAACTCAGCAGATGACACTAAGCTGGGGGGAGAGGTAGATACACTGGAGGGTAGGGATAGGGTCCAGAGTGACCTAGACAAATTGGAGGATTGGGCCAAAAGAAATCTGATGAGGTTCAACAAGGACAAGTGCAGAGTCCTGCACTTAGGACAGAAGAATCCCAGTCACTGCTATAGGCTGGGGACTGACTGGCTAAGCAGCAGTTCTGCAGAAAAGGACCTGGGGATTACAGTGGACAAGAAGCTGGATATGAATCAACACTGTGCCCTTGTTGCCAAGAAGGCTAATGGTATATTGGGCTGTATTAGTAGGAGCATTGCCAGCAGATCGAGGGAAGTGATTATTCCCCTCTATTCAACACTGGTGAGGCCACATCTGGAGTATTGCGTCCAGTTTTGGGCCCCCCACTACAGAAAGGATGTGGACAAACTGGAGAGAGTCCAGCGGAGGCCAATGAAAATGATTAGGGAGCTGGGGCACATGACTTATGAGGAGAGGCTGAGGGAACTGGGCTTATTTAGTCTGCAGAAGAGAAGAGTGAGGGGGGATTGCCTTCGACTACCTGAAGGGGAGCTCCAAAGAGGATGGAGCTAGGCTGTTCTCAGATGACAGATGACAGAACAAGGAGCAATGGTCTAAAGTTGCAGTGGGGGAGGTCTAGGTTGGATATTAGGAAAAACTATTTCACTAGGAGGGTGGTGAAGCACTGGAATGGGTTACTTAGGGAAGTGGTGGAATCTCCATCCTTAGAGATTTTTAAGGCCCAGCTTGAGCAAGCCCTGGCTGGGATGATTTAGTTGGTATTGGTCCTGCTTTGAGCAGGGGGTTGGACTAGAGGATCTCCTGAGGTCTCTTCCAACCCTAATCTTCTATGATTCTGTAAGAACAGGCATCATTCGGGTACGGTTTATCAGATATTAATCAAATAGATGAAATTCATATTCATGCTGATTATCTACTCTTCCAGGTTTGTCTTGCTGGATAGAGACTTGGAGCTTGATTATTTACTGAGAAATGCTGGAGTCTTAAGAGTTTCTTAACACAACTCATTATGTTAAAAATAACATGTAAATATAGAAATAATATATGAGTATACAATCAGATTCATGTTAGATGGAGTTTATCCTTTTACCCCATCCAAGGACTTCTTAGATTGCAAGCTCCTCAGGTCAGGGATCATGTCTTCTTTTGTGTTCGCACAGCACCTGACACAAGTCTCCAGTACCAATTGGGTGACTAGGCAATACTTCAGCAATAAATACAAATGTTCTAAAAATGTCTCTAAAAAGGATGGCTTACTTTTCTGCCATATAGAGGGGGTTTGTGTTGTTTGTTGTTTTTTGAGAGTTGGGGTGGGTGCAAAGTGGAAGGCATTTTAGAACTACCTTTCCTTCCCATTCAGCTGTACTAAGTGTAAACTCAATGCAGCTGAGGGGCTGCTCCAAATCCTCTCTGAGTAACTGTTGGTTTAAGTAATCATGGTCAATTCAGCTGTCAGTAACTACATAGGCCTTTGAGCCTAGTGAAGAGAGAGAGAGAGAGAGATTCCTTTCTGCTTAGTGCAATGCCAGCAGAACTGTTAACTGAGTTCCAGTGGCAGACTCTCTCTTACTGGTAATGATGCATAAACCATAAGGAACCCTACTTAACTTTCAGATCCTAGGTTGGGTTTGCAGGTTTAGAAAGCAGAAACACACCCCTCTTTATCTGTAAACTGAGCAAATTTGATGCCAAATCTGTTGAGAGAAAATAAACATGGAACTCGATACCTTTTTTACAGGATCACTTTTCAGAGTACAAGACACACTTTGAAAGGGAGAACTGATAAGCGTTGTTAGTGAAATGAAATGCCGTAGAAGAGGTAGAGAGGTTCCCCACCCTCAACCCCTCTATGTCTCTGGCTGAAATAATTGTCCAAAAGCCTGTATGGTTTATTTAAACAAATTTACTCAGAGACGTGACTGACTGTTTTTAAGCTGAAGGCTCACAGTAACAATTACCTGTGATCTCAATGTCCAGGAGCCTCAATAAACAGCCCATGGATTTATGTCTTAGTGAGAACCAACCTATTAGTTGCAGCCATAAATCTCATGTGCCTTGTGTGCAAAGTGAATTTTAATAAAAATCATATAAGGAGCCAAAGTTGCTAGGCTGGGTTTCACATGGCTGCCAACATTTGAAAGCAATTAATAAGGACCTTTTGGGGGTGGGTAAATAAAGCCATGTCTTTAGTGACTGTTGACATGTACTGGACTCGATTAACTTATCTGAAGGAGAGAATGAAAAGGAGTTTTCTTAAAAAAGAAATGGGGACTGTCACTTCTGAATAAGGACAGATGGTACACATGAGTCAGTCCTCTGAGTTTACAATCTATTCTCATCTTCTTCTATATTCTACCACCATATAAACATCATACGTGCCATAAAAATGAATTGGTAAAATAAAATAAATATACATCTGCATCCATCAGAATACTGAAAACAGATTCGGCTCATAATGAATAGAAGTGGAGACTATTAGAATAAGCAGGGTGTGTGTCCATTTTCAAAGTTCTTACTTTCCACCTTCATTGTGCATCACAAATGCTATGTACAGGAAATGTGATGCAGCTTCATTACTAACTCAGAATTAAAAGGTCAAGCAAATAATTACAGTTAATTTTTATAATTATATTCACATTATTTTTATAACCCAAACAGCTCAGACCTTTTGTCATTTGCATGAAAAGACTAAGAGCACCTACTGAGTACCAATTGCTTTGTGCTGTCTCAGCAGTGCAAATCAGCTAGAAAGGTGCCCTAAAGGGGAAGCAAGGGATTCCCCCTGACATGCAAAGTGTATTTCAGGGACTGAGTGTATTGTGCTCCACTGGTTGCTATAAGACCAATTCAATTAGTGCAATTCAGCACAGCCTTTAGGCTGCTTTAAGTTATATCAGGAGCCATTTTGGGCCTTGGTTGCAAAGGACTGGGGAGTGGAGGACTACCTTTCCTTCCCATTCAGCTGTACCAAGTGTAAACTCAATGCAGCTGAGGGGCTGCTCTAAATCCTCTCTGAGTAACTGTTGGTTTAAGTAATCATGGTCAATTCAGTGTCAGTAACTACATAGGCTTGACCTGCATCTGTATATATAGAACAGGCCTGGCAGTGAGAATGAGGTAGATAAATTCTAATTGATCACTTTTCACTGGGAAGTTGACCTTGCTTTTGTATATCTTTTGAGCTCTTGAAGTGTTACCTGTGCCAGTACCTATACACACCACATGCTACTTCAGTACAATTCATTTAAACCCCAGAATGGGATGCTAGTTTTCAACTAATATTGTATCTGCCTCTGGGATAAATCCCTTCACTCTCTGTCACCATTAAATTCCAAAGGGAACACGGTGCCTCTTTTATGTCAGTTTTCTTAGGCATTGAAGGTGTGGGTCCTATTATCCTATGCCATGCATGTGTACCTCTTAAACCAAAATCACTGAGGGCTGGATAAATGGTTTGGGGGGGGGGGGGGAAATATGATCCGTTCCAAATTGGCTGGATTTGAGCCAGCTGAACCAAATTCATACACTCAGATTAAAGTTCAGCTGAATGGGCAGTGTGGCCTAGAAGAGCTTGTGGATAGCTGTGGAATGGTTAGGTGGGGAAGTGCATATTCCCGGTGAGTCCTGTGCTTGGGTAGGCCAGCCCCCCCGATTAGCAAGAAGTGGGCTATTTCCCTATCTATTTACCCCCTTTTAATACCTTCCTGTCATTCTAGGATCATGCGTCATGCTGGTCTTGCTTTGTTGATTGGAATAGTTGCACTATAGTTGTTGTCATATCCTAAGGCAGTTTGAATATGGGTTCAACATGCATGAAAACAAACACCCTCACTCCTGCATACTCAAAAATCGTTAGTGCCAATTCCTGCCCTCAGATAAGTGTACACAGCCCCTGATTTGGTCATTGAGAGTTGAATACATGTATCTATTTGTCTCTAAGGGCCTGGGCCTGTACTATTGAACACAGGAAAGTTATTAGGAGTTGAGGGTGCCCAGGCTCTAAGAATCTAACAAGCCCACAAAAGATATGAAAAACAGAGCTGAAGCAGAAACTCAATCTTTAATCTATCCCAATAGGTCTATTAGCTATTGCAACATATCAAATAAGATCACTCAGGGCCTAATCCAAATCCCAATGAGAGTCTTTCCATTGACTTCACTGGCCTTTTGGTTTAGGCTGAGAGGGTCTTGATACTTTACAATAAGTGTTTTACTACTGCTTACTGTGGGTAAAGGATTAACTTCAGCCTTTGTGCCCTTGTCTTTGGGAGTCCGAGAGAGAACTTCAACATTGTCTAAGTGGGTTTTGATTGTACGTTGTCTAGTTGGGTTTGTTTTTGTATAATAATACCTGCTTCTGACAATAGCGTGCTTTGGTTTCTGAACTTTAATGGTGCTGTACCAGTAAATTTTATATAAATAATATAACGTGCCAGTGATTTGTTATGGGGCCCAAGGTTTACAAAAAATTACATCTCCCAATATTTTTGTTCATGTTATTGACTGATAACCTGCCAAGTTTCGTTGTTAAAAAAAAAAAAAAAGCAGCATTCTTTTTAGCAACCAAGGAACAAAAATGTGCTCCAAAACGCCCATGTGTTGTTGTTTTTTTAATTTTTAACTTCCCTGCAGTGCTGTGTCTTTACTTCCCCAATCTCAGCCTGGAACATAATTTTATGGCCAAGTTATCCAACCTCTTTAAAGTGAGGTTCATAACAGCAATAGGGACAGATCCTTAGGTGCATGGGTGGGCATTGCTATAGCAATTGCATCTTTAAAATTATTATTCACACTATCACTCTCATAATAGGGGCACCTGCTAATAGTGCTGCTGGAGTCTCTCAATGTTTCCATTATAAGCCATTCTTTTCATGAGTTCATTTCTCGGCTAATAAAAGTTTACTTCCCAGCTGAAACTTGGCTGAAAATGGCTTTTGCCTGGGAACGATTATTATTATTATTTTAAAATAAATTTTGCTTTACAAATCTTTGTTGCTTTTAAATTAAAGGACGGAGAGGCCTACACAGCACATTTACAACCGATCTGGCAGTCCTCTTTAGAGTTATAGGCCAACTAGAAGTTAAAGGGTCTGATTGCCCTGTGGTTAGTAGGGCGCAAAACTGGCCAAAGAGGTGTCAGTTGGACAATGGAGTGGAAAACTGGGGTGCAGTTCTGCTGCTCCTGTGCATGTGGGAGGATATTGGCTCATGTCAGCAGTACACACCCCAAGCCTGGCCTGCTGGAAGAGGGTGTGGCTAACAAATGAGAAAGTGCAGCCAGGGAAAAAAACAACTATACCACATACTCCGCCCTTCAAAAGTGACTTTAGCAATGCCAGAAGGCTGTAAGTTAAAGCAGCCTCAGGAAGCTTTAATTTAGAGGTATGAGTGGGGGACTGGGATCCACCTGGTGGGCCTGTGCTTTCATTGATAGTGTCATGGAGGCATGAGGAGAAGCTGCACTGTAACTCCTCACCATGTAGAGCTCAAGTCTTGCTCATCTGTTGTCTTCCTGCTACTCCTGATGATTCATGTCAGTCGCCTCCTCTCTAGCCCCATGCTTGTGTGTTCATCACTCTTCCTTGCGCTCCTGCTGCTGCTGTCCAGCATGCTGTGCTGCAGTATATACGCTACCGCTCCCCTGACTCAATAGCTGGATCTGCTCTCTTGTACGCTGGTTGCAAGGTCGGGGTCGGGACTACAACCCCTTTCACCACAAGTCTCTCAAAATCCCTCTGTCCTTATTCAGGCTAACTGTGCACCTCTTCCACTCCAAGCAGCTCGCGTGTCTCTTGGGGTGATGGTCACATTCAATTTGTGACCGTACATTTCATTGCATGTTTTGATCAAACAACACCCCTACCCTTTCCTGGCATTTTTTGCCAATGAAGACAAATTGGGCTAAAATGTTAAGTAGCATGGACCATCTTCACAGTCAATACACAGAGTGAAATCATGGTCCCAATAAAGTAAATGGCAAAACTCACCCTGACTTCAACAGAGCCAGGATTTCACCCAGAGTATTACAGACGAACACACTTCATTATAGCAGAAAGTACTTCCAGTTTATATGTGATGCTGCTACGACAAGAGAAGCCCTTCCAGAGTTGCCTCCTCTGTAATACCACTCCTTTATAATAGGACTTATATGAGCGCCTGAATTTCGCCTTTTATCAACAGCCCAGATTTAATACCTGTTTTACAAGTGCCAGGTTGTAGGGGATTTTCTTTAATTAAAAATATATCCAGAAACTGAACTTCCAACCAGGAGTTCCCTGGGTTTTGGCTTAGATGTTGTATGTGTAGTATTTCAGCCTGTACTTTTGCTGGCCCATAGAAACAAGTCTATAAAGCATCCACTCGCTTGAGCAGTACTGTACAAGCACATTCTGCAGGACTTAGGGCCAGCTGTCCTCTCTGCCTTTGAAGTGTGCTGTCCAGGTGGATAATGCTCACCAGATACAGATTGGGAAAAAGCTGGGTATGCCACTGTAGTTTACTTCTGAGAAACCGAGAGAGGTGGCTACAGGACAAACCAGGATTGGGAGCCAGGAACTCCTGAGGACTAGTTTTCTCTCTGACACACCTCCTGAAACAAGAAACTTAACTTCTCTGCCTCAGATTCTGCACCTGTAAAATGAGGACAATGATACTTATGTGTCTGCTCCAGACTGGTAAATTAGTTAGTGGGCCAGATCAAAAGTAGCTTGCTGACTTACACCAGTCGAGGATCTGGCTTTAATATGTGTAAAATGCTTTTGAATTAGATGCTGTACTTTATATTTTTTCCTTGAAGAAAGAGGACTAAATCCTCCAATGCTGTCTAAAGGAAAAATCAACATTTGGTAAAATCTTTGCTATGATTTCCAGCCATGAACTCTGATTCTCCTCTCCCCCTTTTCCTACCCCAGTATAATTCTATTGGCCCCATCGGAGTTGCTCCTGATATACAGCTGTGAGAGGAGAATTGGGCCCATAGCCTTCAAATTCAGTTATTTTTGCCTAGCAACAATAAAATGTTATGCAGTTAAATAACAGGGTGGAAAAAAACTAAGGGGAACTGTAAATATATCCTAATAATTGTATTGCAGCATAGGATTTATAATTACTAAATGTGTGATAACTGCTTCCTAAATGCCCATGCTCTTTAAACAACCTAATTTATAATTTAAAAAGCTGACAACTCTTAAAGTGTTTTATTTTATCTTGTCTGAAATAATTGAAGAGTAAGTTATTGAAAACCTTTATTTTTCATTAGCCTTAAATTCAGCTACAATTAATGTGCCCAATTTGATTATAAACTGCACAAATTAAACAATAAAGAGCTGTCTAATGAGAAATTAATTATGAGGTACAGAAGAGGAGCTGGGCTGGATAAAAGTAATAAGTTATGGCCTATGGCAGGATGTGTCAGGTTTTAAAAGAGACAAAGGGCTTTTTCCTCAATGTGTGCCAGTGCTGATAGGGCTCATCACAGATCAGTAGATCCAGAAGCTATAACAGCACGGTAATTGAAACTGCCAAAATCAATAGTGCTGACAACCTTAATTAAATTAAATATGTCTCTGATGAGCTCAAACAGCATGGCAGCGGACCACTTGACCCTTTCTCTGAGCACCGCTTGATAGAATGCGGCATGCAGCATGATGGATTTCACCCCTGAGGACAGTTGGAGCACTCTAGCTACAGTAGAAAATTGCTCCAAGAGTAATGGTCTGCCCCCCCCATGTAACTATTATCTTTGACTTACAAAGTACAGTGCTAGAGTTCCTTTCTTGCTGCAGTTTTTGCTTTGCATAGCTGCAGTTTTGCAAGACTCATAGCTCCTTCTGCTGAGAACACCACAGAGAACTTCTTCCTCCTGACATCTTTCCTTCCTCCTCCTCTTCCGCCAAGAGAAGGATCATTTTATTTTCCTAATGGACAAACAACTTTAGCCATTGCAATTGATTGATGAAACAGTTCTGGCTATTTTTCTGTTACAAAGGTGGTATTCAAGAGATCAACTTTGCAGTAGATCGAATTCATTCTTTTTTTATCATGACTTTTTAAAGCAACAAGATTTGATTGAGAATTGTATCTGCTTAGCATTACCCTGAAGATCCTCATGACATAATCGGTGGGAAAATGTGTACTATAAATGTGCAGGAGACAAAGAAAAACCTTCAGCCCTTAAATCACAGGGCCTGAATCTCAGTTCAGCTGTATAATCAGCATTTGTTTTTCTCCCTAGGAAATTGCATGAGTAAATATTTTCATAGAATGCTGTTCTGTTGACTGGGTAGTACTGACTTCCTAAACAACATGAAATAATCACACCTCTAGGTTTTTCAAAATGTTTGTCAGCATTAACAAACTGTTCCTTCATTATAAGCCTGTCAAAGATCAGAGGTTTAGATTATTGAAGTAGATTCCTTTCAAATACTAAAGTTGTTGCTGTGGCAACTCCAGGAGAGAATAGATTGTTGGAGGTGGACAAACTGTGGGTTTTCCATGCCGAAAGAGTTTAAATAATCCACCTCTCTGCTTAGCAAAATACTTTAGCTGAAGGGTGTTTACAGTGATTAAACACAGAGCTCTCAGGAAGGTAAAATGTTACAGTTCATGTAGGAAGCAATGATTTAAAATCTTCCTGTTGGGCTCCATTTTATATATATAAAATTGGGCGAATTTTAAAGAAATGTTATCGGGACACTGTAATTCTGTTCCATGTAGGACGTTTTATGAAAGACATCCAAAAGACATTTGGAGCATTTCTATTCTGCTAGCATCCTTTACAGAAATGTATGGCACTGGAAAAATTATGCAAAAAGCCAATGCCCTTGAATCACTACCTGGCCCATTTTGGTGCAGTTTATTGCACTGCTAATTTAAATGTGATTCTGTGTCAGCCAAGTTGCTTTATAGCAGCCTCTCTAGGCCAGCCTTAAAAACTTTCATGTTGGCCAGGGGCATAAGATAGACAAGGTGGGTGAGGTAATAGTCTGATAAACAATATCTTCTGTTCGTCAAAGAGAAGCTTTCAAGCTCCACAGAGTTCTTCAAGGGTGCTGTGTAGCTGAAAGCTTGTCTGTCTCACCAACAGAAGTTGGTCCAATAAAAGATACCACCTCATCCACCTTGTCTCTCTAATATCCTGAACCGTCATGGCTACAACAACACAGCATAGGGTCAGAAGATGGCAGTTTGCGGGGCGTGGGAGGAATGATTGAATTTTGTTTTCAAAGTGACCTGATTTTTTTTTCTCTTTTTGATTTAGGGTATGTCTACACTTGCCATTTAAAGTGCAAAAAGTCCCTTTTTTGCACTAAAACTATGGGAGCGTCTACACTTAATGACTTTTTGCGGTGAAACTCTTTTTGCTGAAACGCTGTTCTTTTTGCGCTGCTGTGAAAGTGAAGACACGTTCTACCTGTGTAAACACCTTTTGGCCTCTGAAGGATATCCCACAGTTCCAAAAGCAACCAATCTGGCCAGCATCTCCGCTGCTCTGATGCACAGGGGAAGTTTGAAGCTCCCTTTCCCTTTGTTTGTAGATGTGGCGGGAAAAGCAGCCAGACAGCAGGAGGTTTTTTTAAAAAATGCCATGGAAGAAACAAGGAAATAATGGGGCTGCTGGGACATGAAGCAGGGCAGTGTGGGGGCACTGAGCAGGGACCCAGAATGCCTTCTGCTCACCCCCTCCCCTTCCCACAAGACCTTTCGAGAGAGCTGCACCGTGGGATAGCTGCCCTACAGCGCTGCTGTCATCTGTGATGGAACTACTGTTAGTGTAAACACCCTCTGACGTCTGAGGAATTGAGTGAGTACACAAACCAGCGCCTTACTTTCACTGGTTCCCTATCACTGATGAAACTTACAGCGCAAAAACTCTGTAAGTGTAGACATACCCTTAGATGAGTAAAAAGTACCCAGCGAAAACTCTCAGCTCTCTGTGTTATACCCATTAACATTGGTGGGGATTTTAAAAAGTACAGGGAAGTTAGGTGACGCACTCTCATTGAAAGTCAATAGGAGCTGCAGGAAGTGATGCGGGCTGAGGGACGTACTGGCCGCCGCTTCCTGCCGCCCCCATTGGCCTGGGAGCTGCGATCGGCCGAACCTGTGGATGCGGCAGGTAAACAAACCAGCCCGGCCCGCCAGTGGCTTTCCCTAAATAAGCGGCGGCCCTAGTTTGAGAACCACTGCCTTAGGATATGTCTACACTGGCAAGTTTCTGCGCCACAAGTTATACCACTTTTATTAAAACGCTGGAATTAAATCGCTGTCGCATGTCTACACTGTGCTCCTTGAGATGCTTGAGCACATCCATATTAGCAGCTCTTGCAACGGCAAAGACAGCAGTGCATTGTGGTAGCTATCCCACTGTGCATCTGGCCGCAGGGCGCTTTGGGAAGGATTTGCAATGCCTCATGGGGCAGGCACAGCATCACATGATGAAGGTTTCCCAATCCCATTGTTCCATGGGCATCCTACTGCATTGCCAGCTGCTTTTCAACTGAAGTGGGTGGGGGAGACGAGTGTGTGACAGGGAGTGTGTGTGTGTGTGTATGTGTGTATGGAGGGGGGGAGAGACACAGTGTGTTTTGGGTGACAGACAGTGTGTCAGAATGCTGTCTTGTAAGTTCAGACAGCAGCAGGAAGCAACCAGTCCTGAGGCAGGGGGAGGGGGAAACCCCAACATCAGCCCCCATCTCCTTCCTTGGGCTCTCTGCACAGCAATCTCTCTCTCTCTCTCCCTCTGTCTCTCACACACACACACGCACACCCAGGGCCGGCTCCAGGCACCAGGCACCCAAGCTGGTGCTTGGGGCGGCACCTGGAGGGGGGCGGCGGCGCGGCGCTCTGGCCGCCGGGGTGGGGAAGAGCCGAGCCCCAGTCGGGGCTCGCTGCCCTGCCCCCGGCGCTCTGGCCGCGGGGGGGGAGAGCCGAGCCCCAGCCGGGGCTCGCTGCCCTGCCGCCGGGGGGGAGAGCCGAGTCCGCCCCGGGGCTCTGGCCGCCGGGGGGGGGGAGCCAAGCCCCCGCCGGGGCTCGCCGCCCTCCTCCCAGGGCTCCGGCCGCCCTCCCCCTCGGCGCCCTCCCCCCGGCCGCCGGGGGGAGAGCGGAGCCCCCGCAGGGGCTCGCTGCCCTCCCCCCGGGGCTCCGGCCGCCCCCCACAGCAGAGCAGTCACTTGAGGCATCATGGGACAGCTCCAGAGGCCAATTACAGCGCAGAAAGCAATCAAGTGTCTACACTGGCAATAGAGCACTGCAGCCTCTGCGCAAATAGCCTCACGACTCTCGTTGAGGTGTGGTTTTTTTTGCAGCACTGCAACTGAGGAGTTTCTGTGCACAAAGTGGCTTGGCAGTATGTGCACGGCTGCAGTTTGAGCGCAAAAAGCTGCTTTAGTGCGCAGAAACTTGCCAGTGTAGACAAGCCCTAATTCTCCTTTGTGCTTTTGAAAGTTTCCCGCCTTTTCCTTATGGTGCCAGCTCAAACCAGGCCAGCAATAAGCAAAAGCCTTCAACTTCACTCTTGACCAGCTCCCTCAGCCCTGCAACCACCCACCCACTTCAAATGCCTAGGAAGAAAGAGAATCTTAGTAATGGGAGCATGAGGTTGACACAGCCACATTCTGATGTGTCCACGTGGGGAAAATAAGCCTTCCAGAATTGAGGGGTCTTCATGGAGAATGCCCTGCCAACAGCCACCTTTTCTTTCAGCTGAAGGGGTTCCAGCAGGAATGCCTCCACTGATTATGATTGTGGGAGAAGGGTGAGAGGTGGCCTATCAACAGGGTGACATTCACTCCTGTGCAGAAGGCCAGCTCGAGGTCTATGCACCACTTAAGCACTCAGGGCTCCCACCTGAGTGCGCTGTCCCCTTTACACTGTGGCAGCATCTTTGGCGCTTGTCATGAACACATTATTTTCTGACAGCTGATTGGTTGTTTGCCCTTAACCTCCTGCCACCTGTTTCCCTCACAGTCCCTCTGCTGCCAGCCTCACCCTGCCCCCCATGCTCCTCTCCACCCTCCCATACTCTCTTCTTTCCTCTCCCCATTTCTCTTTCCCTCAATGGACCTTTTCTCCTTCCCTTCTCTCCCACCCCCCACTCCTTTGCTCCTGCCATTCTCTTCACCCCACCCTCACCCAATAATAAACGGAACTCTATATACTATTCCCATTTGGTCAGGGGCAATCCAACAAGTACACAAAGGGGCTACTCCAGCCTGTTATCATTCATTAATGTAAAAAATTTAGTCAAAAGCTCATTTGCCAGTACACAGGCAATGGTGACTCTCCGGGAGAGGAGGTTCAGGCCCAGCTGAACTGTCCTAAGGAAAACTTGATGTATGGCTGAATGTCCAATGATGAAGTGAGGTAGACGTTGTCTGAGCAAGCACAGCCATGGGAGGGTAACACCCAGCACTATAATAGGTCTAGAGCAGGAAACAAAGAGTGCATTCTTTGAAAAGATGCACTGACTCCTCCTTTGTGGCCTTTTCATGCACCCTGATGTTCTACTAGTGGCTCTAGGCAGTGCTGCGGCAGGAGGAGAACACCACTTATTGGACAGACCAGAGGGCCAAATAACTGGATTAGGACATGCCTAAGACCGTGTTGTGGTCTTGGAATCTGTTTAGAGAGTCCCAGGATCCAGACTTGTATACTGCTGGGAATAAAGAATGTAGGCCATATTTACAGGATGGGGGAGTCTATCCTGGGAAGGTGGCTCTGAAAAAGATTTGGGGCTTATGATGGCTAATCAACTGAATGTGAGCTCCCCATGCAATGCTGTGGCCAAAGCGCCTAGTGTAATGCTTGGGTGCATAAACAGAGGAATCTTGAGTAGGAGTACAGAGGTTGTTTTTATATCTGTATTTGGCACTAATGCAATCACTGCTGGAATACCGTGTCCAGTTCTGAGGTCCATAATTCAAGAAGGGTATTGACAAATAGAGGGTTCAGAGAAGAGCCACGACAATGATTAAAGTATTAGAAAACCTGCCTTATAATTCAGGAGCTCACTCTATTTAACTTAACAAGGAGAAGGTTAAGGAGTGACTTGATCACACTCTATAAGTATGTACATGGGGAAGAAATATTTGATAATTTGCTCTTCAATCTAGCAGAGATAAGTATAACGTGAAGTTGACAAATTCAGACTGGACCTAAAGTATAAATTTCACAGGCAGACTGACTACTCATTGAAACAACTTACCAAAAGTCATGGTGAAGTCTCCATTACTAACCACTTTAAAATCAAGATTGGATGCTGTTCTAGAAGATCTGCTCTAGGAGTTATTTTGGGGAAGTTCCTGACCTGTGATACATGGGAGGTTTGACTAGATGATCACAATGGTCCCTTCTGGCCTTAGAATCAATTTACAGCAGCAGGCAAATCCCCAGGCCCAGCAGTATTTACAGTGTGCAGCAGGCACAACAGAATAGATACCAGTAGCAAAAACCAAAACATACAAAATGTCTGTCTCAGGTCATTTAAATTATCTCAAGACAGAACACTGTCTGACTGTGAAAGTGAAATGTGGTGTAGATGTGATTTTCTCCCTATCCTCTGTAGTTGTCTCGAGACAGGTGTCTAAAGTTAGCGCTTGAGCCTTGCTGTCAAACACAGGGGCAACACACATTTCCATCCACTCTCGCAGAAGCACATAGAGCCTCGCCATAGACAGGGCTGATCTTCCAATGTCAGCCCCGTGTGACTTAGTGCCAATTGATCTATCTGTCCTCCAGTGTGCTCCAACATGACCCTGGTTAGGACCCTGCACACAAGACCGGGCTTGAGGCTCCTTTGTGCCTCATGACTTCTCAAATTCCATAGACGGCAAAGGCTGAGCTTGTGGTTAAAGTGCAGGAGTGGAAGGCAAGATCTGGGTTCTCTTCCCAGCTAAGCCATGGCCTTCTTTGGGCAACTCCCCTTGTTTTTAAATCTGTAAATTGGGGATATTAATACATCTCTAGAGCTCACCAGGTGTTGTGGCTTAGTCCATTCATGCTTGTAAAGCGTTCTCTAGTGTCCCATGTTTTGCCAGACATCCTACTTCCGGGTCCCCTCAAGAGGGAGAGAGACAATTTCTGAGTGAGTGGGGTTGCCACATTGGTAGGCCATTTTTTTTGTGTTTTACTTTTGGGGGTTTGGGGGAGGGTCAGCTGCATTTGGGAGGGCACCAAAAACGTTTTTCATCTGGGGCAGCAAAACACCTTGAGATGCCCAGTCAGTATCTTTCAAAATCCCTATGATTTGGGGATCTGTGCCTCATTTTAGTGTGGAAGGTTGAGACCATGCAAATCTTTCTTCATGCTGTTTTTACACAACTGAGCTAATGTTATGTGTATGTGTATTTTTGCTTTCACTCTTTATTACCTCCTCTGGCTTCACTGACCCCTAAAGCTGCCTCTGGGTTGCTAGCTTAGTAGGGATAAGATCAGTGGCGTAGCCAGGTTCTAAGAGCAGGGGGAGCAAACATAAAAAAGGCGCCCCCCTTGGCTCCTCCTCTGGCCACGCCCCCTTGGCTCCTCTGGCCACGCCCCCCTTGGCTCCTCCTCCGGCTGCGCTGCGCCCCCCCCCCGCCCTCATGGGGTCCACTCCGCACTGGCCTCCCCTCTGCGCTGCTACGGTGCCGAGCACCCCCCTCGCCGGGCCCCCCAGGCGGGGGGTGAGGTGACACCCCCACGTGCCCCGGGCCGGGCCGCGGTGGGGTCCGTGTCCCTTTAAGAGCGGGGCTGGGCTGAGCCGAGCCGGCAGGGGGTGGCTCCGCTCCCCGCTGCAGGCTGATGCCGGAGCCTGGGCTGAGAGCCAGGCTCGTCTCCTGCACCAGCTCCGGGCGGGGCTTTGCTGCGGCTCCCCCAGTCCCCCCGGGCCGGGCTGCCCCACGGTAAGGGCAGGTTGCATGAGGCAGGGCAGGACCCGGTGGGGCCGAGCTGAACAGGCCCAGCAGGGCGGTGCGGGGGCTGCTGGAGGGGGAAGCTGGGGAAGGGGTGGACGGCCTCAACCCCCTGGGGCTGCCTGCCCTGCGGAGGAGGCAGAGGGGCGCAAGCAGCATCAGGACCCCAGCCCCCCGGGGGAGGAGATCTGGGGCCAGCCCAGGGAGGCAGGAGCAACCCTGGGGGTGCTGGGTGCATGCAGGGCAGAGCCCCGGGAGATCCCAAGCCCCAGCCCCGCCACGGCAGGCAGTGCTGCAGAGGAGGAGCCCACGCCCCGCGGCGGGAGAGGGAAGCCCCAGGCAGGGGGAGCTGGGCCACCCGTACCCACCTCTCGCGGCCGCTCCATGCTGCTCCCAGTACCAGCCCCGCTGCTGTAGTTGCTAGCGCTGCCGCTTTCCGCTTCCTGTGCCCGGCGCCGCCCCGCCCCACCGCAGGGACCAGCCCCTGCCCCCCCGCCTTGCCTGTAGGAGTTTAGCGCCGACTGGCAGGCCAAGCTTCAGAGCAGAGCGTGGGCCCCGCCCGCTGGCGCCATGGTAACCCCTAACTAAGGCGCCACTTTTGGAAAATGTGCTGAGGGGAAGAGGCTGCTTTCCCTGCACCCCACTAACTACGCTACTGGATAAGATTACCTCAAAAAATAGGAGTCATCATCACCCTATAACCCTCTCCCCTTCCCTGCAAAGAAATCATACTTTGCTAGAACACTCTGGATAGTGCTCCAGTGGAAGCTGATTAATGCTCATTCCTATGAGACATTTTGAGAGGTGTTGAAGACCTTTGAATGAAAAGGCCTTGCAGGATCAGTTCAGATGGAACTCATCCTCTGCATAGGATCTGATCATGACATCTCCACAGCACTCAGCCTCGGTGACCCAGGAAAGCCAAGAGATGAGGTCTGAGACAGCACTTACTGACAGGACACCAAACAAGCTCAACTTTTATTACTTTGAATGCAAACAGAAGCATAGTTTGAGAGTATTTTAATTGGGGAGGGAAGAAGGGTGGGTGGGTAGTTTTTTAAAATATTGATGAAGTTAATGAGTGCCTCAAGAACAGAGATTTGAGAACCTTGTCATTTTATACTTCTCTGGAAGGCCTGAATTGGAAACAGAATTCAGGGGTTTTTAAACTTCTTCCTTGAGGGGCTTTTTGTTTTAAATTACTCTAGACTTCTATAGCTGTAGCAAGCCATACATGTAAAGCTCTTCTTGTTGGGAAAACAGTTTAGAAAAAGTGATTCCTAATCTGCTTACTCAAGACAGAGGTACTCTCCGGAGCCAAACTTTTCTGAATGTTTTGTTTTTTTTTGGCTGGCCAAACTATATCCTCATAATCTTAAAGAACCCACAGTATTTTCTCATTGCCAAAGAAACACTTGCTGTTTTGGATGGATCCAGCAGCTTCATCGTTCAGTTTACAAGCTTCCACTCCTTACCGTGGCAGCTGACCTCCCAGTGATTATGTAGCGTGACCCTTGTCACTATGATCTGAGTATATAAACTCATTTAAAGCACAGAGGTAGGGAGGCATCAAGGTTTAGTCTGGAATCCATGTTAGCAAAGGATATAAGATATAATTTAGCCTTTTTTTTTTTTTTTTTTTTTTTTTTTTTTTTTTTTTTTTTTTTTTTTGTTTTTTTTTTTTTTTTTTTTTTTTTTTTTTTTTTTTTTTTTTTT
>NW_020664417.1:78890481-78900675 GCF_002925995.2 Terrapene triunguis
ACTTCTGTTAGTCTTAAAGGTGCCACAGGACCCTCTGTTGCTCTGTTGGTATTATTGCTTGTGGTCTAGATGATACTCCTCATCTCTGATTCAGGTTATACAGGGCTTCAGTAATAAGCTGATCAAACAACTGCTTTATACTCGTGGTATAGGGCTGTTGATGATTCAGTGAGTGGCACTGTAGCAGCCTTTTCTCAGGGGTCAGCAAGCCTAATGGTCAGGTCACAGCCAAACAGTCTCTCCAAGCCCTGAGGCACTCTTCTGTGCAGGTTGGGAGCCCAGTAGCCAAGCCACAGTTCATCACACCTCCCCTCTCAGGGGCCTCCAAGATCTCTCAGGAGACCAGGGGAAGAGAGAAGGATAGAGGAACCCAGGCCCTCCCTCTCCACAAGGTCCCAGCCCAGGACCAAGGGGAGAGAGGCAAGGGGTGCCTCAGTCCCTTCTGGCTGGCACTCCAGATCAGCCTCCCCTGGACAACTTCCTATCTTCCCTGTTTTCCCTTCAGTTTAGGGCATGGCCTAAGTCTTCTGCTTATACATTCTTAGTAGTTCAGAGTTTCAGGTGGAGGGACGCTTCTAAGCTCACCTTCACTGTCCAGTTGCCCCCGCAACTTAGGGCAAAGGGGGATCCTTGCTAAGTCCTATTCACAGTCCCAATCCTTCCCCTATAGCTCACTCTGCCTCAGCAGCTGCAGCCTGTCTACCTCCTCACAACCAGGCTTTCCTCCGCACTGCCCTCTGCCAATGCTCTGTTTTAAGTCAGTCCTCCATTGGGACCATGCCTAGCAGCTGCTGAGGGGCGGGGCCTTCTTGTCCCAATACTGTTCCGCCACTCCTTTTACCTTAGTGTGGGGCCTGTAAACCCCATCACAGGCATTCTTCTCATCCCTCACAACTGAAACAGTCTCCCACCTTGGTGTCAGGTGGCATTGTGCTGTTGGAGATGCCATCTTTTGGAAGAGAGGTAAAACTGAGCTCCTGAGCACTTGGGCCCACTAAAGATCCCACGGTTTGGTATCTATCTATCTATCTATGAATAAAGTTTTAATACAGGTAACCTGGCCAGCTTGCAACTCTATCTACCTAAAATTCCCCTTATAGTTTCAACTGGATACTTCTCCAGTTCCTGACCTAAACTATTGTGTATTGTTCCTACATGTCATTGAACAGCTGCCATGTTCTACCCAGGAGATGGCTGCATTACAGTGGTGGGTGAAGGGATTCCCTTGCTAATCCTTACTGACTGCACATATGTGCTGCAAGGATTAATTAGCTAAAGCTTGTAAAGCCCTTTGACAGTCTTAGATGGAAGGCATTATAAAAACACAATTTTAGGGCCCAGTCCTTCTAACCCTTATTCACATGCACAGCCCTATTGACCCCAATGCCAGAAGAAGGATCACTTGCATAAGAAAGGAGTTGAAGGACTGGGCCCTTGTTGTTGAATCATATATCTAGGCAGTGGCTATATCAGAGCTGTGGTGGCCAGTTTATGGTTCAGGAGGTACATGTAATCCCCAAGCCTCTAAGTTGTTACCCCTGAGAGTGACTGTGCTGAGAAAAATGTGTATTTGATTAGGAGTTAAAATATGGTCCCCGCGCTGTACCCGGTGCTTTCCACAGACAGTGTTTGATATAGTGAGGGGCGCTCCAGGAGCAATGCTGCACTGAGCCAGGAGTGCTTTGAGCAGCTGCTGTCTCTTCCCTGCTGCTCAGCTGCTCCCCTTTCAGCCACCTGCTGCTTTGCAGGGACAAGAGGAGAGAGTAGTGCTGGTTGCTCCACTGCCTGTTTTAGGGTGACCACATACCAAGTGTGAAAAATCAGGACGGGGTGGGGGAGGGTAATAGGTGCCTATATAAGACAAAGCTCTGAATATTGAGACTGTCCCTATAAAATCGGGACATCTGGTCACCCTAGCCTGTTTCCCTGCTGAGCTGAGGGAGCCCTGGGGGTACGTCCACACTGCAATAACAAATCCTGCAGCAATGAGTCTCAGAGCCTGGGTCAATTGACTCAGGCTTGCAGAGCTTGGGCTACAGAGCTAAAAATTGCAAGTGTAGAAGTCTGGGCTCCAGCTGGATCCCTGGCTCTGAGACCCTCCCTCCTCTTGGGGTCTCAGAGCCCAGGGTTCCAACCCAAGACCAAGCGTCTACACTGCAATTTTTAGCCCCACAGCCTGAGCCCTGTGTTCTGAGTCAGCTGACTCCGGGCCAGCTGTGGCCTTGCTGTGGATCTTTTATTGCAGTGTAGACGTACCCAGGGAGAACAGGATAGGATCTCATCTGGCTCTGCCTGAGCCTAGAGGAGTGATTAGCATAGTCACCCAGGGCAGCCTGGGAAAGGAGGAGAAGTTGAGAACCAACAACCAGTTATGGGTTCCCGGTTCTCGCCCCAGCCCAGTTAGAGCTGCCATCCCCCAGCTAGCGATAGACAGAATATGATACACTCTTGCGACTCTCATTTCTTGCTTCTGACATGTCCTTCTGCACCAGGGCTTGCTGAGAGGAAGGCATAGTAGCCAGCAATACAGCCAGCTGGATGCCTACTGGGGACTCTGCCATGCTGGGGTACCCCTAGCAACAGACTTATGGGTGGCATCTGCTTATTTTGTGCTATCTGTGGTCTCTTGGCCTTTTTGAAATAATATGTCCAGCCCTCAGGCCAGAGGGAAAGAGTATTAAAGTATGCATTAGAGCCGCTGTATTAGAGTCTGCGGAAATTACAAGGACACTACCAGTGGCGATAAACAGAACTGCCCCCTGACTATTACACTGCAGTATTTTGTTTCCCTAAACCAGTCTGTTTCCATAGAGTTATTAGGGGGAGATAACTCATTTTAATGGCAGTTAGCCAAACAATCCAAATCTATTGATTCAGCAAGAGGAACATTAATCCACACCTTTAGAGTGAAGTTGTAGCAAGTAAAGAGATTGTGAGTCCAATCTTGCTCCTACCAGAGTCAATGGGCAGGACACCCTTTTACTTTCATGGCAGTAGGATCAGGCCCAGGGTAAAAACAACAACACCACCTTACTCCATATATCTATGTGCCTTCAAGCATGTCTGCTTACTTCATTTCATAATGTGTGTTTATGATCACTAGTACTGCAGAGCCCAAACACTTATGGAAAAGCCAGCTGGACTCTATTCTGCCTCATACATCATTAACAAACATGTCAGCCGTGTCTCTGACACGGCAGAGCCTTTCTTACTGGCAAAGGGATCAGAGGCCAACCCTGCATCCCTTAAAATCAATGGGAGTTTTGAAAGTGACTTCAATTAAATCAAAATCAAGCCCAGAAAGGCAAGGGCTTGGTTCTCTTCTCAGATCTCAAGCTAAGTTTACAATGCTGATAGTTAGAAAATCATCATGTGGAATGCTTACACAATGCTCAGCACCTTCAACTCTCATTGGAATCAGTTGGAGTGGAACACACCCAGCATTTGTCAGGATTGGTCCCGTGCCAAGATTTTCAAAAGTGACCATTGCTATTGGCTGCCTTGACGCTGAACTTTGGAGCACTTTAAAGGGACCTGATTTTCAGAAGAAGCTGAGCACCTGCCCTCTGAAAACAGGGCCCCTTTAAAGTACCTAAAATTGAATGTCCAGAACAGAGGCACCCAAAATCACCAGTCTATTATTATTGTTTATTCTATTATGAATTGCAAACAAACCGGATCTGTTGTGGAGGTCACTGAGAGAAAATAAACCTGAAATGCTGCAGCATCACTCTTACAGTCCTTTCTTCTCACTGCAACTGTAAACTGCCTGCAGAAATGAAAGATAATGACTAAGTTAGAATGAAAGGGGAATATTTATTATTAAGGCTAATAAAGATCCAATAAGAATATCTTAAATCTCTGTCCCTCTCTTTCTTAAATCAGGCATTTGAAAGTTGGTTTATCTACATCTTGCAAATCCTAATCCTCACAAGCTAAACTTTAGAACTGAATAAGGAATGCAGGTAGAATGCATTTCTCGTCTGAAGTTGAAGGGCAAGAGCATGTCTTTTCTGTTACAGAGTCGTAGTGAAGACAAGTGCCACTTGATGAAAGAATCACAGTTAATCCGTCTCAAGACTGGTGTCTCCATGTAACACCCAGGGGAACAGGAATAAAAAGAAGTGGTTTTCACTGTTGAGCTGCAGAGAATGCAGTGTAGGAAAATCCTTGTTGTACAGTATGCCAGATTGTTTCACTAATGTATTTTTTTTCTGCACACTGAATGGAGGGCTTATATGCAGTCAAATTGGCTTTGAGGGGAAATATAAAGATGTAATGGTGTCAATGATCTGTCTCGCAGCACTGGTGGTGGTCAGCTGATAGCTCGGGTTAAATCACAGTAGGCCTGATCCTGGAACTATTTCTCACCTGGGTAACCCTTACTCAGAGGAATCGTTTTATTGACCTCAGTGTGACTGCTTTTGTGGATAAGGACAATTCTGATGCATAAGCGTTGCAGGATCTGGCATTATTATGGTAGCTTAATTGTGGCTAACTGTAGAAGACCATAATCTTTTCTTTTTCTTTCTTTCTTGTTGTAAATGAGCTAGAATTAAGCTATGTATTGCAGTTCAAAGCACCCTTGAATATTTTCAAGGGCAGATGATGGCAAAATAGGGTTCTGGGGTACGAGCTGTATATTAGGCAGGAACTTTTCCCCACTTGTCTTCTCCAGTGGTTTTTATACTGATTATTTTTTAGGACAGGATCATAGCATTTTCCACAATTCTGAAAATTATCATCACTTATTTATATAACAGCAGTGCCCAAAGGTCCCTATCAGAATGCAGGGCCCACTGTGCTAGGAACTGGTACCAGTGCATAGAGAGAGACAGGACCAGATCCTTGAAGGTATTTAGGTGCCTAACTCCTGGGCCCCAGTGTCTGCCCCCAAAGATTTTATCACTTTTTTTCTCTGTCATAACTCCTAGGAAGTTTTCTGCTGGTTTGCTGCACCAAACTTTTTTTTCTTCTTTTTTCTTTGCACTGACTAGTTATTTAGGGCTCTTCAGAAGTAAGAGATGCTGATTTTTTGGTTGGTTTGTTTTTTAAAAAATTAACCACCATGCCACATTTGGGTTGTATGTGAGGGGACAATAAAGAATTACATCAACTTTGCAAACATGTGTAAGAAACCAAACAACTTTCAGATTGCCCTTTTAACTCCAGAATCATATTTTCTTGCAATATGCCATCTTGCTTTGTGAAGGGTCATCCTATCTAAAAATAGACCAATTTTGTGAAAGTCCTAGGCTAGAAGATGAAAGGTTTTAAGATGCAATTCTTGGGGGCTACTTGGAGAGCATTTTGTCAGTGTACACTGCTAATCTGCTTAGTCTAGGCTCATAGTTAATGTGATAGGATTTCAAATCAGCTGTTACCAAGAGTATAAACTAACTTCATATAAGACTGATGGTGGTAATAAAAATGGAATCTTTTCAAAGCACATATGAAATGCTAAATTAATGATCCAAAAAATGCATCAAACATTTGTCTTTAACTGAACTCCAGCAGAAACCATTTTGCTGTTAACTAACTAAAATATTATTTTCAGAACATGAATATGATGTAAATAACTTTACTTGTACTAAATGTGCGTGGAAGGACTGATTATTATAATGTAAGAATCAGAGTAGCTAAGCAATAGTAGGAATAAAGGTGTAGGGCATTCTGGCTAAGAGGAGAGAAGATTTTGGAAGACCTCTTAGGATTTCTTTCTCAATCACCTCCCCTGCGTTTTGCATAATGGAGATGACCTAGGAATCCTACAGGCCATTTGTCCCTAAACGCTGGGGATGTCCCTATCCTCAGGGCCTAACTCAATGTTCTGTCCTATGATTTGCAAATCCCTGAAGACTGGCCACCTGAAGGAATTGTCTGCCTGATGACTGGTGAAATTTACGACCATCTGGATGAGAGTGTGTATATGTCAAGGACCTCCCCCACTAGGCCTGTTACATGTTCACATCCTGCCCTCTCTTCTCCAGACCTTCTAGTGAGTCTGCCCCTCCCCTGCCACACACTCACCCCCATAGTCTTCCACAGGGGGAAGAGAGGGAGAGAGGAAGAGGTAACCATTCTCTTTGCTGGAGAGAAGGAGAAGTGGGCACCCTCTTTCTCTAAGCTTTACATGTGCTGCGCACACACCCCAGATGCCAGGTAAGGTGTTGTCAACTGAGATTTTAGCTAATGAGGTAGCTGCATCGAAGCAAAGCCCGTCTACATTAGGGCTTTGCACCTGTCAGCTACACCAATGGCTAAAATCTCAGTGTAGACAAGACCCAAGACACTGCATGCCCTCAGCTTCCTGCCTGCTAGAGTGACCAGATGTCCCAATTTTATAGGGACAATCCTGATATTCGGGGCTTTTTCTTATATAGGCACCTTTTCTCCGCCGACCCACCTCCTGTCCCGATTTTTCACACTTTCTATCTGGCCACCCTACTGCCTCCCCATGACAGATGTTCCTATTTTTCACTTTGTTTCCCCCTCCATAGAGTGACTGAGAAGAGGGTCTGAAAGAGAAAATTAAAGGAGGTGAATGGGGTGACTGTATAAAGGAGATAGGAGAAAAAGGTAGGGGCTTGGATGACTGGGGGTAAGAGAAGCAGTGGAGGCTCATTATGGTAGGCAGAGCCTGTCCTGTTGTGAGTCAGACAGTGTGTGATCACAGACTATTGCTGTGTATCTTTCTGTCAGTTTTCCCTGCCTACTTTGATATGTCACCAGCTATTGCCAGCCACACAATCAAAACACTCACATGCCCAGATTCTCAAAGGTATTTAGTTGCCTAACTTGCACTGGAGTTGCTAGATTTCCTGGTGTCATTTCCAGTAACATAATCATCACTTACGTGTAACTGGAAGTGTCTGATTCTTCTGACTGGACAGTGAGGAAATGCCCCCTGATAGAGGTGAGGATTTCAGCACTCCACATTGGGGTCCAACCAGTAATTGACCTGTACTTTGGAAGAAGAGCAGTAGAAAACTCTGGGATCTGTCATGGTGGCTTAGAGCAGAGAAAAATGCTACTGCTCCTCTTCTTAATTATAATACAGTTGTTAAGGGATTCTAGTTCTTTTCTTTTTAAAACTTGCTATACTCTCTGGAGCAGATCCTCAACTGGTGTAAATTGGCATAACTCCATTCACACCAGCGGAGGATTTGCCCCCATGTCTTATTTCAGTTTGTGCTGATTTCAGTTGTACTAAGTGCAGAGTGTTTGTTCCTTCTCGCCTCTTCCATATGATACCCACAAGCTTGTTATTATGATTATATTAATATTTTGCATTTATAGGACCAGATCCTCAGTTGGTATCAATTGACTTCAGTGGACAAGGCCAATTTATACCAGCTTAAGATCGGGCCTAAAGTGCCTTCTATCTGAGGATCCCTCAGAGAGCTTTATAAATGATCATTGATTTGGCTGAACAAGTAGAATAACATATTTGATGAATTCTGAGTGATGCTGAAAGAAATTACTTTGATTTTTTCCCCCATTATTCACCCAAATTATAGATCTGGGCAAATAATTCAAAATATATTCTATGAATAATTTAGTTGTTTAATTTAATTAAATGTTTTGAATGTTATATCTGAAGGGTATCCCCAGCCACCACTTCATTATTTGCCTAACCCTAAAGGCCCCTGAGATAAGGAGATAAAATTATCAACTTCTTACAGATGCGGAAACTGAAACACAGAGAAATTAAGTGATTTGCCTATTATCACACAAGAAGTCCATGACAGAGCTGAGTCCACGCCCTGATGTTTGTTAGCCGCAAGCAAGTTGCTATCAGAACACACTAATCAGGTTGTGCTTATTTATCTGATGTTATGACATGCTTTGTGCAAGGGGTCCGAAAGTTCTGTCATCTTCCATTAGTACCAATTGTATTTGGTTAAGTTGTGAATACTTGACTGGTAATTATCATGACTGTGCTATCTAGGGCTTGGACCAATATGTAAAATGACAACAAAGTAAAAGCAAAAGTTATAAACTGTTGGTGTCTTCAAAGTAAAATGGTGCCAGAACGAGTTTTATATCTTTTTGAAGAAGAGGCTGCTTTTTCTTTTAGAGCAGCTGTGTGATTTTTTTCATTACTCTCCGCATGCACTGTAATCTCCTACAGGGCAAATTGCTTTATTTAACATGCCACAGAAAGCTACTGTTGCATCAGAGAGATGGAATGCCTCTCTTAAACTGTAATGCCAATAATTGCCTTTGGACTGCCACACAAAGAAAGTTTTGGTCTTCAAACTGTCTGGAAGGGTTTGTCTGTAATTGCTGTAATGTACAATCACTCCTAGAACGAAGAGAAAAATGACATATATTTAGAAAGTTCAATAAGAACAGTGCAAACAAGCAATGCTATTATCCAAGATGGTGTATGAGCCTCATGTTCTGAGGCTGAGCCTCAGAAATTTTTTTTTGCACATGGTGAGCAGTCATATTGTTAATATAAAAATATAACAAAAGCTATTGGACTAACCACAAGAACCCCCGTGAATGTTTTGTTAAACCTGCATGTATGTTTGGTTAAACAGATGTGTCTGAATTCATACCAGGAAATCAGGCTGACATATTATTTATATGAATTCTTCTCTTCCAGTCTGATCCACAAAATAGGTATATTCTATTTCCACATGGGAAATCTCATTGCCTACATCCTTCAAAGGGGCTTACAAGCCAAAATAATATGTGTCTTGTATGTTCCACAATTACTAATCCACTAGCAACCTTTTTGACTACAGCCATGCTCTCTGGGGAATGCACTGGCCAAAATATAGTCTCTCAGCCCTAAGTCACCTCATTGTTTTCAGCACATGGGTCTGATCCAGTGCCCATTGAAGTCAATTGCAATCTTTCCACTGAGGTTGGTGGGCTTTGAACCAGGCCATCGATGTGTATGATTGAAATGAGGAAAGTGCATGATGAGATAAATATGTTATTGCTATGAAACTCAGAAGAGTGTCCTAAAAAGATCAGGAAGAGATTAGACTGCTGTTCAACATGACTGGATCTATTTTCTTCTGGGGCTAGGTAACTATATCCCACTGAGGAATGTTTTAGAGGACCTACGCCATGCTGTCTGGAAGAGCAGGGAGCTGGATATAGAGTAAGGAGACAAGGAATTTCTGTGCAGACACCACTTTACCTCAAGGAAACTTTCCTTAGGATGGAACCCAACCCCCAGACCCTTCAGTGGAGAAGGGCTTAGCCTTCTTAAGTAAAAAAATGACTGGAAATGAGGAGTTTCTAATTCCCGATAAGGTTCATTCTTGAGTAGGAGAGAATTGAGCTCTTGGTTTTAATCACTTCAGATATTTGCATAGTATCTTTGTAGTATTTAGTTTGTCTTCTGCTGCTTCTTTCACATCTGAGGTCATCATGATCCTCGGTGATATTACGATCATCTTCACAATAACTAGCTGTGGTGGCACAAATGGGATTCGATCTTCAAGCAAGAAATAACTAACAGGAGCAAATGAATTCCAAAGCAATTAACATCCTGTTTTCTTGTACATGTTCCTAGTACAAAAAGCAAAGAAAAGGAAAGTTTTCCTGGCAATGTCAGCAGATATGAGTTCTATCTATATGCCACCTTCTGAAATGGAGAAGGTTTAACCAGTTTGGTGATCTTAAGTTACAGCTGATCTTGGCTTAAAAGCATATGCAATTCAAACTGCTTCAGATGTGTAGTAAATAGGGACCTGTCTTGCTAAATAAGGTTTTGCTGATCTTTTAGCTAAATCAGAGAGTCATATGCAAAATATAAAACTTAAGGACATGTGGCTTTTCCATTGGACTTGGGATCTATAGATCAATAAATGGATTAAACTGATCCAATTGTGTAGTTTTTAGAATCTGCAACATATATAATACAGTGTTTATAATACTTTCACTGTACTATTAAATTATTATCTGAGTATAAGTATCATTTAATACTCTATGCTTCATTGTTTCAGAACATTATCTATAGAAAACATGCAACTGAAAATACATATATACAAAATAGGTCAGGTATACTATATTAGTGAGCTATATGTATTTTAATTCAAACAGCAACAGAGGGTCCTGTGGCACCTTTAAGACTAACAGAAGTATTGGAGCATAAGCTTTCGTGGGTGAATGCCCACTTCATCAGATGCGTCTGATGAAGTGGGCATTCACCCACGAAAGCTTATGCTC
>NW_020664417.1:78901075-78932315 GCF_002925995.2 Terrapene triunguis
TCTGTTAGTCTTAAAGGTGCCACAGGACCCTCTGTTGCTTTTTACAGATTCAGACTAACACGGCTACCCCTCTGATACTTAATTCAAACAGTTATAACTAGAATATAAGCACTGCAGAATTTATCTATCTATTCCTTTGATCACTTTGAGTTGAGGTTGCTAGACTGCATAGCTCATCAAGGCAAACCATAAAAAGCAAGGAAATAAGCAATTAGGCAATTCAGCACTCCAGCTACACTCCACTCACCAGTTCCCCCTTCCTAACCTCAACTATCTCCCGTTCCACCAACTGCAGCCCACGTATCTCCACCCTCATTCCAAACAACGATTGAGCTCTGCCTGTGTTCATTGGTAACATGTTCATGTGTTTTGATGACTGGTGTAGGGTTACCATGGCTTTCATAAATTACAGTGGCAGCCTTGTAATGCTGTATGTGGTTTTGTAGGGGTATGTGTGAGCAAGGTATGGTGGCTGTGAGAGATATTTTGTTTCACACTTCTGAAAACCTATGTGAATGCGTCATCTGTGTTGATAGGGACTGTTCTAAAACTGAGCTTTGGGTTTTATTGTAGAAATTTCAGAACTGAAAGCTGCATATGTGTTCTATGTATGGCCAGAGTCTAAGACTGCCCATAGGGATGGAGGCTTGGGGGACGTCAGTGAGGGACTGGGGATGTGTTCAGATGCAGGCTGCTGAGGCAGCAGTGTCAGGACTTATGCTGCAGCACAGAGACACTGGGATCAATGCACAACCTTAATCCCTACCACCCCACTCACCCCCTCTTCTTTAGCGAAAACCTCTCTCCCTGCCCCACAAACCCAACCACACATCTATGTTAATCCCCACGCTCTATCTACCCACAGTCCTGCTCACACCTCATGACTGCCAAGCCTCACTCCCTCTCCTGTCCCATCTCCTCATTCATTCCTCCAAATCCTGCTCCTCAACCCACATTCCCCACCTGCATCCAGCGTCCCATCTTTCTCCAGATCACATCTTCACCTGTCCCGTCTGCTTCTCTGGTTCAGCAGGGGGACATGAGAACACAGCTGATGAACCAGGGTCCAGAAAATTGGAAGTAACTGACAGATCTGAGCAGTTCCAGCAGGGCCAGATACTCAGCTGGGGTAAATCAGCATCGTTCTACTGACATCAATAAAGCTAGGCTGATTTGCACCTGCTCAGGATCTGGCTGTATTTTTTATTTAAAATTTTCAACAATGGCCTATGCCTGAGATGTAAAGTGTAGGTGGGAGGGAGGGGGTAGTTTGGAACTCCTGGAGACTACGGTTTTTGTTGGTTTTGTTGTTTGTTTTTAAGTTTGAGGAACCTAAAGAAGTGGAGCAGAACTGGGAAGATACCATTTCAAAAATGAAGCATTTTAAAATGTGTTCTATGCAAAAGTCAACAAATATTTTGCTGGGGGAAAACATTGGACAGCAAGTTCACTTGTCCCTTAAAAAGTGATTGTACCAAATTTGGAGAGTAAATTACAACTGTAAAACATGAAACAATGGCTTTTTAGTCTGTTTAAGCAGAAGTCTCAACACAGCCTGAATTATGGAGTCACTCCTGACACCTTCATAATATCATTTCTTGGCCATAGTTATGTTTAACTTGCATTACTGCTATGCCTCTATTTCTCACATGCTAATTGCTGCTGTGTTTATGATTGTCTGTATTGTATCAGCTGCAGAATTGCCAAGGAAACTTATTCTGAGTCACAAAGTAGACACAAAAATGCTCAAATAGACACAATACAGTAGAGATCTCTGTGTTATTTGTTTAGTGCCCTGTGCCAGAAACACAGGTTCCCAGTCCTGAGGGGTTGCCTTCTGTGATCCGCTGCTGAACACCTTCAGTTCCTAATGGAATCAGTGCACATGCTGTCATGCTTCCTCTTTAGGCGTCTAATGTGCAAATACCTTGCAAGACTGGGCCCTACTCTTGGAAATCTCGCTCCCAGCCAGACCCACAAATATTTACCAGATTCAGGAAAATCCGAGAGTCCTGGTGGCAGTTCCACAGCTCTAGTCAGGCAGTCTGCTCAGCTGAAATCTACATGGTAAACAAAGGAATCTTCCAAAATATGGTTCCCCGTCTGCTCTTTTGTGTCAGGATCCCACAGTTGACACCATGCCTTATTTGGAATGCACATCAAATCACCTGGAGACTCAACATCAATGGTAGTTATGCACATGCATGAATCACAGAGCAAATAGACCTTTAAACCAGCTGGGTGCATGGTTAAAAAAAGGGCATAGGAATATAAATCTAAATGAATATGTTAGTTCTGCTCTTTGAAGTTATATCATTCCCCCTCTCTAGCCTTTCTTTCCTCCCTTTTTTTAATTGTATCCATTTTCTTTTAATAGAATGGATTTTAAAACCCTCCCACTGTTGCCAGTAGCTTTATTTTAGAAGATCCAGTACTTGAAGAATGTATCATTCAATCTGAGACCATCTATAATATGGAGGACCAGATCCCTGGCTGGTGTAAATTGGGGTGGAGGCTTCACTGACTAGCAGCAGCTGAGGATTTGGTCCTCTAATGTTTTAAGGGAATACGCCAGTTATTTTGTATTGTAATTTTTGATAAATTCAGGACCAAGTATTCATTCCATAAAAAGATCTCCTGTTGAATGAGTGTTGCCCTCTTCAAGATCAAACATACAAGGTGCTGAGCACCCTCAACTCTCATTGATCTTTGCTCCAGTTCCGCTTTCTCACTGAAGTCCATGGAAGTTTTGCCATTGACATGAATGGGAGCAAGATCAGGCCTGTAGCGATGCGAAACTCACCTCCGCAGCACCTCCTGCTGGTCATCCAGGAAATTAGCTCACCAGCCTCCAGAGCACCCCCTGCCGGCTGGTGTCTCGCCTGTCACTGGCCCCCGTGTCCCTCCTGGACCCTGGTGCCCCTTTTCCTAGGGGTTCTGCCCCAGCAGTACCCCTACAGCTGTCTGGGTCTCCTCTTCCCGGGAAACCCCCAACCCTCTACCCCCACCTCGCCTCAGTCTATGGTTACTGCTAGTCATCAACTAGCCCCCATTCCCTGGGGCAGACTGCAGCGTATAAGCCATTCATCATAGGCAAGGGGGGTTTGGACCTGCTGCCCTTGCCTACCCTAGGCTACCCTTCTGTAGCCCCAATACCTGTCCTGGCCTTTATCAAGGCCTGCAGCCTGGGGGTTCTCCAGGCTGGAGCTCCCCAGCTCCTCTAGCCTTTCCCCAGCCCTGCTCCACTCTAGGTACCTTTCTCAGCTCCCAGACAGCCAGGCCTTTCTCCCTCAAGAGCTAGAGGGAGAGTCCTCCTCAGCTCCTGGCTTCCTTTGCCTTTAAAAGGCCAGTGTTTCCCCACTCAGCCGAAGCTTGCTGCTTTCCCCAGCAGCAGCCCTCCCGCAGCCTCAGCCCCCTCCCAGGGCTGGTTTCAAGCCCTTCAGAGCAGGAGCGGGTGACCACCCTGCTACAAGGCCCTTTAAAGGGAGGTGAAGGTATTCAGCATCTCAGACAAGGAGCTCAGCACCTTGCAAGGATTGGGCCCTAACAGAGAGCCAACTTGACCTCTGCCACACAGGAGGGTGAAGGGGACAGAATTCTCTGGCTGGGTCCCCTTTGTGGGATTTGCATCCATGCAGAATGAACTGTGAGACCGGTCTATAGATCCATATGAATCCCCTGGGGGGCCAGAGCCATCTCCTCAGAGGCTCTGTTCTCTTGCATTCTCGCTGTCCTATCAGCAGGCCCTCTTCCCCATCCTTCTTCCAGGCAGTGTGGCTGCTCCAACAACCTCCCTTAAAGGGAGATCCCCACCAGGAGGGGGCCTCCATGGAAAAAGTAGCACAGCCTCAGCACACGTTTTCAGGGTAAGCCCCATGAGCCACAGGGGTCAATCAGCATGCCCTGCTCTCTCCCAACAAGGGGCTACCCTCTCTCAGCCCCACCAAACATCCAGTCCCCACCTCTTCCCACTAGATCCTGACCCCAACGGAGTCCTTTGTGAGGTTCTAGGAAACATGAATGGTGCCACAAAGGTAGCTGATTCTATCCTTCTATGTAGGAGGGGTGAGTTTCATGTATCAAGGGTCAGCTGTGATCATTTGTCTTGGGGGTGAATAAGATGAGCAGAATTTGGCCTTAAAGGTCAGACAATGAGAAAGTGAGTGCCTTCTTACTGAACTGTATCCTTTTATTGGGGGAGGAGGGGCGTTACCGAGTTTGTTACAGTAATCACTGCAAAGCTTGAAGGGCAAGTGAACTGGATCAGCTTTGTTAAAGTCTTTGTTATCCCTAGATGATAAATTCATTTTCTTTTTATCTTATCTATTTAAAATGCTTGGTAAGGATAAATTACAGTGACTCACCACCGCCTCTGGAATAGTTAGCCCTGTTGCTGAGAGACAAGCAAAGTATGCAAGCTGGAATAAACTTACATGTCCATGTGAATACAGTTGGATAATAACAGAAATGCAATTTGGATTTTTGAAATCAGTATAGATATGATTACAATCTATTCAACATATTTGATTTTGATAAGGGGAGCATGCAAATTATCTAGACATATTAAAGGGAGAAACGACAATATATAATTAAATATAGGGTATAAAACTGATTATACCTTGAATTAACATAACCTTTTGAGTAGATTACAGGGTATTCCATGACTCCCAACTGTTAATGTTGAGTCTAGTTCAGAGCTCTACAAGAGAGAAACATTCTGAGATCTTGTGTGAGCGATGGTACTCTTTGTGACATTTTCAGACAAATCAGTGGAGTAAATGCAACTGCACATTCAACACAGAGTGTACACCCTCCACAGAGCCTTCCCATGTGGGGGGAAGTTTTCTTGGCTGCACAAGGGAAAGGGGAAGATCCTTAGTGGGGAATAGTCTTGTCATAGCTCCAGACCTGTTTTTCCCCATGCAGTACCATGCCTTACCAGCTCACATCAGGTGGTCTGGCCCTTATTGAGGACTCCAGGCACTGATCTGAGCAATAGGCAGTATTGCAAACACAGTTCCTGGTGTAAACTATAAGTGGAGAGAAGACAGGAGGAGAAGAAGCTGTCTATGTTAATCAGAGTGTATACAATGTTGTTGTAGCCATGTCAGTCCCAGGATATTAGAGAGACAAACTTGTCTTTGTCACCAACAGATGTTTTGGTCTAATAAAAGACGTTACCTCATCCACCAATGTTAATCAGTCACAGAAGCATTCTCCACAGGTGCGTGTAGGGTGATGCCCATCACATTGGAGGGCAGGCTTCCTGGTCAGTGGGTAATCCTGGATCTGTAGACATGTAGTTACTCTGACAGCCAATGAGATGACAGCAATCACCCAAGAGTGCAGCCTTTCCTCTGGGCATTATAACCATCCACAGAAGTAGGATGGGTCAATGCAGGACTACATAAGAACATAAGAATGGCCATACTGGGTCAGACCAAAGGTCCATCTAGCCAGGTATCCTGTCTTCCGACAGTGACCAATGCCAGGTGCTTCAGAGGGAATGAACAGAACAGGTAATCATCAAGTGATCCATCCTCTTTCACCCATTCCCAGCTTCTGGTGTCCACATTTTAAAAAGGAGGTTGAAAAATTGGAGCAGGTGCAGAAAATGATTTGACGGCTGGTGAAAATGCCTTAGAGTGCGAGACTTAGAGCTCAGTCTGTGTGTTTTGCTTATCAAAAAAACAAAACAAAAAAAAGACTGAGAGATGACTTGAGTACAATGACTAAGCAGCAATGCCTGACCTGTACACATGATATGCACTAATGGCAGCCCCGAGAAGGAGCAGCACTGGACACCCCGCTGCTCACTCAGGTTTAGCCCTGCCAGCCCTCTGTCATGGTTGAGTGGCCACAGGGCCAAATTGAGCTAGTGGTGTTGCAACCCCTGTGCATTGGGGGTCTGCACCACTCAGGATTTGGCCCTGCGACCCCTCTGTCATGACAGGAGTGGGGGGCAGAGAGCCAAAACTTATAGGCAATGAGGTGGCCAGCACTGCTCCTTCTTGCTGCTGCCAATTTTCAATGCCACTCAGTCACTCTTGGCTCCCCAGTCCCCTGTCACGACGGAGAAGGCACAAAGCCAAACCTGAGTGGGCACACGGCAATGGGGTGGCCAGTGCTGCTCCTTCCTGCTGCTGCCATGGGGCCAGCTCCTGCACCAGGGGTCCGCCATGGGCGCCTACCCACCTTGTTCTGCTTCTAGCAGCTAGTGTCTCCTCTCAGGGACGGGGAGTGACACTGCACCTGGGCAGGCCAGGCTGGACGTGGTATGTACTCTGTGGGTGAAGCACAGGGACCAGGGGCTGCAGCAGGGTTGGATCTACAGGGATTGACAGTGCAAACCATGGGAAAAAATGCTGGGGGCACCTCTGTATGTAAGTACCTTCACAGGGAGAAAATAAATTTTGAAGGCTCCTTAATCTTGCAGAGAAAGGCATAACAAGAACAACTGGCTGGGAGCTGAAGCCAGACAAATTCAAATAAGAAATAAGGCACAATTTTTAAATAGAGAGAGTGATTAATCATTGGAACAAACTACCAAGAGAACTAATGGATTCGCCATCTCAGAATGTCTTCAGATCAAGACTGGATGCCTGATACAAACATACATTTTGTTTAGTCAGACAGTTACTGAGCATAACCCAAGGGTAACTGGATGAAATTTAACAGTCTGGGACATACAGGAGGTCAGACTCGGTAATATCTAATGGTCCCTTTTGGTGTTAAATGCTATGAATCTATGAAATATCTCAGGGTAATAAATGGATGTGGAGATTACAAATCCCAGAATACAATCCTCCCCCAGACTTGCTCAAATCAAGCCACATTATGGCATGCCGTGACCTGTAGTCTTGTAGGTTTTACATCCTTATTAAAGATGGGATCCTCTGCAATCTGATCCATTTTATGCAAACTATGCGTGGCCCTTCAGCTTCTGGAAATTTGACAACATAGCCCTAATTTGGGCAAAGTTTGGCTTCTCACGGTTTTAGAGTCCACACATGAGAGAGACCTGTTGAGTACCCTCAACTCCTCTTGATTTTAATGAGACTTGATGGTACTCATCACTTCTGGATTGGACCCTGAAAACTTTTTTCTTTCTGTCAGTCAGTCCCTCGGCTCCCATGAAGATACCGTAAGAATTTTACTGGAAAATAAGCTTTAAATAAAATGTGTACCCTTTAAAAGCCAATAGTGAGCACATTCCAAACAATCGCCTTCATCTTCACTTTTGAGGAGCACCTAATTGACTCCTCTGGTAGCATCTCTGATCTTCCTATACATTTCAAGGGGGGTTTTTTACACTTGTTCTTATATTATTGTTTAATGACCAATCTTTTTCTAACCCTGCCAATTTATTGAAATGTTACTTTTAATATCTGCATTTCCACTCTCCATATTTCCAGTTCTTTGAAACAGATCAATGATTAGTTTAAAAAAATCAAACAGAAACAACAACAAAAAGCTATTCAGAATTTTAAACTAATCTGTGTGTGACACAATGGTATATATAAAAATTAATAGAGAAGAAATCTATGCCGGGGAAGAGGATGCAGTTAAGCATATTTACAAGACATGGTTTCAATCAGTTACAGGTATATGTATATATGTACAGGAAATAAATTAAAAGGGAAAAAATAGAAAGGGGGGGAGGAGACAGAATGGGTAGGAAAAACAATTATAAAAAGGTAGGGACTGTTCACTATATTGAATTTGTCTCGCTCTGTGTTTTTTTAAGGGATTCAATACACAGTAGCATGAAATTAATTACATTTGTCATGTAACCTGAAGATAAGATAATTGTGGAATGTTTAAATTTAATTTATGTGAAACTACTTAAAATACCAAGGACCTGTTTTACGGAAGTCAGTTTGATTTTTCCATGGATTTCAATGGGAGTAGGATCTAGTCTTATCACATGATGTCTAAAACATCATTTTATAAGCACTTGGAGCCTAATCCAAAACCCTATAAAGTCAGTGGAAACACTTCCAATTGATTTCAATTGGTTTGGGATCAGCCCCTTACAGCTCAAACAACTTGAATACCCTGTAAGTTTGATAGAACCCCACAATCTCATTTTAAAATGAATTCTACTCCTTGACTGGTTGTCTCAATTTGGCGGAAAATTCCATTGTTGTCACATGGAGACAAGACGCTCATTGAGATTTTAAAATCATAAACCTGAACTTGGACGCCATCACGGGGCCCGATCCCGCAATCCGTCCCCAGGCACGGAACTCCACAGGAGTGTGGACTGCAGTGCCTGGCCTATTATTGGGGCTGTTAAAAGTCATGCACCCTGCTCTCAGGGGTACCCACACCCCGGGATGCAGAAGGAAGCTGGGGGATTATTGCCGGAGAGAGGCAAAATCCTTTACTCCTGTCACAAAAGGGGTTGGTCTCATTGTCCCTCGCGAAGTAGCATGTTGTTGAAGCCACACACTGCAGCTCTCCTGGTTTTTGTGTCTGCCAGCTCCAGGGTGTCATAGACACGGTCAGGATAATAAGCAGTTGGGGACCGGCTGCTTTAATGACTGTTATTGCGCTGTGGGTGACACCTCTGGGGCACCTGGGAGCAGAGGAGGAGGTTACACCCAGTCCCCTTGATCAAATGAAAATGTCACCAACTCGGCATCGGTGCTAATGAAAACAAAGAGGAAGCAGAGCCAGCCAGCGGTGTGTGGGATGCGGTGTTACAGGTGCACCGCTTAGTGTTTGATAGTAAATATATATATATGGAGATATACCTATCTCACAGAACTGGAAGGGACCCTGAGAGGTCATCGAGTCCAGCCCCCTGCCTTCACTAGCAGGACCAAGTACTGATTTTGCCTAAGTGGCCTCCCACCCCCTCCTACAGAGGTAGGAGCTACAGTAAGAGGCGCATTTCCTGAAATCAATCAGGTTTAACAGCCCAGGTATCCGCGTTGTTAAACGGCAAGATGCAAACTTCCCCAGCGATTCCGGTGTCACCTCCAGCCAAGTGCCTGCGCTCTTCAGAGCCGAGGGCTGAGCTTGGGGGCCCGATCCTGCAGTCCGCGCTTGTGCAAAACTCCCTTTGAAGTCAAGCAAGCAAAGTCGGGGGGAGTTTTGCCTGTGTCATGACTGCGGGGATCCCGTATGTGTTCGTGCTGCCTTCCCTGTTCCACCTGGGAAAACAGGCAGGCACCCTCCCTCCTCCCCAGCTAACTGAATGAGGACGAAAAACCGTTTTCAAATAAATAACCCAAACCAACCGTTCGTTCACTGCTCCCCACGCTCACAAGTTGCAGCAGATGGGTCAAAATTAAGGCCCGGCTCCTTATTTCAGCCTCCTTCCCGCTACCAAGGCGCCCGGCGCAAAGGACACGTTACCACAAGCTGGTCTAAAAGACCGAGCGCCGGAGCTCGCATGGGCGAATTTTGCCAGCTGTTTGAATGTGGTCTCTCCATTCGGCTCCTCCAGCAAGCAAACCCGCACGTGTAAAGTAACACAACCAAGGAGAAACAGGACGGGAAACATTAGTTTGGTTCTTTTCGGATCACGGGCTAATTCTTGAGTGCTCCCCTTTGTCTAGAAATAGGTAACAGCATTTGCACAATATGTGTGCGGGTGTGTTTAACTGATAGATTAGATAAATGGTTAGATCGCACACGCACAGAGAGAGAGAATTCTGATATCGGAGTCTGCAGGTCGTAGCAGGGAAAATTCCCATTCGGTTTACGGTAGGAGTAAGGAGTCCCGGATCCGGGCCATCACACATACACTGCTCTATTTCCCCTAGTCAGAGTTTTCATTGTAATTCGAATATCACCCCGGCTATTACTGAAACCAGAACAACGCACTCAGCTCAGGTACCTGCTAGACATTTCATGAGCATGTGTCAAAATTTTTCTTTATAAAATTCCAGACCTACCTTTTGCTCAGACCTTTGCACTCCAGGGTATTGTTTGTTTCCCACCCGACACGCCCTCCACTGAGCTAGGGAACGTGAACCTCCACTTTCCAATCTGGTCATCGCCCCACTTTGGAGTTTCCAAGGATAAAACGTTTGCTGAACTCCTCGGAGGAAGACTGCAAAAAAAAAACATTATGGTGCCTGTTTAAACAAGTGTGTCTGCACAGGAAAATCAAACAGACAGGGAACGACTTCAGTTTCCCCGCTGATATGATGTTTGAAATGATAAGCCAGGATATATTTTCACATAATTGGGCTGTGTCAGGGTACCAGCCGTTTGATCAGATAGGAACTTTCTATGTAGTCTCACATCAGAGGACTAGTAAACTACAAATTAAGGCAGGCTTCAGATTTTGTCTGCGAAGTAGCCAACTAAATGGAAGTTTATCCTTAAAGGTCACAATTGAAAAAAAATCATTAGAATGTGACCAGCATAACTAAGTACAGAATTCATAAAAGAGCAGGATGGAATTAGTCTGGGAAAGGGGTTATTTTCAGTGTATGATCGCTGATAAAAGCCAATAAACATTGGGCAGATAAAGATTAACATCTTTGAGATCTAATGGGAGCTTTAGAGCTCACCCTTTCATCATCCCAAATTATTACTTGCTTCCTATATACCGGGGCAGAGTCTATGGAATGTCGCATGGGACCGACCAGGACATGGGGTAAGCAGGGTTGTATTTAATTAGCGACTGGTCAGTTAACGCGGTGGATTTCTTTTTTGTGCAAACAGTATTTCCAAAGCATATTCATTGCATGGCGTTTTAAAAGCATTTACCCGTGTATGATTTTTGAGTTTGAGACCGATGAGGTATTTTGCTCTGGCTTTTAAAGTTACCGTCTCTGGCATAATTAAGTGCTTAAGTTTTCTTATTCAAACGGAATCTTCTTTCAGTGGAATGTGTGATCTGTTTTGGTGAATTTCAAATGCCCTGGCATTTTCACACTTGCTCCTAAAATCTGAATATAAACCTAGCAAGTGGGATGTGTTCGATGCATCTCCAAAACCTTTCTTGATTGAAGCCTTCTTCTGAACAGAATTGAACGATCTTCAATACTTTCGTGCCCCTATTCTGCAATTCTGTCTGACCCAAAACTTCCACTGAAGTGAAGTGGACCTTATTCTTCTATGTAGCTGTGGAAGAAGCAAAGTGCCTTTATTTGTCATCAGGGAAGGAGCCTTGGCGAAGGAGCGACCTTCCTAAGAGGGCTGATAGTGGCACAGAAACCTGTCTAGCTGAACAATTAACTTTCACAAAATACATTATTATTCTCTATGAGTCAGGCCCACTGTTCTTATCCTCAGAGCCCCAGCACAGAGAAAGGAAACAAACTATGGAATTCTATTGCTCCTACACAACCAAGTTTCCTTTACCAACTCCGGTTCACTCGCTGCTCTCTGAGGCAGATGGCAAAAGAAAACTGGAGGGGGAGCTCAGTCACAGGCGACAGCCATTTGTCAAGAAAAAGTCAAGGCTGATGTCTCACAGGTAAATATCATTCAGGAGCCTCTGTCTGAGTCCCTAGAACTGCTGCTGTGAATAACTTTCTTAGGTCTCGAAGTGTTTGCAATTTAGGGCCGGGTCCTGCAACCCTTATTCTCACCAATGGGAATTTTGCCTGTGTGAGCACTGCAGTATGGTAAATTTCTCTGAAAAACCGTGGTCCTGTGAATGCATTCTGGACCCACCTATATACTTAGCTATTGGGTAATCGCTCTGTCTCTGTCTGTCTGTCTCTCTCTCTCACACACACACACGCACACAAAATCAAATCCTATTACAATTTTACCACTCCGGTCAATGGGACTATAATTCGGTTGACACATTGGTAGAAAGTGTAGTTAAAAGTGAGCTAATGTAGTTCTCTGTAGGTACTACAGAAAGCCAAACCTAGCAGTGAGGACAGAATGAATTTAAAATAAATTCTTAAACCTTCCATTATTGTTGCTTATTTTTCTTTCTTAAAACTTCAAAACTGGCACCGAAGAATTGAAATAAATTACTACTTAAATGATAGGGCTATGATCAAAGATGGTAAATTAGTATTTTGGTATAAAGACATATTATCAATATATTTGTGTGTATTTATACTCTCACACACAAATACCTAGCTTCAAAGGAAGGAATTATTATCTGCATTTTACAGATGGGGAAACTGCAGTGAAATGACCTACCCAACATCACTCAGGAGGATAGTAGACGATCTGGACTAGAAGCCACATCTCCTGAGTCCCAGGCTAGTGCTCTGTCTACTAGGCCATGCTACATCTCCTTTGTGTACATAGACATGTGAATTATATCTGATTAATACATTATTCTTCCTTTGACTGTTATGCAGACATAGTGCTGAAGCTCTGTGTAAACTGCAAAGCTTGTCTCTTTCACCAACAGAAGTTGGTCCAATAAAAGATATTATCTCACCCACCTTGTCTCTTCATATCCTGGGACCAACATAGCTACAACAATAACACCGCAAGCGGGCGCGTGGGCACACACACACACACACACACAGGTACCTAAGTCCACACGTTTGTGCACTTGCATTTATCTTTCTCATCATTCCAGAATGAGAATTTAGCAAGGGAATATTATTGGATTTTAGCAGTAGAGTACAGACACCATCCTGTAAATCCTAAAATCAGTCAACGAGAATCTTGCCATTAGTTTTAATAGCATCAGGACCATATCTTCAAACTCTATGTCGTAGGCCCACCAGTAAGGTGGAATTATAGAGCTAGGTTCACAGTAGCCTTTGCTGTGAAGGAACATACAGCTCCTCCCCTTTAATGGGGTATTAATCTTTTCTTGCTTCTGTCGGGGCAGTGAACTTTGATTATCATGGAGCTGGTTTTATAGCAAGTTTGTGTATAGCAAGTTTGGTGCTATTTGAAAGTCTGAAAGAGGCTTTGCGTTGATTGACAGAAAATGACTGGCTGTTGAGCAGAAAAGTGATATCGCCAATAGGGTACTCACACTTGTTACATAAATAATGTCAATAACACATATACCGGGAAGAGCATGAAAGCAACCGGAGCCGTGCTGATGTTTAAACATGCTATCTCTGCAGTTCTTCTAATCTCACCAGCAGCAGGCTAGCCAGGACCAGTTTAGATTATGTCTAGGTTTGCGGTTGGTGGAAAGTCTGAGACGCAAGTTCGTTTTGTACAAAATATTGTGGATTTCCACCCCCTTCCTCTGGAAGAGAAATTGTTTGGTCACATTGATTTATTAGAATGATGTCACTCGGCAGTATCGTATCTAGCTATCAGGTGCCATTAAGCAAAAGGATGTGGTGAGATCACATCGCAAATATAATAAGGCGCTGGAGTTTCTCATCAGGAGGTTACATACAGTTAGGGAGGTTTAAAATCAGTGGATGACTTCGAAAGCTCTAGAAGTATATTTTTTCCCTTTGAATTCTGTATAGAAGATACCTGGCGTCTGTTACTATACAGTTATCGCCTCCTTTTCAATCCCATTCTCCCCAGGAAGAAAGAAATCTCCGGGCTGACCTTATTCTCATCGAGTACAGTGGGAATTTTCCGACGGATCGGGCCCCAGGGTTGAACAAACACACACACCCAAGAAGGCGCAAAGAAAAGGAGCATTACCCTGGAAAGCTGTATGGAGCCAATAGGGAAGTTTAAAATACGTGCATCAGAAAGTATCGTCAGTTTCAGATTAGATATCTGCAGGGCTCTCATCTGGCGTAAATCGGCGGAGCTCCTCTGATTGCAATGGGGCTGTCCCGGTTTACATCCGTTGAGTCTCTAACATAATCAGCTGATGGAAGAGAAAATCCTCTAGACAAATAAAATCTGTCATATTTGGGGTATTTTTCTTCTTATATTTTTCCTTCTATGTATTTTCCCAGGAACTGATTATTATCTAGCTGAAATAGATACCCCCACTATAAAGTACTGCTCTCTTATTCTTTTCTGTGGGCACATTTGCTGCAAAAGGGAAATATCTCTATTGGGAACAGACTTAGACCGGCGACTTTTACAGTTTGCAATTTAAAGAAAATGTGGCGACATGCCTTTCTCCCTGCTATATACTTTTCTAATGGCCTTTGCATCATATGTTTTCCAGTGATTTATCGTCGTGTAAGGATTGGCTGTTGCACAATAGGAAAAGAAGCTAGGGATTGTTCCAATGGTTTTACAATTTGGAGTATTTCATCTTCTTCAAAAGAAAAAAAAACGATGGCCTTGTGAGCAAATGATTAGAAGAAGACTGGGAATACAATAATTACCCCAAATGGAAACCCAGACCGCAGGCAAACAATACAGCTTTTGTGAGGAATCTCTGCCTGTTAAAAAATCTAGTAAATCTCATAACTGGCGCTGGCGAAATCCTTTTCTTATGCAACTATATGTAAAATGCTTCTGAGACACGTGGAGTAAACATGAGAACACTGTAAAATAGCATGGGGATGAATTTACACTCATGATCTGAGATTGGCTGGTAGGACCAGCATGGGCTCTTTAAACCACAAACTATTTTCGCATGTTGCAGAATTTGGGACAAATTGCGTCTGGTGACATTTAGCTAATAAACAAACACAAATAAATGAAATCTACCTTGCTCTTTGTGGAATTCAGTGAGGATCAAGGGGATGGGGTTGGGGGAGAGAGTTCTGCTTTGAATGAGCCTCCTTTATAAGAGATCCGAGATAACATAATTTACATCCTTCATATTTTATAATTTTGCCTCTAGAAAAAAACGACTAGTGGAGCCCCAGCTACCATATTTACTCATAATGATCGCATTCTATCTCGAGTCACAATGAGTCATGTAATAAGGTTCCCATTTGTGCAGAGGACAGAAAGAGAGGGCGGGTTCAACTTTATTTACTTCATATTTATATCCTCCCAGCTCCCTAAATCAAAGCACTAAACCATTGGGATATTCTCTTTATCACCCCTTTTCACAATAAAGGTCATCGGAACGAAAGCTGACAGGTTAATTGCACAGTTATACAGTAATTGCCGTACGTTAATGTTTCAGCTAAGCATGCCCTGACTGGGCCCGTACAGCCCCCTCTTTAACACATTTCAAAGCTAACTTTTTGCTTAGCGGGGCATTGCCAGGAGCAAAGGGTGGGTTATAAAACACTCTCCTTTTTTTTTTACAAATGTCTAGCAGCGCGCACATCATTGGACTGCAAAGTTTGATAAGGAGTCAGGGTTGGTTTGAGCAGAGTTCCACGTAGGGTGACCAGATAGCAACTGTGACAAAACAGGACAGGGGGTGGGGGGTAATAGGTGCCTGTATAAGAAAAAGTCCCAAAAAACGGGACTGTCCCTTTAAAAACGGGACATCTGGTCACCCTAGTTCCACGTTGTGTGTGTAATGGCTAGTAAAGTGGCTGGATTGAACAGGAAAATCGAATGCAGTTACACAAAACGCTGTTTCTTGTGGAATTGGCTGCCCAACGTGGATGCAAATATAACGCCTGGCTATATCTGAGATATAAATACACATTGTCTCAGTGGCTTACTTGCCTCACTGTCGCTTAATTCAAGTGCAGATAAAAAAAAAAGATGAATTGGTACAATAGGGTGATTTACAGATCCTGCTCCACAACTTAATGGCGTTAGCTGCGGCAGGATGGGGCCCCAGGCATACGTATCTGAACACACACATAACACTTCTAAACATTTGCAGACAGCCAGCGCCCGAAGTAGCATCACAGCATTGCTTTTCCCGCACCTCCCGTGTCTTCTGTGACTGGTCGGCTATTGCACTGACCTTCCGCGTTTTGACATCAGACGGAGTGGATTTTAGCATCGCTGTTTAAACGCTGCATTTCCCCCCGCAGATATAATTGTGTATAGAAAAAAGGCAACTCATTTCTAACGCACAGAAGAATATAATTTATAGTCAGTTGCGGGGGTGCTGGGTTTTCCTTTGGGAGCCTTGTCATCTCTATGTGGTTACGGTTTAAGATAAAAAAGGGAGAGCAATTAATTTTAAAACTTAAAGTGGGTTAAACGAACAACCTCAAAGCAACCACTCAGGTTAACAGCTAGGGAAATGTCAAGTCTCAGGTACACACGTGGAAGGCTGCTCCAGAGCAGAAATAAACTTTGGGCCCGATGCTGCTCCATTTGAAGTCGACTGCCAAATTCCCTTAGGTTTAAATGGGGGCAGCATCAGGCCCATTGATGGAAGAAAATGGATGAATGGAAGTTGTTTTGAATCAAATTAGATCATATTTGCTGGCGAGACTCGACGATTAACTCATCCAATGAATGCTTTATCCTCTAGATCAAATGGAAAATATTCAGAATGAAAGAAAGAAAGAAAGAAAGAAAGAGGTCGGATGGAGGAGTGAATGAGTGCCTTGGAAAACAAAAGAAGCCTAAAATCAATGGTCAAAAGCATGGTAGAGTAATGCTGAGGGAGGGAAAAAGTTACACGGAGGTCAATTTAATCTCACTAGGTAGGAGCAGTAGTGATACGATATTAATTGTGTAGTAGTATTTTCACCATCACAGACACAATCGCCGACAGGAGTGATGCTGAAGTACTTTGGGGGAATGTTGGCACCTTTATCAGAGTCCCCCCCCCCTTTTTTTTTAAAGGTCTGTTGTTACTGAAGGGAAACCACTGCGTTTGCCATGGGGACTTTCACCAAGAGAGCCAAGTTCCCTTTTGGGCAAAGCAAAGAGTCTCGGAGTCTGTTTGACATCTTGAAGCTTAAATAACCGTAAGGCATTGTTGCTCCCTGGCAGCAAAGTGCCTCGTTACGCCTGATTGAGCTAATTGCTTTGAAATAGGATATATTATCTATAATTATAGAGATCTTGGAGGAGACGGCCAGCCTTTTCTTTCATCTTTTCCAAGTGCATCATAATGTCGCGATCAAATTAATTTGGGCCACTTGAAATAGTGCTTTCCATTCAGCCTCGAGCCCCACCGAGTCTTAAAGAGACAAGGACGTCTTTGCAACTGGGGCTTGTTTGACCAACAAAATTACCACTCTTGATAATCTCAGGAGGAACATACCAGATGGCTCTAACCTTAAAAGTAGTTAAGAATATGTTTGATCAGCTCGTTTCGCTTTATTAAGGTTCAGGAGTGGAAAAGAGGAGGGGTATGTGTGTGGGGGGGGAAGCTTAGAGTTCTGAGAGGGTAGTAAGTCTACAGGACAATTTTAACACTAGGAATGTGTGTTGATCTCTGGGAAGTTTCCATAAAGACCCAGCCACACAATAAACGAACTAGACGTCTGTAAATATCGTGCGCATAGTTTGATGTATCTTTCCAAACGATCTTCAGTATAGGGCATCCTTGGTTATAAATGCAAGCACATGGCCACTTTGAATCCAGGTCCAGGGTGCCTTTACATTTCGGTTTATGGAATGGCCCGTTCCCCAGTCTGCAAAGCCTGTCATGTACTTTGCAGAGCTGTCTGATCTCCGGTAACCTAAGACAAAAGAGAGTTGCCGTCTTTTCAACCCCTTCTTTCTTATTTCTCCGCACTAATTCAAAGGTAACGTTTACAAAAGGCAGACAATGCCCTGAATTGGCTTAGAGTTGCCTTCCCCCCCCCCCTGCCCTCCCTTTTTATGATCATTTGTTGTATTCACACACTGAAATAAAATGCTATAGGTAATCGGTTTTCATAGCACATTCATTGTATTAAACGGGACTTTGTAAGATGCTAATTGCCCAATATTGTTATCCAACGCAAGCGCCTTACTGAAGCTCCGCAAATTCCAATAAAAACACTGGACTGAAACAAACACCCATAAAACAGCCAACTGCCCCCACTTCACTTCGGAATTTCCGAGAGCCCAGAAAGGGGAATGACAGAGCTATTGAAAAGCAGTTGTCAGAGTGTCATCATGACACAAGCAAAATAAATGGTCTAAAATCCCTCAGTGCTTAGATCCTCCATAGCGGAGCAGCTCACTCAGGAAAAGCTTTGACGTTCAAATCCTTCTGCTAAACGTAAAAAAAAACAGTATCGGGGAAGATTTCGTTGCATGGAGGTAAAGTTGATCTCTTCCTCCTGAACTGGGAGCTTGTATGTTTAATTAAAAAAAGATAAAAGGAAAAAAAAACTACTGGATTCCCCCTTTCAAGCAAAGCTCTTGCCAGCCTGTGAATTACTATCAAGCCCTTGCTATGCTACCGTGATTAAAATACCACCAAGCACGGCAGAAACGTAAACATAAAGCGTTCATTGCTGGGAGATGAATAAGGGAGTAATTATCTCATCCTGACATCTCTCAGTGAGAGCGGGATCTAGCTCTCAGAATGGGCTACACACCCGTCTCCTAAAGCTCCAGCAAGTACACCCACCGCTCCCCAATACAGTCTAAAAAAAAGTAAACAGTATATTTCCCATTCATGTTTCCATCAAAATAATGAGATCGGAAGCAACCTAAAGGCTGCCAGTGGGTATAACAAAGCCATGATCACCCTGTCTTGTTGAACGACTGCGTTTGGGAACCAGAAATAAGGATTCTACCTGTAGGATCAATAGGCAACTTTAAAAAAAAAAGATTTTATACTTGAAAAAATAAAAAGAAATGTTGCCCCACATCCAGCATCAGGGTTTGGGAAAATGTCCTGTGATTGGTAGAGCAAACTAATTTTGTCAGGCTGAATGTGCTGATGTCCCAGGGCTAAGGCGTCTTGCTCCCTTGATGCGGGTTAACGTCCTCAATAGTCCCCCTCCAGTTGAAGCCTTTGATCAGACCGCTGCTGGCGCCTAAAAACAACATCACTTGTCTGCCTATTAGAGGCACTGACTAATCGTGACAGATTGTTTATTCTCGCAATTAGCAATGCAGCCGCTTCTCGGAGAAGCCACTCACCCCAGCGGACCGACCCAGCCCCTCAGAAGGATCGATAAGAGCCGCAGGGGGGGGGGGAAATCGCTCTTCATTCCCACCAGACTGCAGGAGGGAGGCTGGGCAGAACTTGTACATTCCACATGGCTCTTCGAAGGCAGGGGATATGGATTTTGAAAAAGTAACAACAACAGACTAGAGTTTGATTACATTGTTTGAAACCGTTTTCACAGTCAGCTTTTCAATGACAATGGAAGGGTCCTACATTAATGGAACGTGGTCGTCAAATGCAATACATTTAACACATGTATACGTGTGTATAGATGTGTGAGCATCAGTAGGTGCGTAAATTTTAATATACATATACAAATAATCTTTTTGTAAAGGATCATATAGAATATAAAAAACACAATATGCTATACCCTATATTAGTATAATATTGTGTTGTTTATATTCTATATGATCCTTTATTTAAAGATGATTCGTATAGATATGGATGCATAAATGAATTATCTTATATGTGCATATACATGATAATTCATTTCAATCAGATCTGTCACGTACCAGATAATAAAATTTCCATTATAGCAATTCATTTCATAATCTATATGCTCATAACCTACACGTTTTAGTGGGTCCAGTTTAAAATGAAAGGGAATTCGCTGTCCCTCCCCGATTAGATAATTACCCTTAAATGACTGCAAGAGCCTCTTGTGTTTCTAGGAGATTAGAGCCCTGCAGCTATCAATAAACTTTTCTCAGCGAGTGGCCAATCACAGTATTAGAGAGCTGCTCAGCTTTACTGCACATCCGTCCTGGGCTGGGCACAAGGATAAGGGATCGTAAAACAAAGTTACAAAACAAAATAGCCAAGTCTTTAATGGGTCGAGAAGCTTAGGTTTTCTTTTTACAGGAATGCCTATTTTATTATATGTTATTGTATCTGCACATCCAGGCATATTTATTTAATGAAATATATCATACTTCAACTATATATGTATGTGCGTACAGACATGTATATATGTAAACACTGCCTTTGACACCATGTGTGTCATTGAAAAATACTCGCCATGTTTTAAACGCGCAGACAGCTGATGGAGCCTCTATAAGGACTCACATTGTACGGTCACACTACGGGCACCCCAGCGTTTTGTTTATGTTAACATTTTATGTCAATAACAGACAAAACTGGACTTGGTTTCAGGAGTGTATTAATATATCCATATATTATTCCTTTGGATCTTTTCTACTCTTCACAATGCGCCCCAGGCGCTTATTGGACATACACCCGCAGGGTACTTTTATACGTGGGCGTTGATGTTATGTTTCTCATTGCCATAGATTTAAAAACAAACCCAACCACAAGACGTGTATTTGCATCGCATCAACGGCCATGTTCCTTACACTGAAAAAACAATCTGGGGGTTAGAAATGTGCTGCTCAGAGAATTTCCATCGCAGTAAAAACAAAACAAAACAAACAAAACCCCGGCGTGAATAGAACGCAAGAGGCTTGAATAGGAGCCATTCTTGCAAAAGACAAGAGACGGGCACAGAATTTACTCCAGAGAAAAGTTTCCCACTAACATCCTCGCGGTTCAGCGGGAGCAAGAAGGCAGCGGCCTGTTGATAGCAGCGAAGTCCCGCTCCGCGTCCAATGGGAAGCCGCCGTCCCTCCCCTCTGCGCGCTGATTGGACAGCTCTGGAGTTCGCTTGGCCTTATTAACAAGTCCTGCTGGGAGCTGGGGCTGAAAAGTGCCCAAAGCCCCGAGAGCGACGCGAAGGAGTTGCTGCTGCCCTGGCTGGTCACAACCCCCATGAACGGCGGCTGCCGCGGCTTAGCGCTCAGGTCGGGAAGGAGGACTGCCTCTGCATGGCCCCCGGTGTTGATATGACTACTGTACATCTCGGGGTCAAAATCGAGGAGTCTCCTGCGTCTGCTTTCAGCAAGCCCAGCAGCTGCATCCAGGCGAGCGTGGCGGCGATGGGAGGAGAGGAGGAGAGTGACAAGCCCAAAGTGTCCCCCCCAGCCCTCCTGCCCTTCAGCGTGGAGGCGCTCATGGCTGATCACAGGAAGCCGGGGGCCAGAGAGAGCATCGCCGCCAGCCCCGAAGGGGCAGTGCCCCTGGCTGCTGGGACTTCCACTCATCAGACCCTCAGTCCCAGGGTGGGATCCTTATCGGTGGCAGCAGAGACGCCGACTTCCCCGCTACCGATCAACAGCCATTTTTCTGTCGGGGGACTAGTAAAATTGCCCGAAGATGCACTTGTCAAATCGGAAAGCCCCGAGAAGCAAGAGAGGACGGCCTGGATGCAGAACCCCAGGTTCTCCCCACCTCCCCCTAGTAAGTAGGAGATCCGATTTGTGTGACTAAATTGAATGTGTAAATACAGCAATGTGCCGGGTATGTTGTGTGCACTAGAACGCAAACTCCAGAGCCCTGAGTTCTGATCACCGGGGAATTCCACAGGACTGATGTTTGGGACTCTCTAGTTTTAAATTTCATTACAGATAAGCCACTATTTCCCTTCGTCCCCCCTCCCCCCATAAAAGCAAAAGCTCCCCAAAAGCTATTTGCACATCGCATTGCGTTGAATCGGTTTGGGACAATCCTTGTAGATCACTAGAACTGGAGTTCCGCTTAAGCGAAGTTAGTTATACCGAAATTCCAGTGCAATTTCTTTCCCCAGCATGTTTAATATTGTATCTTTTAAAATACATTATTTTAAATGTTTCTAATGGCAGAAGATGGCTTCAGAGTTTCAAATGGAAAGGAGGAATTGAAATGTCTCCTACCAAACGTTGTTTGGGGGGAAAATACTTGTTTGCGTATGTCAGTTCAAGTTTTGATTTGAACGAACCATACACATTCTCCTATCATGGCTTCATCTCAGTGGTGAGCTTGTTGAAAGTGGTTTGTATTATTTTGTAGCGATACACATAGAGATGAGGTTTTTAAATCCTGATGCTTCAGTCTTGGGACTCGTTACAGGCGTCATGAGTGCAGGCTCTGTAATCGCAAGTATTTTATTTTGAAAGTACATAAATCTGCAATTTTAGATTTTTTTTCCACTTTATTCTTGATATAAGTAAATTTCTAAAAAATATCAAACCGGATGAGCTCTATTTATATGAAAAAAATCATGTCTAATTATTGTGCAGAGTTCCAGAAATTCTGTAAACTCAGTGCAGGAGGATTCTATCTCTGGTTCTTTGTGGGCCCAATTCTGCTCGCCTTACTAAATAAAACGAGCAGAATTTGATTTATGCCCATGTTGCCATATAGAGTTTAGCACGGTGAAACTCCTTCAAAGGTCCTTGAGAGAGGACAGTCTCCAAAAGTGAGTTGTGTGCATATTTTTGTGGCTTTCACTTATTTATATTACAAAATGAGCAGAAGTATTTTTAACTCAAAATAAAATAGGCCACGGTTTGGAAGAGTGTCTTTTACATTTTAAATTAGGCGATAGGAAGCAGAAGGATATGAAGGGCAATAGAGCGACAGAGTGTTAATTCAGAGTTCCTAAGTAATTACATGCTTAATCTCTTTCCCAGGGGCCTAATGAAGAGGGTGTGAGCCTGAGAAGGCCTGCCTGTTTTATTTTTGTAGTTTAGTCCAATAAAAAGACAACCCAGACACTTTCTTGGGGGTCTTCCCCCTCTGTCTGTCCTAGGCTAACACCGGCATCCCTTTTGTGTCTTGTACATTTAAAAAAATAAGCGGACACTGAGGATATACGACTACCTGTCCCAGTGCAAAGCATTTTGTAGGCTGCTCTATATGAAGCGAGATGAATGATCTAGCTATCAGCCCTCAATGGGCGCTAGTAAGCATCACTGGGGCTGTGACCATTTGGGGGGAGAGTTTTGAACCCTTTGTTACACAGTCTTTGAAAAAGACACCGCATTGCTCCGCAGAAGGAGGGCGATCATTTCAAAAGTGCTGTAGACATTGGAGATGAGCCCGCTCCAAAGCCCCAGCCCCCTGCATTTGGGCAGGGGTTAGGATCTGAATTTTAGCCTCCAGACTCAACCCCTCTCCCCACCTCTCTGCCAGGTGCGATGTGCTGATAACCAGTTGGCCTCTTTTTTTTTTTTGTCCTTGTTGCCCTTTCTCCCTTCCCCCAGGGCGGCTGAGCCCCCCGGCCTGCACCCTGCGCAAGCACAAGACCAACAGGAAGCCTCGGACCCCGTTCACCACGGCGCAGCTGCTGGCCCTGGAGAGGAAGTTTCGGCAGAAGCAGTATCTGTCCATCGCCGAGCGAGCGGAGTTCTCCAGCTCGCTGAGCCTCACCGAGACCCAGGTGAAGATCTGGTTCCAGAACCGGCGCGCCAAGGCCAAGAGACTACAGGAGGCCGAGCTGGAGAAGCTGAAGATGGCAGCCAAGCCCATGCTGCCTCCGGCCGCTTTCGGCATCTCCTTCCCTCTGGGCGGCCCGGCGGTGGCGGGCGCCTCCCTGTACGGAGCCTCCAGCCCCTTCCAGCGGGCAGGGCTGCCCGTGGCTCCCGTGGGACTCTACACGGCTCACGTGGGATACAGCATGTACCACCTAACATAGAGCGCAGCGGGGCGCAAGGAGCCCACCTGACAGCAGCCTGGCTGGGGCGCCCCCTCCCTCAAAAGCCAGCGGGCCAGCTCCTGTCCCTGCCTAGCCATCTTGTCCCCACCAACCCCCCGCTTGGCTTTCAAGCGCCCCTCCAACCCACCCACCCCCCTTCTCTGCACCTCTCGCCCCAGTTCCACACTCCTCAAACTCTGCGAAGTTCCTAAGAGCCCCTTTGCAGAGACTTCCAGCCACCGGGCTCCACGGTCAAGTCTGGCTTTGTTTGCGTCTTTTAGCTCTTTATTCTTCTGCACCCTCGCTGCGTTTAAACGTTGATCCGATTTCGCCAGTGGTTTCCACAAGCTGGTCCTCCCTCAGATCCCCAAACCAGAAGAAACCTAAAACATTAACCATCCTTCCGGTTCAGACAAGGGGCAGTGTCTCCAAGCCCCGTGATTCCTTCCCAGGTTAATTCCGAGACATGCAAGCAGCGCTAAAAGTTTGGGGATAGACCACTTATTTGGGAAGGGTTGGCTTGGAATGAAACGACAAAGGCTGAATGCCAGGAACACTTTTCTGTCTCTCTCGCAAGAAAGAGACAAAATGTACAATAGTCTCTCCGTATCCATTTAACAGCGCTGTCTGTTATCTGTGTTTCTTCCTCCAACAGCTCCTTTGGAAGGGGCTCTGTGTACTATGTAATATACTGTATATTTGAAATTTTATTATCATTTATATTATAGCTATATTTGTTAAATAAATTAATTTTAAGCTACAGTGCTTGCCGTATGTTGATTGCCCTTTGTCTCCACACCAGACCTGAGCTAAGGACTTGAATTTGTTCTCCTTCCAAACAAGACATCACTGTGTAGATGAGATTCCGCAGCGAGCACACATGAAAAATACTTTCCTTGCGCCAGGGTTATACACATGGTGTTGTATTGCCCAGCCTGTAGCATATTTTTAGGGTGTACTCCCGGATTTATTTGAATTTTACTTCTTAAAAGTTCCCCCACTTTTTCTCTAATGCGAAAAAAAAAATATCCTGACCCATCGAACAATTTGGACTCAAAATGAATTGCTCGGTAAATGTCAGAATCGTGGAATGAAGAGATTAGATGCACTGGGATGCTGATCTCAGCTGACTGCTTGAACAACCGAGTGTCCACTTTCTTGTCCCAGATTATTTCAAAATCCAGCTGAGCAGAATAATTTCCCCCGAATAGTCACATTTCAGGAGCCCCAATTTTCTGTGCGATTAAGTGAAGTAGGTGATACATTTCTAACCCGAGTGCTGCTGATGAGATTAAAAAAACCCAATCCCCAGCAACTCCCAGAGTATTGCGGGAGTATTAACGCGCTCTGAAGGCGAAGCTGGTTTCTCGTCTGAAGTTATCGGGGCTACAAGCAAAATATAACTCGGTGGCATTTCACAGGGAATCACGGGGCTATCGCTTCCTCTCCGCCAGGCTGCGCTTTGGGGCTCTGAAGGATCTATGGTGTTGAGGGGAATAGGTAGGGGCTCTATTCAGTTTCTGGTTGAAACCTATTGGAGTCACTCCGAGGATGTAGGTAACTCGGTGTGCTAAGTGGGGGCACATTGCAATCCAGTCTGGCCTGGTGTGTGTGGGGAGGGAGACGGGACATTGCCCTCACTGGGTTGAGGGGCAAGGCCGGTTCGCTGTATAGAGGGGCACTGGACACCTCCATGCCTATGTTGGGTGGCTGGGTGGGCAGCGCGATCAGTGGTGAAAGCCAGCAGCAGGCGGGCCGGGGACTGGGAAGTGGAGGGGACAGACCTTGCAGTTTGGTGGTGGGGGGTTAGGGACACAAGTCTCTTAAAGGAAAGGGGTGGGGAACAGTTAGCAGTTCAGGAATTCTGCCCTTGGGCCCTGTAGGATTGAAGTCCAGTTTAGCGCTGGCGCCTGGAGAGCTAGGGGGGGACCCCCAGGTTTTCTGGACTCCATAACTCTTTGAAAGGTCAATTTCAAACCGGCTTTGATTGAAGTCTGGACTTGTCAAAATTACCCTCAAGAAAATATTAGCGACATTAAAGGTATTCAGTTACAGCGGGGGAACTCGTGTCAGACACCCATGGGCCAACTCGGGCGATCGCACTCAGCTATTTGGTATTGTAAGGCAAAACCTACAAACCCCGCCTGCCCAACGCGAAGGTCAGAAGTATGAGGCTGTTATTTTCCCTGTGGACGCAGATCTTCGAACAAATGTGGGGACCCTCTGGCCGTACGGAAGCATTTCGTCTGAGACCAACAGACTCGAGCTCAACCCACAAGATCCCACCGCGTTGCAGTATAATGAAGTCCCCCACTATACGTGCCCATTGTTGCTTTGACATGAATGCGCCCCATAAATTCTTTCCAACCGTGCCACTCAATCTGATTTCGGTTTGCGAAGGAGCGCTAGGCAAGGACTTTTTTCTCTCTGTCCTTACGTTCAAGCGATGGCACTGGGCTTGTCCCTGCTCCCCTTGCCAGCAATTTAAAACATTAAGGTTGAGGCAAAGTTAGAAGAGAAATAATTGCTGTAATGAGCCCGGGCAATCTTCTGCAGGCACAACATGGCTCCAGCGAGACTGTAGTTGGGGGCGAAGCGGGACTTTTATCATCTTCTAAATATCAATGATGCTTTCACTAACTCAGCACTACATACCTGCGCCTTGCCACTCTCTCAAGCGCTTGCTTTTCTAATCGTCCCGCTCTCATCTTTCTCCTCCTCCCCCCCTCCTTTCCTTTTCCTTGCGAACCCGTCTTTTTGTCCTTTCTTTTCTCCGCCTTGTGAAAATGACAGCGGCTGTAATAATGACAACAGCGCAGAACCCTGTGCTGTGGCGAGACACACCGAGATGCGAGCGATTTCCCACGTTCGGGCTCGAGGAGAGTGGCCTGGGATAACACTGCCGCCTGTGAGATTAGATCTTGTACCAGAATTCACCTTGAGAAGCGCTTTTCAAAAGATCAGACGGCGGGAGTCACCCCAACATCTGCAGGCAACACCCACTGTTTGCTTTTGGGAAAGTAGGGGCTGCCACCCTCACCTTTGCCTGCACCTCTGGGCGGATATGAAATTAATTATCACCAAAAGAACGCTGAGATTTGAAATCAGAGCGATGCCCTTTCATCTCTCTGGCTTACTCGGCTTTTTTTTTTTTTTTTTTTTTTTTACATTATGACAATTTGGGGTGGATCTCTGAAGCAACGAGTCCTACCGACCGCATTTTTGCTTTAGGTCTCCCCCCCCCCCCGCCGACCCGTGGGGTAAAGTCCCTGGTTGCTCAATTAAACCCAGATGAGAACAATTAATAACTAAGTAATGACAATAAATTGGGAATCACACGGATGAACGCGCCATGTGAATAGGAAAAGCTCACACAAAAGAGCAAAAAGGATTTGTCGGCTCTTTTTAAGGGGGAATTGGCTTTTCTTTTCTCTTCCCTCTGGCTTACCAGCAAATAAAACTCACTTTGGTGTCTTTGTCGCCTTAAGGATCTCAGTGGGCAGTTGGAAATGAGAATGGCTGTTTTCCTTTCAACTTGAGGGTGCTGGCGCCACGCAGCCCCAAGGATAGAGAGTAGCCAAAGCAAAGTTTCTTAATAACTCTCCTCCCGCCAGTCAATTCTCTCTCACACAAACAGCGTATCCCCACGCATATCTATGGAGGCTATGCACACACAACGTACAGAACACAAGGAGATCTCCCCACAAATCCCCCTACTATAGAACATTGCATGTGAGACACCCTCCCCCCCCCACTGTGCTATAGTGAAAACAAACCAAACAAAGCCCAAGAGGGCGCCTCCTATGTAAGAAGTAGCATGTTAATGCAAATCTCTACAGAGGAAATAATACACACAGTAGCCAGACCAGGGGGAGTGTAAACAAACGAAAAAGGAAGCCATTTTGGTAACTCTTTCCCCCAAAACGAGTCCAGTTGCAGTATTTTGCTTATGTCTACATTATACTCACAAGAATTCAGCCTTTTAATACATGTGACCAGCCAGCAAATATCTCCATACTTTAAAAATGACATGCCCCCCCCGCCCGAAACAGCAAAGTGTGCTTGTCCAAGCAGTAAGTGGATAGCCAAAATTCAAGGCTCCTGTCACAAGGAAATAGTTGGTTTCCCACCAGTTTAAAGCAGGGAAGCAGGCTGCTCCAAAATTAGGATCACACTGCCCTTTACACATACAGCAAACAACTGAAAAACCTGTGCAGAAATGCCTCACTCTAGAGCTTGATTTTATGGTGTTTAGTGAATTTCTGGTCATTTCAATGTTTCTTGCAGAATTTAAGATTTAATTTGAAATGCAGTTTAGTGTCTAGTCCCTCTGAATATGACATGTTGAGTAAAAATTTCAAAAGCGCCTAGGTGATTTAGGAGCCTAAGTCCATGACTACCCACAGTTCTTGTACCAGTTTAACTATTCTTGTTAGAGGTATCCGTTTTCTACCAAAATAGTTGTGTCCTTATACCCACATAACTGCACCCACACTAGGGGGCTTGTACCCATATAGTTAAAGCAGTAGAGTTTTTGTGTGTAGAAAAGCCCAATGTCACTATTGAAAATGAGACTCAGGCTCCTAAGTCATTTAGGCACTTTTGAAAAATTGATTCTAAGTGTGTAGTCAGTGAAACTGGAGCAATAGCTCTGAGGACCCATCTACACTACAAATAATAAATATTAACACGTTACCCATACGGCTGTACCAGTGACTTCAACATACAATGCAGCTGCCCACTGACTGGCATACAACATGATTCCAACTAACTGTGTTCCCTAACCAGGTCAACCCATTTTACTTCTCCGTAATGCAATACATTTAAGGACCCCCGCTCACTACAATTGGAGCTGTGTTGTAATGGAGTAAGGAGACAACTGTGTTATAACAAGGTCACTTACCATAGCTGCATTTGTGCTCAAGATAGATGTCATGTGCCCTGCCCCTTCATCTCACTAGGCTGTTGATTCTGAAGCTTAATGATGAAAATTTAAATGGAACTATTGTTATGTATTTCACTGCTTATCATTGTAGGAGAAACATCCTGTGAGTCTGAGGCTCTGAATGAACCTCCTTGTGATGGGGTGTCCATCCTAAGCAAGGCCCGAAGGGGTAAATTAGGCCAATTAACCTATAGGCTGCACCTGGAGGAAAGCCAGGGAGTGCTAAGGCCTAACTGACTGAGGAAGTCCAGCTGGGGGAGGAGCTGGATGGGGTTTATAAAGCCAGGAAGTTGGCAACAGAAAGGGGCTTTAGGGAAGTAGTTTACAATCACTGTCTGGGAGAAGGGAGATGTGTTTGGGGGGCTATTAAGAGCAGATAACCTGCAATTACTCCCTAGGAGGAGGGAATTTGGATTGGCAAACCAAGAGGAGTTGAGAGACCCAGAAGTTATGGAAGAGGCTCAGGGAAAGGCAGCAAGCTTCAGGAGGGAACAGATCATGGCTGCTGTCTAGCAGGTCCCTGAGCTGGAACTCAGAGCAGAGAGTGGGTGTGGGTTCCCCTACTGGTCACTGAGGAAGTGGCACCATCAGGGCAGTGCTGGAGAAGACTGCCTCAGACTGACTGTTTGTGCGGAAGGACTTTGGTACCCCTGAAAGGGGAAACCATGTAGTGACCTGTCTGGAGGGCTGAGTCATGAAGAGGAGGCTGCAGTTCCAGGGGCTGCGGAGAGAGGAAAAGACAGAGTGATTGAGTGGGACCACTGGAAGGGGCATAGGCCTGTCAGAGCTAATCCCCAGATCTTCCAGGAGGTGGTGCAGTCCAGAGGTGAGTAAAGCCCTATTGACATCAGCATTGTAGGATCAGGCCCTAAATGTATTTGATTTAGCATGGCTGGATTTACTGGGAAGGATGTTCCACAGGAATAGGGACCCAAATCTGAAAGTGGCTGAACATCTTCACCGTCCACTAAAGCAGTGGCCCCCAAACTTTTCATGGTTGTGAGCCCCTTACCCCTGTCTGTGCCCCTCCCCAGGAACCAGGGCTTGGGGGAAAGGGGAGCACAGACAGGGGTAATGGGGCTGCAGCTGGGGGTGGATCTGGGGCTGGGAGTGGAGCTGTGGCTTGGGGGGGGCAGGGTTGGGGCCAGGCCGGGCCCAGCTGCACCCCCCCCCCCCCGCCCGAATGTTCTTCTGTGCTCCCCTGGGAGCGGGGGAGGAGTGTCTCACAGTTTGGGGACTTCTGCCCTAAAGCCAATGGGAGCTGAGGGTGCTCAGCTGCTTTTGAGGGGGATCAGCATCTCCCAGGTCTGGAACCTAAGGATGCAAGTTTTAAAGGTGCAATTAAATGGATATACTTTAAGACAATTACTTATGTATTTTGTTCTCCACAAACCATTTGGAGTGGAAGGGAAAATGCAAGATTTAGGGTTGTTGAAAGCACCCTGGTAGCAAGGGGTGGGGAAACTTAGGGGAATTGGAAAGGGTGTAAGTGGGGTCTGAAAGTTCTCAGGAAGGGGGGGAGATAATTGTTTTAAAAAGATTGGGAGGGGGGTGTGTGTGTGAAATACTAATTCCATTTCATGTAACTGTATAATGGGTGTATGTTTGACATTATATGCAAAGATCAGCTAATGTTAGTTCAGAAATATGGCTGAGATGTTTGAAAAATTAAAGGGCTAAGGCCCACATTCTCAAAAGGTATTTATGCATCTAACTCCCATTTATTTCAATGGAAGTTAGGAACCTAAATATCTTTGATCTGGACCTAAATTCTCTGTTAGTGCCCATGGATGAAACATGCTTATGCCAATAGAGCTGCATCCATTTACATTAGCAGATAATCTGGTCCAAGATTTCTAATTCTGCTGTATTGTCCATCCTCAATTTGGTGATAGATTAAATAAATAGTATGCATTGAAGTTTGTTTTTAAAAAAGAAAGCAGGATTACAAAATACTATATATGTGCCTTGGAATTGACTTAAATGTGGAATAGACAACAGACCTTCATAGAGTAACAGACTTTAAAGCCAGAAGGAACCATTATGGTGTGTCTTATACAATAGCATGAACATGCAAAACACTGTATAAGTGCTAGGTAAATAATATTAGATAACAATGATAACAACATGAATAGTAATTTAAATGCAGACTTTCTTTAGAGATAAGCACTGCTAAATAATGTTAGCGACTTTGCTTTAACTGATGTATATTTAACTGAAGTACCTTTATCTGATGAGCCAGTATCTAAACTCAGAAAGCTCTGAAATTTAGAGCTTAAGACATCTTTAATTTAGGAATCTTTAACTAAGGCATCCTTCACATCAGCATTGCTAAATGAGTATTTGATAGATGTATTCTGAACTGTTGCATCCTGAACTGAGGGACAGTTTCACAAATGGATCCTAACATGAAGTCTCCTTAACTGTGGTTTTTATTAACTAGGATACCTGAACTACAATTAACTAACTATTAACTGAAGAAAAAACGAGGAGTCCTTGTGGCACCTTAGCGACTAACACATTTATTTGGGCATAAGTTTTCGTGGACTAGAGCCCACTTCATCAGATGCATGAAGTGGGCTCTAGCCCACGAAAGCTTATGCCCAAATAAATTTTAGTCTCTAAGGTGCCACAAGGACTCCTCATTGTTTTTGCTGATACAGACTAACAGGGCTACCTATTAACTGAAGCATCCTTAACAAACTTGTCTTTTGCTCTGGAGGCCTTAGTAAAGGTATGCTAATAAAGAAATTTCATAACAAATACATCTTTAAATATGTTTATTTTTAAACTAATCCAGGTCAAAACCATGGGGGGAAATAGAAAGCTGTGATGGACATGTAACTTTAGAACATTCATAGTTTTAAAATAATGACTTTCTTCAATGTGCATGGTTTTTCTTTCCTCAAGGAGGATTATAAAACCAGGTAGGTTTGACGTTCCTAACTGCATTTGCTTTTGAGCAGGGCCG
>NW_020664417.1:78932415-78985499 GCF_002925995.2 Terrapene triunguis
CCCCCCCCCCCGGGGAGCTGTGCAGTAGCTCCCCACCCCAGCTCACCTCTGCTCCGCCTCCTCCCCGAGCACGCCGCCCCCACTCTAATTCTCCTCCCCTCCCAGGCTTGCGGCGCCAAATAGCTGATTGGCACTGCAAGCCTGGGAGGCGGGAGAAGTGGAGCGGCGACCGCGCACTTGGGGAGGGGGTGTAGGAACGACATAAAAAAAAATTGGGGGCACCGCTTTTTGGCGCCCCCAAATCTTGGTGCCCTAGGCAACCGCCTAGTTTGCCTAAATGGTAGCACCGGCCCTGCTTTTGAGTTACATATGCCCCAAAACTTCCCTTGAAATAGACAGGACAGTGATTTTTTTTTTTCACGCTTTCATAACTTTAAACAAGAAGGAATCAATTGTTGAAATAAAAATACATTTTAAAATAGAATTTTGGACTGAAACCAAACATAGAAATTTTCATTCTAAGAGGAATTAGTTTGAAAACATTATAAACTACTATTTGGATTAGGATCTCAGTTTATCTAGAGTTTACTAGTAGCGAATGCTGTAATACATGTGAGAGACAAGGTGGGTGAGTTAGTATCTCTTATTGAACCAACTTCTGTTGGTGAGACACAAATTCATCACTGGCTTTGGGCCTGATCCAAAATCCAATGGAGTCATTCCATGAACTTTAGCAGGCTTTGGATCAGATTCATAAACTGGTGCAACTTCACGGTAGATAGTGGAGTTGAGCTGCTTATGTGAAAGTTAAATAGAGCCCAATGTGTGAGTGTATGGATGAATTGTGGTGGGTTGGTTGTGAAACCAGTTAAGGAGTTTTTCATTTAATTCATATACAAGTGTGTTAGTGTGTATATAAAAAATTTCATGTGTATGCACACACAACATATGCGAAGTGTATATTTTCATTTAAAATATTTGTCACATGCCTACTGAAAAAAGTATTTATGCACGATGGTAAACATCAACATTTACTGTCTAGATAGCACTACAGTAACATACACACTCTGACAGAACTGAGCACATACTTTAGAAATCAGCAGAATCTGTTTACACTGCACTGCCATAAAAACCAAAGGACACATCAGTTAGTATGAGAAGTTTATCTTTTCGATGTCCAGAAACCGTTTCTGTGCCTTTGATCTATTCTGTCAAGCACTACTGGAAAATTGCATCTCTAACTATTGAATTCAGTATAGGACACAACTTGCTGGCAGCATTCACCAATATTGACCCCCTAGGGACATGCTTTCTGGATGCAGATAAGTGACATTAGGTCATGTTCTAAAAAGATTTCACATAAAGAAAAAGCAGAATGTGCAACATTTCAGTGGATGGGATGATCATTTACAAATTACTTGTCTCTTTTCTGTTCCATCTATTAGGCTCTGACCCTATAATGATGAATCCCTCTTCAGGCAATATTCCTATTGACTTCAGTGAACTATTGGCCCGAGTGAAAAAACATGCAGGATCAGGCCTCACTTGTGAAATACTTGCAAGTGCTGCATTGTGCCTTAAATTTATCACCAGAACTCCTTACTGATATCAATGGGAACTTTTGTTTAAAATGAGGTCACACAATAGGACATTGGCTTCTGTTAGGAGACAGTGTGGTCTAGTGGCTAGAGAACTAGTGTGGGCTTCAGGAGACCTGGGGTCTATTCCAGACTTGGCTGCTGGCCTGCAGTGTGACCTCAATTTTCCCCATCTGTAAAATGGGGATAATGATGCTTACCTTCTTCATAAAGTGCTTTGAGATCAGCTGATGAAAAGCACCATATAAGAGCTAGGTGGTAATATTAAAAGCTTCTCTTATTCTTATTCTCTTCCTCCCATGTAAACTGAAGGAAAGGAACAATATATTGCATGTATTAGTGCCCTCTTATTCATCCAAATCTATCAGTCCAAGTTACACAGAAAAGAGCACAAGCAAGAACAGTTTAGTGAAAAAGTGAAATGCACTGTTCATGTCATTATGGTAACACCCAGGCTAGAAGCACAGCCCAGGGACAAGTGATGTACATCATGGCCATATGCAGCCAGAAAGAAGGTGAGTGCGCTTGGAGAAGTGGCTCTGAACACAGCAGTAAAAAGTCCACACAATAAGAAACCAGACAGTGTGCTCAAGGCAATACCGAACAGGGGGGCTAACGTGACCAGAACTGCTCCCATTTTAGGGGGAAAACGTTGGTGTTTAACATCATAAGTGCACCATGTTGGAATGCCCAAACAACAACTAGGAATCCATCTTGGCTGCCTTTCTTCTCCCTCTTCAGGTATAGTTTCCCGCCTTTTCTACCAAAAGCTGGGAAACCAAGCAACCATGTGTCCTGTAATCTGCCCAGTAACAGCAGGGCATATAAGGGCTAGCACATCGGAAGGAAGGGGCTGCCCTTCTGAGTGGCAGAGTTGGAGGTGCTGCTGCTGCAATTATTGGAGAGCACAGCAGATATCTCAGCTCTCTAGGTTGCCTCAGAGGAGTACACTGAAAACTGCACTCATTCATCTGGTTGCGGGAGGATAATTCTCACTTGCATGCAGAGAGTGTCACCAGCTGCCACTCTTTCACTGAGGACAAACACACACCCACGATGTCGCAGGGGGAGTACAAGCCAAGTCATCGCTGGGGCAGAGTTGTCATCACCTGATCCTGAGGTCCACTCCTTCACTGTGGGTTCCACCTACCTGGATGGAGTCTGGAGCTGTCCTGTTGCGAGGGTCCTCAGAGCTGCAAGACATGGTAGTGGTCCATTGAACCTCTATCCTCTTACCTGGGTCCTGTCCTAGGGGAGGGAACTTACTTTCAGTCACAGTTTGCATACTGCTAGTCCTTTAATTTCCTTTGTCACCTGTTGAGGGGTCCTTGCTTTACCTGTGTCCCTATTCATTTGGTTCACCTCTGGTTTACCTTGTTTAGAACTGTTGATGGTTTAATAAATACCTTGGTGTTTACACCCACACATCCTAGTTGGTTTACTTTTTTTAAAGGGGCTAACAACAAACCCCAATGATATATGCAGGTGGGGGATGTTCCTTTAGACTGGTTCTCTGTTGGCCTTTCTAACCAGTCAACACCATGTGGTGATTGTCAGAATACTAGGTCCAGTGCAGAGACGTGAATGCCAACGTGGAACACACCCGTAAGGGAACAGCAGCAGGAACTGTCCAAAAAACACTGGGTAAGTCTCAAACATGCTTGGGCAACAACATATCTCCAGGGTGGTAAGGTAAAAACACATGCAAATAATGGTGAAACAGCATCGTAAATACTGGCAACTCTTAGTGAACTTCCAGAGCAATATGCTCCATACACATGTAACCTACATGCTTGCACCGCAGTACTTAGTGGTGTAAATAAGGGAAGAAACAGTCAGGAGGACACTTGCTTTCTGGTTTAGGGAACTGTGTGTTCCAACAGACTTGCCAGAGCTGAGCGGGATGACTGCTGGATGGGCCAGAATCATCCCCACACTGGGCATGGTGGGCACCGGGTCTGCTGTTTGAAGCTGCTTAGCTGATTTCCATTATGGTCTAGCAGCCTGGCAGGATGGACCCAGAGTCACTGACAGTGGAACCGAAAGGAACTCCAAGGGGTGGGGAGGAGTTAAGATACTTAGTGGTGGGGGGCAGCACAGGGAGCAGAAGGGTCAGCTGTAAGAATTGTGTTCCTGGTACTTCAGCAGTTGTTGGATTTAGACTGAAGGCTCCCTCAGCCCACCGGAAGAGAAGAGGACTAGAATTGTGTGACAGGCTATGTAAGTTGCAGCTTCTCCTTGCAGAGATACAAAGGGAGTTTGCAGGAGACTGGGGGCTATGACTTGTTTCCCAGACTTTAAGAAGCTTGTGTGCCTTACAGAGTTTGGACAGCATCCCACAGAGTCTGAGAGGGGTAAATCCTTCCAGAGAAGAGCCCTGCAGGAGCATGTGCATAAATTATATTTTTGCAATTGAACTTGCAATAGTAACAAGTACTAAAATTTGGGGAAATGCCCCCTGAAGATCTTGTCTTTGAGAGTTATTGACAATATTCACAATTGTTTCAGATTAGAAGTAAATTATGTATTCATATAGATTTTAGTAAATATTTGTCCTTTAGAGGTTTTGTCGCTCTATCAGAGATTTAACACTGAGTTATATATATCTGTATACCAGTCCTGAAAAGACTAACCTCTTGTCTGTACCACAGCAGAAAAGTCTGCTGACACATAGAAACATAGAAGACTAGGGTTGGAAGAGAGGTCAGGAGGTCATCTAGTCCAACCCTCTGCTCAAAGCAGGACCAACCCCAACTAAATCATCCCAGCCAGGGCTTTGTAAAGCTGGGTCTTAAAAACCTCTAAGGATGGAGATTCCTCCACCACCTCCCTAGGTAACCCATTCCAGTGCTTCACCACCCTCCTAGTGAAATAGTTTTTTCTAATATCCAACCTAGACCTCCCCCATTGCAACTTGAGACCATTGCTCCTTGTTCTGTCATCTGCTACCACTGAGAACAGCGTAGCTCCATCCTCTTTGGAACCCCCCTTTAGGTAGTTGAAGGCTGCTATCAAATCCCCTCACTCTTCTCTTCTGCAGACTAAATAAGCCCAGCAGAGAGAAATGCTATACCAGCTATTAGCAGATTGCCTTCCCCAAATCCATCACGCATCCACCACGCACACACAACGGGCCTAATGAACTCGTACACATTTTGGTGAGGATAAACTCAGGCTCAAAATGAAGAGCCCCAATCTTTGTACTGGTATAATGGTTAGGCCCCATGTCATGTTTTGTTTTCGAGTGGTTTTGTTACCTGTGTACTTCCTATGAACAGCAGCTGTGCTTAAATAGTTCAGTCAGTGAGAGACTAAGGCAATAAGTGTCATTTTATCTTTTTATTTTATCTACTACTTTCTTTCTTTCCATTTTGATGTTTAGACCACCCTTCATCACTCAGCCCATATCTTTTAGTGCACCAGTTCTTCAAGATTTAGTTGTTTGAAATTTGAATAAGGTATAATTCATTTTTTACAGTACAGTTGTGTATCCATTTCCCTTTTCTCCTAGTTGGGTGTTTGTATGCATTTTATTTGGCCTCAATCTTGCAAAGATTTATGCACACGAATAACTTTATGGACATGAATAACTGCACATGTGAGTACGCCCATTGACCTCCATCTTGTGTGTCTCATTGAACTAAGTAGAATTGCTCATGTAGGGTAAAACTACCAATGAACATGAGTGTTTCCAGGTTCTGGGCTGTTTTTTGTAACTTATCTTTATAGTCATATTCAAAATCAATACATTTCTATTTTAAAAATAGAGGAAGTAAATCTTGGAAAACTTACATTTTAAGAGCTGTACTCACGGGTTCAAGAAAACTTACTTTGTTTTTGACTAGTAAATGTTTTCTATTTTGACATCCTAAATGAAACTTTATTGACACATTATTGAACTATTTATAATAGTCATACTACAGATGTATTGTAGCTCTTGTATTTGATTTTAAAATAGTTGTTAAAAACAGCATAATATCCTTAACCTACATGTTAATTGAGGAGAAGATGTCATTTATGGTAACATGCCAGTTAATATACAAAAAGCTTAGGCCCCGATCCTGCAACATCTACCACGTGGGCAGACACTTGTGCTTGCTCAGATCCCCACTGTCTTCACTGAGGCCCCTTCAGGTGTAGGGAGCTGTCAGTGTGCAATGAGTTGTGGGCTCAGGGCCTTAGATATGATCATAAGGCAGAACATCTTTCCAGCTCTTCCTCGACTTAACTTTCACAAACTTTCCTCCATTGCTATGAGAGCTTCTCCTTCCAGATTCTACTTAGTTACACTGCTGTAACCATGGAGGGGTTCTGTTGAAGTGGAGCTGAAGTGGGGTTCTGTTGAAGTAGAGCTGAGGCCAGTGGAGTCACTCTAGATTTTTACTGTTGCAACAAAGCAGAATTTGGCCTCTTGTCTTCTCTCTAGGACCACCTCTTGCCCCAGCTCAGTTCAGTTCTGCAGCTAGTCCTGCCACCATTTTCATCTCATGGTCCACTACCATCATGTGATATCTGCTCCAGTCTCATTTCCACTTCCATTCCCAACTCCAGCTTGACTCAGTCCTACCATCAGCTCTGATCCAAGCTACATTTTTATCCCCAGCTCATTTCTGGTATCAGTTTTCCTCCATTCAAACCTTTACCTCCAGCTCCTATGCAACTCCAGCATCCCCACTGTCTTTACTCCTGACATAGATTGCACTGGGCTCTATGGTGAGTGAAGTCGGCCCAGAAACCTCAAAGGAAAATCAGATGAAAACAAACCTTCACAGCTCTCCAGAAATTGGTGTCAGCCGAGCTCCCTGATACAGAGAGTTTTACGACTCTATAAATCAGGCTGAAAATGTAACCAGAAGCCCCGATAGTTTTCTGTTTCTTTTAGCACATCCGCTTCTTGTAAAATTCAGATTAGAGGGGCTGGTCTCTGTAGAACTTGTTCCCTCTGAACCCAATAGGGCCATAAATCAAAGACCTACAAGTCACCACAACTAGCGGATTCTGGGTTTCATCATTTTATTGCCTTTGGTGAGGTTATGTAAATGCTTTTTGATAATGTTGATCACTAAATCCTCAGTCATACTCTCGGAAGCTGAAAAAAATACTGGATGTTCTATGGCTCAGGTATTTATTTCAAATATCCAGTATTATCTTATTTCTATATTTTCCTGCAGCCTCTATTCATAGGAGTAATTCCCTTGAAGTCAGTGGCACCACTCACATCAGCAGGGGCTGCAGGATCAATTGTTTTATTATGTGAGCAGAGGAAATGGAGTGGGACGGGACTGTTCAAGAATCACTGCAATGAAAAAAAGCTGATTTCATGTTGATGTGTGAACTATTTCTTTAACTTTGATGTGTGATTCAGCAGCATGTAAAATGACCAGATGAATAACACAGTGTATGATTCCTTCACTAGATAACTTGTTTGGCTGGACAAAATGATGGTTGTATAACCTCAGGGGCAAGGATTTCACAGTCAGACTGCGAGCATGAATGATAAAACTGTTTCAAATCAATTCTGCCTTCTTAATGACAGTAAATCGAAGTAGGGCTAGCAAACTCATGATAAGCCAGAGCTGAGTTACACAAGCCCATTCAGTAGTGCATCAGAGCTTGGTCACTGCCTCAATTCAGTGAGCATTATGAACCGGAAATCATTAGTGGAGAAAGGAAGGCTAGTTTTTGCCACCCTGTTTTTGAATCCGATGCCATGTAAGATATAAACAGGTTCTGAGCCTGCCCGTACTTATCTATTTTACCTGTCCACTTCCAGATGCCACAAGTCCATGGTCAGCAGAAGAATTTTTTTTTACTCCCTCTTCCTTCTCACTGGGACAGATTTCTGTCCGCCACCATGATTACACTACTATTCCGCATTCCAATACATTTTGGGGGGGAAGGCTAGCAAAATGATTCTTTGGGGTACACAGCTGATATAACTGATTCATATAACATAAAAATGCTTTTGGGTACAAATTGCATAAATAAAATTGCTGCTTTTAAATTCAAAACTGTAGTAATGTCACACTGTAATTTCTCAGGGGTAAGTTTAGTACCAGTGTTCATTTGTCAGTTTTTAAATTAAAGCATAAGCACCTAAGAACGGCCATACTGGGTCAGACCAATGGTCCATCTAGCCCAGTACACTGTCTTCCAACAGTGGCTGATGCCAGATGCTTCAGATGGAATGAACAGAACAGGGCAATTATGGAGTGATCCATTCCCAGTTGTCCAGTCTCAGCATCTGTCAGTTAGAGGCTTAGGAAGACGCAGAGTATGGGGTCTCATCCCTCATGAGGTTCTATAATAAGACATAACTTATAAGCTTATTTGTCAGGAACCAGGACCCCATTGTGCTAGGTGCTGTACAAACACAGAACAGAAATATGATCCCTCCCACAGAGAGCTTATAAGAATTTACAGTACAAGTACACCCATAGTTTCATATTTCTAATTATAAATAATGTGGTCTGTGGAGAAGAATGTCACAGGCACTAGTGGGAATTAGGTTGCTAACTCCCATTGACTTTAAATGGGGTTTGGATGACTGCCCATTTTGCTTTTGAAAATCTCTACTTACACTAAAAAGCAACAGAGAGTCCTGTGGCACCTTTAAGAGTAACAGAAGTATTGGAGCATAAGCTTTCCTGAGTGAATACCCACTTCGTCAGACGCATGAGAAGTGGGTATTCACTCACGAAAGCTTATGCTCCAATACTTCTGTTAGTCTTAAAGGTGCCACAGCACTCTCTGTTGCTTTTTACAGATCCAGACTAACACAGCTACCCCTCTGATACTCTACTTACACTATTAGCAATATGATTAAATCTCAGAATAGATGCTGGTAAAGTCTTCAAAAGTTTTAAGTGCCTAAATCACTTTTGAAAATGAGATGTAAGTTCCAAAGTTACTTAGGTGTGTTTGAAAATGTTACTCATTCTCATTGTCTGGCTAAACATAAAGTGGTATATTAAAGGCTTGTTAAAGATTCTTCTGCGTATGTGAGAGTGTTACATTAGGACACCATCTGCTGTCCAACTGGGGTCCAGCTACAGTTGGCTAACTGCTAAAGTAGAATGTACTATGGTAGCTATAAAAATTATTGAAACGAATAGTCTGTGTAATGTCTTTTAAAAAAAAAAATCACTTTTCAGATGATGTAGTCTATAGAGGACTATACAGAATTATGCTTTTTGTGTGTGTGTGTGTGTGTGTGTGTGTGTGTGAAGTGAGAATGCATTGAATGGGGATTTCTTCCTGCATTAAGAGTTTCCCCTCTTCGCTAAAATGTTGTTCAGATTTTCAGAGCAGCTGAGAAATAAAGGGAATCAGTAGCAAATGGAAATCAATAATATTTCTCACTTCCCATTCTCCAAAGAGTTGTACAAACATTACCTACTTATTCCTTCCACTACTGCTGTGAGAAATGTAAGTTTCATCCTTATTTTACAGTTGGGAAAATGGAGGCAAAGAGATGCAGTGGCTTACCCAGGGCCATACCATGAATCCGTGTCAGAGTCAAGGTTAAAAGGCAGGACTTCTTGATGCCCATTCCTGTGCTCATTCATTTTGAACAAACCACTGCCTCTTTTCCTTAAAAGTCCCCAAATCGTACAAACCTAATCACTAACATATATCAAACTTAATGGGGTAGATGCTCAGCTTGCATAAAATGTCAGGGCTCCATTGGCTTCACTGGAGCCGTAACAATTCACACCAGCCAAGGATCTTCCCCAGCATGTCTCTTCTGAGCTGGATGACCAAAGGTTCATGTCATGTTGAATGAATGCTGTTAAAATAACCACAGACTGGGGGAAGTTGTGAACCAGGGAAAGTGGCTTTGGCAAAACAAATAAAAAATGAAGTGAATTTAGTACTCCTGAAAAGTTTTGGACAATGATCTTGGAGATTAAGGATATTCAGAGAGCAGATCCAACACAGACTTCAACAATGCAAGCTACCTCAGATTGTCTTGGAAAAGCACCTCAACTTGTTCTTGCTGAAGCACCTTTAACATTGAGAAGGTAGCTTAGTCTCCATAGTCACTCAAGCCGTGGCCTTTTTGCTGAGACTGACAATTAGTTCTAATTATAGAGGAGGTTTCTATACCATGGACATCTGTCAATCACAAGTAGACTTGAGACCACCAACTCATTTCACATAGGCCACTGAATAACCACCAGATGGTAATGACTTTCAGTCACTATTAACTTGGGCCATATTCAAACCAGTGACCTAGAGGTGAAAGACTCCATCTCCTATTACAGATCTCCTGCTCTAGTGCCTGTGCTAAATTAGTTTCAGGTGTCGAAGGTAGCTTGACAGGCAGTTGCGGACTCCTCTTAGAAAACTATTCTATTTAGGGGTAACTTTGCTTATATAGTCTATTTTTTATTTCTCTTCCCCGTTCTTTATTAATAAACAGGATTTCTTTTATTTTGTTAATAGGTCTTTTGCTTCTATTGCTTAAAATGGCAAGACTATTCCAGAGGAAGAAAGTTCAATTAGTTTAAACATTTGATTAATGTCTGTTGTAAGACATCTGTATCAATTCACTGTGGGGAGTCAAAACAACTCCTGTGATAGGGATAATAAAAAATGGAACAAACTGAAGACAGAGGGTTAAGTGTTTGAGAGCAAAATAGATTAAGCTGGCACATCTGAATTTTGCCCTATAATGAGATCTTCCTAAATGATCATCAATTAATTCCTTTATTAGCTCAAACAACTAGGAAGTCATACTTTGAACCAGGGACACATGTCTATGTCTTATTATAATATTTACTTACAGATTAGTTAATGTAATAGTTGTCTTTCAAGGTTAGACACAGCATAAATAGCATACAGTTAACTCTTTTCAATAGACCTGTAGCATCAAGCTGTCAAAACAAGTAGTACTGTTCCCCACTCTGTTACCAAAATTAAGTTCCAGTGTGTAGGGTGCCCTTAGACGGTTGGTGTTCAGACTATTTACCAATGGTTCTCCTTTGAAAGCTCCTTATAGGCAGTGAGAAAGGAAGTGTTAGTAGTTCCCATCCATGGGGTCCTCAGCTAGTCTTCACCCTAGACAATGCTATTCAGGGGTCAAATCAAGACGTTTCATTGGTCCTGGAACACTATAGTCTGCCAGACCTTTATAAGGGTGAGGGTGGTCATGGGCTGCATTGTAGAATCCTGTTTGTCAGTGTGGCAGATTGACAATGGTCTGTAAAATGACTATTTCATAACCAAGGGAGGTGAGTTTTAGATGTGGAAAAACTTCACCCTGCCAGGTGGACCTACCTTCTCCAAGAATAATTGGTTGGGACGTCAGAAGCCAATCAGCTTTGTGGGTTAGGAATACATTTGCAGAATGACCTGTGAATGCTATACTTAAGGCTTGGATGTGGCATTTTGGATAGATTGGAGGGGTCAGAGGTGAGTGTCAGGGAACTGGAGAGGAGTTGGCAGTAGTCTAGGTGGAAGATCATTAAGGCTTGATAGTGTAGACATAGGCTATGCCAGCATAGCCCTGTAGTGAGGTGGACTGGCCCTCCCCAGACACAGAGGAAGAGGGTGACTCCACCCCTCATGGGCGGAGTCCTACCCCCTAGCTCCGCCCCCTGGAAGCCAAGGGGCGGGGCCGGAAGTATAAAGGTGGGTCCCAGAAGCTCATTAGGGGCCCAGCCATTGGAGGGGACAGACATGTCCCCTGGGCAACTGTGCTGGGAGGTGGGCCAGGATGCAGTGGAGAGGGAGGGCCTGCGTCCCCCCTGCCACCCAAGCAATGGGTGGCAGTCTCCCCCTCTCTCAGGTTAGCTGAAGGAAAGCCTGAGTTAACTGACTTTGTTTGCAGCCCCACCTGAGTACAGGTTGGAGCTGAGAGACTTTGTTTATTGCCCCGCTCTGAACCAGAGCCTGGGCTGATTGACTATTTGCAGCTCCACCTGAGTGAAGGCTTGAAGTGGTACTAGGGCTGCGGGGAGGCAGCCAGGGCAAGAAGAGGCAGCAGGTCCAACTCCCTTGCCAGTGATGAGTGGCCATTTCAGACTGCAGTTTGCCCCTGAGAGAAGGGGCTAGAGGATGATTGGCAGTAGCCACTGAGGCAAGGTGGGTATAGGGGGTTGACCCAGGGGAGGACCCAGAGTGTGGGGACACTGCTATGGGGCAGCACCCCAAGGTAAGGGGCACCCTGGTCCGGGAGGGACGCGGGGCCTGAACTGGTGGAGATAAAGGGACTGCAGAGGGGCAGGTAAGGGCAGGGGAGAAACCAACCAGAGGAGGGTGCTCCTGAGCTGGATGAGCTAATTCCTGGACTGACCAGCAGGAGGTGCTGCAGCAGTGAGTGCCCTGCCTTGCTACAAGCCCACTAGCATAGATGCAGGCTACACTGACGGAAAGAGTTTTCGTCATAGGAATACCACCCCCCTGAATGATGTTAGCTCTGTTGATAGACGCCTTTTTCCATTGAAATGGCTGCGTCTACACTGGGGTTTTTGTTGGCTTAGCTATGTTGGTCAGGGATGTAGGTTTTTCATGCCCTTGACTGATGTAGCTACGCCAACATAATTTTTAAGTGTAGCCAACTCTGAACAAGGATTTTAGCAGCAGGGATGAAGAGGAAGGCAAGATTCTCAAGATGTGTTACATCCTCTTTCTTTTCTTGCATCCACTTTTGCCTGTTTAGTACAAATGCTGGGGGTGGATATAACCAGACCACCAAGTGGTCAGGCTGTTTACCAGTGGCTATTAATAAAGTTGTTCAGTGAGCAATTTCTGTATTGCTCAGTTAGGAGCTCAGTGTCACTCTGCACAGGGCTACAAGACACCTCGCTACCATCTGACCTTGGTGTGAGGAAGCCTTGTCCTTGCCTGTTGGGGGTCAGCTCCCTGACTCCACCAGCCACAGGTCTCACACACACACACACACTCTCTCTCTCTCTTTCCCCTCTCAGCCCACATGGGCTCCGCTGTTCCTCATGCAGGCTAGACATAAACACACTCCAATCCACAAGTCCTCTGAGCATCTCCCTGTGCTGTTCCATTGCTTATCCACAGGAGACTTTCAGAATTATCACGCCTGCTGTTCCGAAAGGAACAATACACCATAGCTTACTAGTTACACCTTAGAACCCAGCTCTGCTTGACACACAGCACTTTGATTTCATTATAGAGAAAGTGAGTGTAAATTTATTTACCAAAGAATAGAGATTGATGTGATGGCAAACAAATATTGGAGACAAAGGGTTGCACGTAAAACAACACCACAACATCCATTTTAAACCTACACGCCACTAACAAGTGTCTAATCACATACGGCTTACCCCAAAGTCCTTCTCACAGTGTTTTTCAGATGGCTGAGACCCTTCTTTCATGAGTCCATGCATGCTGGCAACTTGTCTCCCCTTGATGAAGGACACCTGGGGATTAATCTGCGCCCCAGGTACAGTTCCAAAGTTCACCGCCTTTACTCCTGAACAGGATATCCCCTGCTAGTTTTTCCTGAAGCCCCCACGACTTGTTGATTAGCATTTTGCTCAGACTGTAAATGGGTATCCATTGTGAATCCCATGGTACTCAGTTTGCACATGGCCAGCCAGAGGGAGATGAACGTCTTCCTCCCTGCCTGATAGGAGTATATGGATCATCCTGTGGTGACCTGCCTTAACTCACAGACCTAGAGAACATACATTTTATATATATGTATGACTCCACATATTTTCTATATACACATCTCACAATCATTATGATGACCAGTGTGACACAGGCTTTCATTAGAGACCTTACATGATTTTCTTTGGCGAACTAGTATATAGATCCCAGACCCGGGGGATCCCTGTAACTCTTATGCACCCCTGTTCCCTCTGTCAGTTGGAACCAAGAGGTCCCTGGATCACACTGAGGCGTGGTCTACACTTAAAATGTAGATTGGCATAACTACTGTGCTCAGGGGTGTGAAAAAATCCACCCCCCTGAGTTCCCTAGCTATGTTGACCTAACCCCTAGTGTAGATGCAGCTAGGTTGACAGAAGGATGCTTCCATCAACCAAGCTACCATTGTTCATGGAGCTGTTCCTACAGTCATCGTAAAACCCCTTCCATTGCTGTAGGGAGCATCTATACTACGGAGTTATGCCGGCACAGCTACGGCGCCGTAGCAATGTCACAGTATCCCCATAGTGTAGACATGGCCTCAGATATACAGGTAGTGGCCTCACTCTCAGAGGAAAGCATTAGGAAGCATACATTATGATGCTTATGTGGGTCAAATATACACTTCGTGTATAGATAAATATACATTTTCAACCAATAATCATTGCTGATAGAAAATGTGTAACATTGATTAAATAAAGAAGTTCCAGATCACACATTGGTATTCCATGGGCAATAGGCAGGTAGAAAAACTTTACCAGCCAGAAAGGACACAATGGATGACAGACGGTCAGATCTTTGAAATATACATATATTTAGGCTTGGCAGATTTTTATTTTTATTTTTTTTATAGTTTTGATGGATAATATTCATTATTTTTAAGCACTCTTTCTATTTTTATTGATTTAAATATTCGCATTTGTGTGAAATTATGGAGGGTGTCAGACAATCGAGGGACTAGACAATTATTTAATGACTGTAGATGTTGAGATTCAAAAAGTTAAAGCTTTATAACTATTAACAGTTAACATCACATGTCAAAATATACAAAATAAACATCCTTAAATCAGACTCTAAGTTCTCAAGTAGTATTTTTCTTTTTCTTACGCTGCCTATGTGTAAATTCTGATAATTAATGTAAGTATTTTTTGTCTGTTTGTGTTTGGTGAAATTGATGTTTGTTGACATTCACAGATAAAAATCGAATCCTTCCAAGCCTATATTGTGTGGTTCCTAACAACGTGGTTGGATTTCCCTCATTTTATTTAATGTTCAACTATGTGACAACCTATAATTGCCACTCTTCAGTAACTGAAATTCTCTGATGGATCGTCTTGATTGCCCATCTCTTGATTTCCTCCTTGAGGCACTTCATCGACCCAGAAGCCACTGACAAATGTAAAACTTTGAATATGAGAACTGACACACATGCCATATGACTACAATTTTTCTGAAATATATGCAACCAGCAACATCTCAGTACCATTGTTGTCAAAAACTGGCTTCACTCTATTACTCTGCTGTTGCCTTCTCTTTCAGTCGTCTTTCTTTTTTCACTCTCCATTCCCCCTCTAGCTGTCTAATGGCTGTATAGGGAATGTCAACTATGGCCTTGTCAACATGGGAAAGTTTTGCTAGTAATAATGGAATAATTATCCTGATATAATCAAATTGCTATAGTTTTACCAGTAGGACTTGCTGTGTGGGCATTCTTAGGGCTTATCTATGCTTAATACTTGTACAGCTTTAATTATACCAGTTAAAGCAGTGCAACATCCTAAGGGTGGATGCAGTTCTACTGGTGTAAAGGTGCTGAAACCATTATAGCTATTCCCCTATGGAAAGGGGAATAACTATACCAGTATAAATCATCTTTATATCAATATAACTATGTCCACACTAGGGCTTTTACTGGTATAACTGGTATAATTGGTATTTTACCTCATCGGTAAAAAAATAAATCAAAATATTAACTGAAATAGTTATACTATAAAACTTCTAAATATAGACGAGGTGTTATTCTGGAATTAGAGGCTTTTTTCATTCCAAAGCAGCATAAGATGAATCAAAAGAGCCCTCTCATACCAGAATAAGATAGTTATATCAGTATAATGCCCCCTGTGAATACTCAGTTTAAATTCATATCTTAGTTTATAGCAAACTTTCCCAAGTAGACAAGCTAATGGTAATTCATCCATATCCTGTTCCCAGTGGCCTGGTCAAAGGGCCAGGGGCACTCAGAAATCTCTCTGGTAGCCATTGTACAGTACAAAGGGAGAACAGGTCATCTCTTAGCTCTCATGCCCTCCATCATCATGAGTGGTGCACTAGGAACTGCCGCCTGTTCCCAGTGACCCTGTCCAGCATGAGTTTTTCTTCCCGTCTTTCCTCTTTTCTTTCCTACTTTTTCTACCTCCTCCCTCACCCAACAATCTTTCTTTCCTCACTGCCGTCTCTCCCCTTACATGGCACACAGGTGAATTTCACTGTATGTACCCCTTATTCCCTATTCCGAGAGATTAGATAGGGCATAGGCTTTGTACTGTCCCCATACACAGGGCTGAATTTCACCCAGTGAGTAGTTAATGGGGCTACTCAGTTGAGCAAAATAAGAAGGATTTGGCCCTAACTCATTTAAGGCTTTAACAATAAGCCGAGTGTATGATCTGAGCCTGATCCTAGGAGCACCCACAATATACAACTAAAACATAACTAGTGATAATCATTGCCTCCTTGCCCACAAATGAGTCCCCACAACTATTAATTGACCTGAAGAACAAAACAGAACCACATGAACATGAAATCAACCAACTGACCCCCTTCTAAAATCAAACAACCTCTGCCATACATGACTAGAAGATGGAATGCACCGTTTAAAGATGAAACCTTCATTATGTAGCAATCCTTCCAGTACATATAGAAGTATTACATATTTTCATACATTAATCCCGGGCCCAGCAACATAATCCATAAATGATTTCCATATGTTTTTGAATGAATCTCCCCTGTTCTGTATTTTATAAACCACTCTCCCAAGACATGCAATATGAGTAAGGAGAGCCATCCCTTCCGCCTCTGTTAGGGGAGCTCTGTCTTTCCAGAGCCTTAGAATGATTTTCTTTGCCACTGTGAATCTAAGCCACACCCAGCCTGCCTTCCTTGAAGGAAAGTTCTTCAGATCAGAAGTACCAGTAATATACAGAGCTGGAGTATACAGTAATATAAGGAACAGCGACACCATTGCTTTCCCTTTTCCCCATTATGCACACGTGACCACATAGTCCCAAAACACATGAATAAGGCCTGCCACATAGATTTGATCCAACCAAAAAAACATGCAGGGCTCAGACCCAAACTGCCCTTTTTCTGAAGCTTTCTGTGTAGGTTATGTAAAATATTAAAATATGTAATTTTAAATTCATGCCCTTTACTGCTTTATAATTATGAAACCAGATCTTTTCCCGCTGATTTTCCATGCAACTTTTCCCTGTTCTCATATCCCATGTGGCTCCTTAAGTACGTTAAGGCCCCACTATTAAAATTTATATAAATCAGATGGCTGGTGAGTGTTGAATCTGATTTTTCTCACTAACCTGAGGGGTGGGGAAATATTAATATGTTTGAATTTTAAAACCACAAATGGGCTCTTGAATAATCTGGGTCAAAGTCTTAGATGGTATACACCAATTTACATCAGCTGAGGATCTGGCCCTGTAAATTTTAGTCCTGAGATTCACAGGGGTCTATGAGACAAATGACAGGCTCAGTAAAAGGTCTCATCTCAAAACCCACAAGTGAGGCACTAATGTGTGCAAGTGAGTTTTACATACAATTTTAATGGTTGTATTTGTATCCTTACACAGACACACAGTTCAGTCAATGAGATTGTGTTGGACACAGTACAAACATTACAATCAAATCTCCCCTTTCTCTCCCAGTCCAGGAATCACCTCTGCCTCTACATCTCAGTACCTCATATCCATCCCTCCCCAAATGAACGTCCTGGTCTCATGAACCCTCCATCTGTGCTTCTTTTCACACAATATCCCAGGAATTAATGTCTTCACGACTTTCAGTCCTCATGCTTGTGGCACTCCATCATGGCAGGCATAACCAGGTGGTGCTGTTACCCAGAGTCTTCCAAGTTCTTTTTCTTCGACTGTGACTGAGCTTTGACTCTTGGAAAGACATGCTGTGTTAGGTCTGAGTTATGCAAGGGTTTGTGTAGCGGCAGTATGGCAGGAGAGGGAGCTGTGTGAGCAGCAGGAGATTTTGCTGTCTGCCTTGGGCTCTCATTAGAGTCAGTTTTGGGGGCAGAATCAGGAACACCAGAAGCTCCCAAGAAGTGGGGGTGCCACCGGTGCCCAAACCATGGCCCTACCCCCGCTCCGCCTCTTCCCCCTGAGGCCCTACCCCACACTTGCTCCTCTACGTCCCCTCCCCCTGTTGCTTGCCATTAAGGCAGGTAAAAAGTGGGAGGGAAAAGCCCTCCCACTTTTAAAAGTGATAGGGCTATGATCCCCTGACCCCCCCATTCCAGTGCCCTTGGGCAGAGTTGTCCCTTGGAAGCAGGCACTGGTGCTGGGGCTGAGATTTACTGGAAGAAGGGATTGCTCTGAATGCTGTTTGACCATCTCATTTCAGGATGGTTGCATATTTACAAATAAATAACTTCGCTTCCAGTGAGTAGTTAACTTGCAAAGCCCTGACATCTGCTTCTGCTTAGCAGAGCGGTGATGCTGGTGCCCGAATGGGATACTGTTGTCAGAAGAAGAGGGCCACCGTATATTTAGAATTCTAGGTATAGCTAGTTATATATTTTATTCTGCTTTTCAAACTCCTTTTACATTGAAGATATTTTGGAATGAAAGATATTAGGAGTGGAACTTGTGGAACTCCTTGCCTGAGGAGGTTGTGAAGGCTAGGACTATAACAGCATTTAAAAGATAACTGGATAAATTCATGGAGGTTAAGTCCATTAATGGCTATTAGCCAGGACGGGTAAGGAATGGTGTCCCTAGCCTCTGTTTGTCAGAGGGTGGAGATGGATGGCAGGAGAGAGATCACTTGATCATTACCTGTTAAGTTCACTCCCTCTGGGGCACCTGGCATTGGCCACTGTCAGTAGACAGGATACTGGGCTAGATGGATCTTTGGTCTGACCCAGTACGGCCATTCTTATGTTCTTATGAGTCTGAGGACAGGATAGGGAATAGTGCCTCCTAGCCTTTATGAGCACATGGAATTTTAAGAAATATAAAGACGTTTTAGGGAGTATATTTTGGGGAGGACATCAGCCCAATTCAGTAAATGAACACAATGTAGATCTAATTGTTATAATAGTCTTGCTATCTTCAACATCATAGTCTCTGAATTCTTTGCTATGACATGCAAAACATACCAGGCATTTGGCTTTTGGGGGTTAGTGCCTAGCCAAATGGTTAGAAAGCTGCCTAGAAGTGATTTGTTGTCTTAGACAATATATTTCTTAAAGAAACTCAAGACCACATGAAATTTGGCTTAAATGCCATTATGACAAAAGCCATTAAGCCAATGATAATCATTCTGTGCATATTTGTACTCTACATGGTTACATGAAAGACAGATCTGGGCATGCTTACACTAGTTTTTCAACATATTTCTAAGTTCTGTAAATGCTATTATGTAATTTATATATTTGATATTTTTAAACCACTAAGACTGAAAAGGGCATGTGCACCATTATCATTGGCCCTTGTTATCAAGAAAAGCAGCATGTTAAGGTGATTACTGACTGATAAATTAGAAGTGGAAGAGACCTATTAGGTCATCTAGTTCATTCTGACAATGTGAACATGGTGCATTATTAGGAAGGAAATACTAATTCATCCAGACTCATAACAGGCAATGCTTTTTCAGCTTGAGATGCTAGAGTCAGTTCCATTCAAAGGTGGTATTCCCTTGCTGATTGCAGTTCTCCATTGGGTTTGATCAACTACAAAGATTTCCCAAGTCTTACCTTCAGTGTTAATGGCATTAAGGGTACATTTGAGTTTATCTTTAATATGGAGACACTGGTCTCCATGCTGATCTGAACTTTCACCTAGCTGGACATCAGAGGGAGGTAGGGAGGGTCTTGCATTTAAGGCACTGGGACTCAGGAGACTTGGATTCAATTCCAGGCTCTGCCACAGACTTTGTGTGACCTTGGACAAGTCATTGAATTTCTCTGTGCCTCAGTATTAAAAAAAACCCCCTATGTTGTTCATTATCTTACTACTGTAGTAGAAAGGCAAGCCAACAGGATAATATTTGCTCAGAACTATTTGCAGGCAATGTTTTGAACAGATATTAATTTACTAAACAGCTCATACATTCTATAGACTGACAGATTCTGATCTTATTTACACCAGTGTAAAGCTGAATCATCTCTCTTCTGAAGCCAGTGAAGTTATTTTGGCAGACTCTAGCACACACCTTCTTTAGGACCTTGTACTTAATGCTATTCATATGCCTTCTAAAACCACACCTTTTGGTCCACGATTTTTAGCTTAGAGGGAAAGGCATTCTGTTTTGTAGGAAGCCATATGTAACCAATGCAGGTTTAAAAGGTCCCCAATCTGTGGGGTGCACCACCCTGGGGGGGTGGAGGACCATTCAGAGGAATGCCACCCAGCTCTGCTCCTGGCCCCAGCTGCTGGCCACGGCCACCAGCCCTGCTCCCGGGGTCCCACCCTGGATCCCCTTATCCCTGTCTGCATCCTCCCCTCCTGGAGTCGCAGCCCCGCTCCTAGCTCCAGCCCCAGAGGGCAGGGCATGGACAGGGGAAAGGGTGGGTGCAAGGTAAAAAGTTTGGGAGCCATTCAAATAGAGGCAATATGATCCAGCAAATAGGACATTGAACCAGGCACAATTCACAGGCATAAATTACATCACCAGTTGCAAGGCAGTGGAGAATCAGATATTACATTTTTTGAATGAAGTAAATACTGAATTTGTGGCTTTGAAATGCAAAAGACAACCTGAGAACACTACTAATGAGAGAGAAGTATTTTATAGTATTGAACTCGACATAATTAGGGAACAACCAACACATTTTGAGACACGGTTTCTTTATGTGGAGTAGATGAATTTAACCAACTGATTGCATGAATTTCAAAGATGCTGAGCACCTGCGCCTCCTGTTGAAGTAAATGTAAGTTGTGAGTAACTTAGCACCTCAGGAAATAAACCATGTAGTTCTATCAATGAAATGGAAGGTTCTTTCAATGGTATATGATTCTCACTGTTCAAATGTAGAAACACAAACAATTCTAAAATTTCTATAAAGAAACAGAACACAGAAATTACTAGGTGAGGTTCTTTGGCCTGTGTTATGCAGGAAGTCAGACTAGATGATCACAATGGTCCCTTTTGGCCTTTATCTATGAAGCTAGGAAAATTATTTCTCCATCCCATTGACAGTATGTATATTTATGAATGCACCTAATGGCAGTTGGAATTATCCTAACTGTATGAAATAGCAGAACATCAATGGATCTGGAAGCCAGTCTAACATCCTGTGACTTCTTCCTCTGGGACACTTTATGCATACTGCACATAGGCAAGGTGAATTGTCAGTTGTGCAGCTTTCCAAGTCATTATGGATTTCAAGCAGACAAGGTAGATAATATGCTATCATTATGAAGACTCATATTCACAAACATAGCGTGCACTAACGGATACAGCAGCATCTAAAATTGTGATTATTCTTCTAGAGTCTCAATGGTGCTTCTAGAACTTGTAGAAACCATTCTAAAATTAGAAAGGCTCCAAACATTTTCACATACACTTCTTGAACCTGAGTACCTTAGCTTTTCTCAGAGTCAGTGTGCTTCTTGGAATCTTTTAGACTCTTGATTTATTTTACATAAAAGCTTGTCATCAGCAGAAGAATTAACAAGTGACCCAATTCAGTTTGGTCTTCACCTTTCACCCACATAAAAGTTCAAAAGGAGACCCACTGTTGTTGCTCATAGTATAACCATGTAATTATGAAGAAATTCAGTAGCAAATTACTCCAATGGCTTTTTCCTCTCTTTTCTCAGCAGTTGAAAGCATTCTTTCAAGATGCAGTGAATACTCTATTTACCTGTTCTGAGAATAAAACACTCATGAACACATATATTTAATATTTTCCTGTAAGAGAAACAGCAGTGTCAGTGGAGGTAAATCATTGTCCATTATCACTTACAATTTGGCATGCATTCCCTTTATTGCTCAACACCACACTAATACTGGGAAAGTAAGTGATAAAGGCCATTGTGATATCTCAAACTTTGAAAAAGTTCTTTTGCATACTAAGCGGTACTTACCTATTAAAGTAGTCCATCTAGATTCCTAGAACTATATGCTCATAGAGTGCCATCACTTTTGAAAGTGTGGAAAAATCATGAAACAAATTTAAGAACCTATAAGTGTCGCAATGGATTGATCATATCATGGTCACCATTTTGGATTTCTTCCAATCCATTTACAATGCCACTTGAGGATTTAAAAGCTACTTACTGATTCTCAAAATGCTGTTTCATCAAAATTAAAAATGCATTGTTTAATGACAGACAAAATGAAAAAATAATTTTGTAATGCAAATGAAGCTTTTATATATTGAAATACGGTCATGGGACTACTTCCCCTTTGGGGTCCTAGCTAACTTAGTGGATCCCACAATTTGCAACATATCCCTCACATTTTAAAAATAATGCACTGTAATGCATTACTCATAATGAAAGGGTAAAAGATGTGGATTTTCTAGCTATGTCCCATAAAATTAGTAGATTAGGATGCAGGAGTTATGAAGAAATAGAAACATTCATAAACAATAATAAAATGTGGCCTAAAAATAAGCAATTTTGGGGCAGCTTGATGGCAACCTTTACCATATCTTATTGAGAACTGTAGGGAATTTCAATAATTTGTGGGTAATGAAATATTATATGTCCAGACATCTATAGTAAACGGACAGTTTATATAATACACTGTAGAAAAGGTTGTTGTCCAGTCTGTCTCTAGAATCACTGTATGCAAATCTTTCTTATATTTGTGGAGTTGCTTCATGTTTGTCATCTAGATGAACCTCGAAGGACTGAGGGTTTTTTACATATAATTTTATATCAAGTTTTTCAGGGTTGCTTTTATCAGCATTACATTTTTTTTTGTTTGCTAGATGTAAAGATGAACAGGAACCTGGCAAAGCTTTTGATAATGAAATCTTTGATTTGAAGATATATAAAGAGGTGCTTTTTTAGGTTTATTTCCTCATATATTTTTGGTGAATTTGCTTGAATGACATAAATTGCTTATCTATGCAACATTCAACTTCTTTGAGTGCCCACTCCATCAATAACCTGTTTTTATTAGTAGATTGGACCTGAGCTATTTCAATACAGATAAGATGGGCTGAGAGCTGACTGATGTTCTTCATTTAATATTTATAATTTCTGGACTTTGTGCCAATTTTACAGAGGGATGGACAGAATGGGCTAGTGCCTGGCAGTCGTTTAGTTCAAGAGGTTAATGGGGCCAAGTCTCCACTTGGCTACACTGCATAAATAAGAAATAACTTCAAGAAATGACATAAGTGTAGAGCAGTTGCACATCCAAGTAGAATCGGGGCCAGTAGACTTAATTTAACAGGCTATAGCTCATATGTTGTTGTACAATGAGGTAAATTAGGAAGACAGGAGTTGCTCTTTATTTCTGAAAGCTGTTACGTAATCACACAACTTTCCTTTTAGGCAGAGTTAGGCTTCTCTTCCCTCCCGCCCCCTCCTCCCTGCCATTTCTGTAATTGAGGATTAAGAATCTTGGTTCTGCCATTGTCAAAATAATTGTTCTATGGAGATTATTTTAGGAATTGCTTTGTAATAGGAGAAGCTCAAAAAGGATATAATCCCAGGTGAAAGAAAATAAGTAAACTGGAATTCATGCTGAGCAAATGTACCATTAACCTTTTCAAAACAGCCTAAAATAACATTTCAATTAAGAAACAGCAGAAGGAATCTCTGAATTAATCTCATCAATCAGTGACCATAAAACTTTAACACCTTCCATTTAATTGCAATTGGTTGTAACTTCTTTTACAGCTAGACACGGCCTATGGGAAAACATGCCCTTTCCCACTTCCTGATGACGCAAATAGCATACTGAAGGCAATCATTTCCCAGTAGCACAAAGACTCCATGTGCTCCAGTGAGGCCCATGTTATACCAGTACTCTGTCTGGGGCTTTCACAAGTTTGTAGTGGCAGGGAGTGTGAGGAAGGAAGAGGGTGCAAGGAATCTTCCCTCCCCTAGTATGGTCAGTATAAAGGACAGGCACAATTGCAGATTCCACCCTTAGGACTGCTCTGCATTGTACCCCAATGGGAAAGGAGCAGGGGATGGATGAGGAAGAGATAAAGTCATGATCCACCAACCTCCACCCTCTTTGTGCTGGCTTGTAGGTCAGGATTGTCACACGCGGGGGTAAACTGTACCCATAATAGGGAGCAGTAGCAGTCACACTCCTACATGACAGGGAGCTCCAGCAATGCCTTCCTGTGCTTCCCGGGGGCAAGGCAGCTTTGCACTATCCCCTGACTTTGGTCTGGGCTTACATGGGCATCTTAAAAATGGTTAGGTTGAGGCAGTTAAATAAGTTGCTTCAAATCACTGATTGAGCCCTGGTTAGAACCCAGGACTCCTGACTTCTAGTCCTCCAGTGGCAAGAAGATTCTGTTTTCTCCACTCAGTTATCAGGGCGGACTCGTCTGAGCTGACAGGTTATGCTTTACCAATCTTCTTTGGAGTAAGATACAGTAAGATTTTTAATTACTATTGAAGGTTAGATTCAGAATGTGAATCCCTTGAGGGCATTGGCCATGTCTTCCTTGTATTTTTGGCCAACACTGGGCACACAGTCTGTGCTCACTAAATAACAAACTGGTATGGACCCTTAATGGGTTGGTTTTGCTCCTCTATCAGGTATCTCCAGTCTCCACCGTTAACTTGATTTGGCTGGTTTCAGATGCATCAATTCAGAATTAGTCACATGTAGCATTTGTGTATTATGAAGTTGCCTAATTTGCTTGAGAGTTGTTAGAATCCAACAATATATATTTTGGCTAGGGTTAAACCTTAATCCCAGATCCTATATGCCAATTCAAAGTGTGTTTTGTGTGCAGATTATCTGAAAATGGCTTGGCACCCAAGGATTTTCCATTGGCACTAAAAGAGCCATACTGTGCCAAGAAAATAAATATCCAACAGAAATGTGTCAGTATTTCCTGCCAGTCTCACATTTTTGAAACTTTTTCCATCCTCCATGCCATTTATTTCTAATATGCTCCCAGGCTTCCTAGGGAAAGTCCTTTGAGTTTCACCCTGGGATGCTGAAAATCTTCTAATCTGAATACTAAAAATGTTAAATGAGAAGGAGGGGGGCCCTCCAGAGCAGTGAGGAAATTCCATGAACCTTTTCCCGTGACAAGTTGGAAAACTTCAAGGTTGTCAGACCATCCAGAAAACACAACAGATGGGGAACGACACTGTCTCAGGATGGCAGATGTTCCTTCCACAGTTTGCACAAAAATGTTGGTAAACAGTCCCTCCTACTGTCTGAATCCCACATACCACACACTCCTCCCAACCCTATGTGCTTGTTGATTCCTCCCTCTCCTTTCCCCACTCTTGCCTTTGGAACGGTCTTATCCCCTTTCACTCTTGGAATATCCTCCCAGCTCTTGTTTGCCAAGCCCCCTCCTTCAAACCCTTGTCTTCAAAGCCTCTTTCTTGCACAAGTCCTTCCTACACGGTTCTCTTCACCAATATCCGCTCCAACCCACCTTGTGCCTGAAATGTGTTTGGCTTTGTCTGTGTTAGACTGATTATTCTGTGGGGCAGAGATGTGGTGCTCTCTCCTATGCTCCAATCCTGCAAGCTGATCTGTGTTGGCAGAACCCATCTGTTCTTGTGCAGAGCACCTGTGATGCATACGGGATTCTGTGAGGCCATAAGGGTCCACCCACATGAACCAGATTTGGACCTTGTTTTGGAAAATTCTGTGAATTTGACACTATATACATAATGATCATATTAATAAAAGCCTTCAAATTATGCTTTAACCAACTCATTGGAATAAAATAGAAAATAATGTGACTTGATATTTAAAATATTTTAAAGTACATTTCATGTGTATATCTAGCATGCTTGTTTGATGAAATTTCATTATCCACCCACATCTGCAATATTGAATGAAGAGAGGCTACACGCCAAGGTAACACATTCAGCTTGCCTACCTTTGATATTCAAGCACCTGCCAGATAGATCTTATAATCTCCAGGTTTTGGACCTGTGTTTGGGAAGACACAATGAAAATCAGGAAAGCTTATGCCCTGTTGTTCTAGATAAAAATCCATTGGGCTGTTTTTGATTCAAACTTTAAAAAAAGAAGAGCTTTTGCCTGTTAGAAACTATTTCAATTTTTTTAAACACAGTAGTAAGGACTTTAATTTTAAAGCCACCATACACATAGTCTCAAATGATACACTTTTTCACATGTCAGAAGAAATCTCACATAGACACAACTTTAAAGCTGATTAGAAATAAAATTTGAAGTTGATGGTGGCTCATGTGCAGTTGGTAGTTTTGAATTCTATTTTATTCTATTCTAAATAGATTTTTATACTGTGTTTATCACTGCAATATCTAAGCGCCTTCCAATAGTGCAGTAAGCAATGTGCCTACACATCTGTCACATGTTTGTTCTCTCATCCCCTCCGCAAAGAGAAAAGTATATGCAGAGGTGTGTCTTATTTAGGTAGGGTTTTGTTTTGTTTTTGTTAAATATGCCCATTGCTATTAGGGCTGTCAATTAATCACAGTTAAATCATGCGATTAACTAAAAAAAATGAATCGTGGTTAAAAAAAATGAATCGCACTATTAATCGCACTGTTAATAGAATGCCAATTGAAATGTATTAAATATTTATGGATTTTTTCTACATTTTCAAATATATTGATTTCAATTACAATGCAGAATACAAAGTGTACAGTGCTCACTTTATATTATTTTTGATTACAAATATTTGCACTGAAAAATGATAAACAAAAGAAATAGTATTTTTCAATCACCTCATACAAGTAATTTAGTGCAATCTCTTTATCGTGAAAGGGCAATTTACAAATACAGATTTTTTTTGTTACATAACTGCACTCCAAAACAAAACAATGTAAAACTTTAGAACCTACAAGTTCACTCAGTCCTACTTCTTGTTCAGCCTGTCGCTAAGACAAACAAGTTTGTTTACATTTACAGGCGATAATGATGCCTGCTTCTTGTTTGCAATGTCACCTGAAAGTGAGAACAGGCGTTTGCATGGCAATTTTGTAGCTGGCATTGCAAAGTATTTACGTGCCAGTCAGGACCTAACTGGCTCCTACTACTTCATCTGGCTGCCTGTTCTCCTCAAGTAGGTTCAGGGAAGCAGCAGGCAATAGGAAGCTCCCTGAGAAGTTGTATTAATCAGTCAAGGCTCCTGGGGGTGCTAGAGAGGTACATAAGAGGCTCCTCCTCCTCTCTCTCCCTGCAGCTCCTTCTGCTTTCTGTTATTCCCTCTCACCTTTTCTCCTGCCTGCCTGTTATGTCTCTTGTGCCCTCCTTCCTCCAGCACAGCACTCCACCATCTCTGTGCATCTCGAGCAGAGAGAATACATATGCACCAACAGCAGACACAATTTTCTACACTCTGGGTCCTAGTGTTGCCCCCCCACAGTCTGGCACCTGAGGCGGCCGCCTCAGTTCGCCTCATGGTAAGGCCAGCCCTGGTGCCAGATATGCTAAACATTTGTATGCCCCTTCATGCTTTGGCCACCATTTCAGAGAACATGCTTCCATCCTGATGATGCTTGTTAAAAAAATAATGTGTTAATTAAATTTGTGACTGAACAACTTGGGAAGAATTGTATGTCTACTGCTCTGTTTTACCCGCATTCTGCCATATATTTCATGTTATAGTAGTCTCGGATGATGACCTAGCACATGTTGTTTATTTTAAGAACACCTTCACCACAGATTTGACAAAATGCAAAGAAGGTACCAATGTGAGATTTCTAAAGACAGCTACAGCATTTGACCCAAGGTTTAAGAATCTGAACTGCCTTCCAAAATCTTAGAGGGACGAGGTGTGGAGCATGCTTTCAGAAGTTTTAAAAGAGCAACACTTTGATGTGAAAACTACAGAACCCAAACAACCAAAAAAGAAAATCAACCTTCTGCTGGTGGCATCTGACTGAGAGGATGAAAATGAACATGCATCAGTCAGCATTGCCTTGGATTGTTATAGAGCAAAACCCGTCATCAGCATAGACGCATGTCCTTTGGAATGGAAGGGATTGAAGCATGAAGGGACATATGAATCTTTAGCACATCTGGCATGTAAATATCTTGTGATGCCGGTTACAACAGTGCCACATGAACACCTGTTCTCACTTTCAGGTGACATTGTAAATAAGAAGCAGGCAGCATTATCTCCTGCAAATGTAAACAAACTTGTTTATCTGCGTGATTGGCTGAACAAGAAGTAGGACTGAGTGGACTCGTAGGCTTTAAAGTTTTCCATTGTTTTATTTTTGAATGCAGGGTTTTTTTTATACATAATTCTACATTTGTAAGTTCAACTTTCATGATAAAGAGATTGCACTACAATACTTGTATGAGGTGAATGGAAAAATGCTATTTCTTTTGTTTTTTACAGTGCACATATTTATAATCAAAAATAAATATAAAGTGAGCACTGTACACTTTGTATTGTCTAGTAATTAAAATCAATATATTTGAAAATGTAGAAAACATCCAAAAATATTTAAATAAATGGTATTCTATATTGTTTAACAGCATAATTGGTCGTGTGATTAATTTTTTAATTGCTTGACAGCCCTAATTCTATGCCTTTATACTAGAGAAGGCAAGATCAAATAAATGCGCCTTGTACTTGGAGTGGAAAGTAGTAAGGTTTGTGATGGTCCTTAGTTCCTGGGTGATTTCCTTCCACAGTCTCGGACCACCTTTCGAAAAGGTTCTGTCTCCCACACAGATGAGCTTTACTTTTATTGTTGAGAGTGCACACATTTCTGTAAATTAAGTATGCCCACATACAAAATCCTGCTTACTTGCCTGCACAGATTATGCATACTTTCTTTGCATCTGTGAACAACCCACTAATTATATTGGTCAATTTGTGTGCACACACATTGAGACTTACTAAGAGGGAAAAAGGGGCAGGAGGGAAGATGGTAAGAGTTAAACAGAAGACTACTTTTTCAACAAAAATTACATGCATAAGCCTATGTTGATAGCAGGGCCATGTTGTGCGTGCAAACAATATAAATCAGATATAGAGTCCCCTTTGTGTATATACTTTACTAATTAAAGACAACATTCTGCTCCTAGATTTGAAATACACATTTGTATAGTACATGTTTCAGCTGAATCCCAATATGGAACTCCCACTGACCTGAGTTGGAATTATGCTTAGTTATTTCATGGAGAATATGCCCTAGAGACCCACATTGCATCTGGGAGCAAAATTTTGCCATAAATAAATCCATTCCCCTTCTTTACTCCCTTTTTACAACTTGCGGCAGTGAAAAGTGGGGCATATCTTTTCCACAACTACAACCATGTAAATCCTCCTAATTCACACATGTGGAAGGGTGCAAATCTCAGACTGTTGTGGAAATCTTACTTCTGAATTTATTTATTTCTGTGCATTGGAAATCTCACCCATGTTGTTACTTAAATATAGGTTAATGCTGAAGAATTAGCTTTTGTTCTTTGACCTTGTCTATACTGGGGATTTCAGTTAACTGATAACGCCGAGGTCGTGGGTTCAAGCCCCATGCTGGCCACTCCATGTCTTGGATGGAGAGGGTGGCTTCTGCCCTTTGGGGGAGGGATAGCTCAGTGGTTTGAGCATTGGCCTGCTTAAACCTGGGGTTGTGAGTTCAATCCTTGAGGGGGGCCACTTAGGGATCTGGGGCAGAATTAGTACTTGGTTCTGCTAGTGAAGAAAGGGGGCTGGACTCAATGACCTTTCAAGGTCCCTTCCAGTTCTAGGAGATAGGACATCTCCATTATTTTATTTTTTATTTATTTTATTTATCAGAAGCTAGCCACCAGTACAGTTGCGCTGGTACAAAACCGTAGCGTAGACAGAAAAACTGCTATAAACCATGATTTGCACAAGCACAGCTTAGCCTTGCTTGAAATTGGGGTAAGGTGTGTCAGTGGAAATCAGGGTTTACATTGGTGTGAACAGTCTACACTAGGGTTTTGTACCATTGTAGCTGTATTGATAGTTAAACCCAATGGCCATAATTGCGGCAAATCTCAGTGTAGACAAGGCCTTCATTTTACAAAGATAGCTTAACCTGAGGTGAGCATGACTGAAGGGAACATTGTTGAATCCATCTCTGCCCAACTGTGTGATCTATTTTCTGTTATATACCACAAACTAGATATAGATCAGGCTTGTCTCTAACAGGAAAAATATTATAAGGGAAAGAAGAAATTTATTCTTGAAAAATGATATTTGATATAAAAATTACAGGAAAACAGTTGCATTGATTTATGTTCTATTGGAATAATTCACCATTTAGCAGATCCGCTAGCCTGTCTGTAAATATAATTGAGCACAATGAAACTTACGTAAGGTCTCCCCTGCCAACCCCTGTTCTGTAATTCATTAGCATCAAGTTGCTGGCATAGTATTGAGCTCTTTTCAAGTTGGGTTCTTTTTTTAAACAGGGAAAAGTTCTCCTAGTTATGAACACTAGTGGGCTTGATAGAAGTTTTGGAAGCTTTTATTCAAAGCATTGATATGGAGGGGAGCAGAGAAGGAAGATGGAGGGTAGGGAAGTGCTGAAACAGCGGCTGCTTTGTCAGTGGTTATGGCTGCTATTAGGACTAATACTTTGATATTGGCACCGTTGACTCTAGGCTTTGCCATTCACTGGGCCCAATTCCAGTGCCACATGGATATAAAAGATTTCCACATCAGTATGGGAGCACCAATGTAAGTGACCATACATAGATACTGCCATTACTTTCAATGCTTATAGACCCTGTCTCCTATAGAAATTGAGCAAGTTAGACACAGCTTTTTCCTTATTCAGGTTTCAGGTTTCTCCTTCAGGGGCTTGTAAATGTAGAAGAGTTGTTTTTGTTAAGAAATACTAGAAGCAGGCACTATCCTACTGGTGCAGATGTTATACAGCAGATCTGGTAGGAAAAACTTTTTTGTTTCTTTAAATTGTAGGAAAAGATGACAGGGAAACTTCTTAAGCTAGTGTTGCTGCAGGGCATGAAAGCCATAAATCCTTAGTCTGGTTCGGTACCATCCATGAGACTGCTTGTGTGAGTAAGGTCCTACTAACATGAGCAAGGGGGACAGAGTCAGGCCCTTTCTGACTTGCTCCTATTAAAATTATTTATGTTCCTGTGAGCATTGACTGAAGTAAGACTTTTCTGTGAATCTGAACATTCAGAAGTCAAATTATCAGAGGAGCATGCCATGAGAATTCAGCCAGCTTGTAGACAAGGAGTCAGACATCCATAGCACTTGATTTGTTTTCCTTCCACTGTATCTCAGGTGTAGGAGAACAAGTGGGAGTGTCTGACTTAGGTCACATCTATACTTAGCTGGGAACTGAGCTATGAAACCATTTAAAGCTATCCTACAGAATTCCATAGCAAAGACATATTTCTCTATTATATTCTATAGGAAGGTTTAATTCTCTATCCAAGTCTATAGGTTACTAGAGTAATATTATATCATGAAACATGCATTCTCTACTGAGGACCATTGCACCAGCCATAGTGACCACTGTTGATGGCATCAGACCAGGCCAGGGGCGGCAGGTTTGTATATCTTTTGGTGGTTCCCAGAAGGGGTCCAAGTCCTGCCCCCTCCCCCCCCACACACACCTGCCTAAGGCTCTGGGACGGAGTTTGAGTGCTGGGTGCAGGCTCTCGGCTGGGGCAGGGGGTTGGAGTGCAGGAGGGGGTGTGGATTCTGGGAGGGAGTTTGGGTGCAGGAGGGGTGAGGGGTAAAGGCTCTGGGAGGAGTTTGGATGCAGGAGGGGTGAGGTATCAGGCTCTGGGAGGGAGTATGGGTGAGGGCTCTAGGCTGGGGCAAGGGTTTGGGGTGCAGGAGGGGGTGTGAGGGGTGGTCTCTGGGAGGGAGTTTGGGTATGGGGTGCGGGCTGTGGGCTGGGGTAGGGGTTGGGGTGTGGGAAGGGGTGAGGGGTGCAGTGATTACCTCAGGTGGCTCCCGAAAGCGACCCGCACACCCCTCTGACAGCAGCTCCTAGGCAGGGGACCGGGGGTCTCCGTGCACCGTTGCCCACAGGCACCGCCCCCACAGCTCCCATTGGCTGCAGTTCCAGTGGCAGAGTCAGCGCTTGGGGTAGGGGCAGCACGCAGAGACACCTGCAGGGACGTGCTGGCTGCTTCCGGGAGTTTCGCGCCGCACAGAGTGAGGGCAGGCAGGAAGCCGCTTTAGCCCCGCTGCGCTGCGGGTGGTGGCGGTAGGGGCCCCTGGGCCCTTTTAAATCACTTGGGGGCTGCAGGCGGAGCTGGGAGATGCTCCGGGGGAGGCACGCACGGGCGGCAGGCAGGGCCAGGGGAGAGACCTGGCCCCCGAACATTGGTGGAGCTTGGCCTCTGTGCTCTGAATATTCCTGGAGCATGGGCACCATGGGTCCATACAACTCGCTGCCCCTGGACCAGGCATCACGTGGTGAAGTTCCTAGACCGGGCTCAATGCTGCAAATCCATGAATTTCTCGGGTGCCTCCGTGGACAGCACCAATGAGGGTCAGGGTGGTCACCCCTTCTTGTGTTGATGGAGCATTTGAGAGCATAGTGCACTGGGATGTTTTTGCCTGTCCTGGCAACATGGCCAAAAAGCATAAAACACCACTTTTGAATATAATGTCAGACTCAAGGTTGGTCAAGAAGTGTTCATCGACCAAGACTTTGCCAGGGACACTGCCCTGCTTGGAGAGAAGTCAGAAAATTTCAGCCCCACCCTCCAAAGTCTCCAAGATGCCACCTGAACTATGGGTTGAACATCTGAGGGCAGAAGTCCCAGGTCCATAACCTAAGACCTGGGCCACCAGAAACCCAAGTGCAGGTGGGGTCGAGTACCATGGAAAGTGTTGACAAGTTAATCTACCTAGGCTGCAAGCAGAGTTCAAATGGTCACAGGAAACCAGATGTTCTTTGAATAGCTCTTCCCACCTCCTTCATGGAGTCCAGGTCTCACTTATGGACACAAACATCTTTGCGCTGAGACAAAGTTCAGGATCTATCAAACCTGTGTAGTACCTGTACTACTGCTATATGGGTCAGAAACCTGACCCCTCTTACAGGCAGATTTGGAGTAGCTAGACATATTCCATATATGCTCTCAGAGCTAAATCTTGAGCATGAAGGGGTTTGACTTTGTGCAAAACACCATAATCTCACAGAGATATGGACTTCCTTCAATTACTCATTCTATTCAAAAGCATCATATTATACGACCACATTAATGTGTATATAATCTTACTGGTTTGACATCTATTTAATTATTTGTATTGTGATAGTACCTACAGATCCCACTCAGGATCCCAGCTCTATTGTGCTAGGCACTGTCCAAATAAATAAAGACAGTTTCCACCCCCAAGAGTATGCAATCAAAAATTCTGTAGGGTTTTTCCATGAGGGGCTATTCTGTAATAGAAAACACAACAGCCTGGGCTAATAAGGAATCTTAAACATAATACTGATTGATAGTGAAGATCTTATACTGTTAGCCATCTTAATTCCCACAAGCTGCCTGCAGTCCCCTCCATTAGAAGTTCTGCACCTGGATCTGGTTAGCCCAGGAATAGACTAGGGAAAAAAAGAGCTGTATAATTAAATTAGCTAACATGACTTGAATCACCACTTGGCACCTAGTGTAGGCACAGTTTAACACCTTTACAATCATGTTAGTTGGTCCTGCTGTAACCTGATACTGAAAAACAAAACATCACTATGATACAATACCAAGAAGAAGAAATAAAAAATCTTTACTAATCAAAACACAATGGACTGAATTGATGGAGTTGCACTTTTCATCAATTCTAAACGTGCACCATTATTTATAAGTGCTTGAGATATCATTGAGAAAGAAAAAAAATGCTAAGCACTTGGCCAAAATAGAAATAATGTGGCATTCTGACCTGTGTTTCATAAAGAAAAGTACAATTGCAAAACTTCAATAAGTTAAAGGCACAACATTTTATCGTGGAAGAGACAGAATTGATTTGGATGTTTCAGCCACTTTCTGCATGACCTTACCCCCAGTAAAATGTTGTAAGTCTTTTACCTTATTGAAAAGTTGGAATTATATTTAACTTTATGAAATGATTTTATATAGAATGTTTTAGAATGCCAGATTGTTCCTATATCAGTATTAATACAGACTTCCCCTACCCACAATTGGAAAACACATTTGATTTCTTAAATGTCAGTTTGAGATGTGCTGTGAGCAGATGATATGTTTGCAATCATTTGGAAGTTTTGCCAGTCAAATCAGTGGGGGTGGGCAGAACAGATCCTCCTAATACCATAACCACCCCCCACCAGTGGTAAATTCTCCCTCAGGCATTTATATGGCCACCCATTACCATAGTATCTGAACACTTCAGGGTCATTCATGTATTTATCCTTACTCCTGTGAGGTGTGGAAGTATTATTTTCCCATTCTACAGATGGGAAACTGAGGCAAAGAATTGCCCAAAGTCACACAGGAAGTCTATAGCCAACCAATGAATTGAACCCAGAGCTCTTGAATTCTATGTTAGCACCCTAACCCCTGCTCCATCCTTTCCATCTTTCAGTCCCTATAAGGTTCTGCACTTCTCTCTCTTCATTAACATTCCCTCTTTCCAGCCACTGTCTATCTTCCTTTTGATCTTCAGTTGGGATGGCTTGATTGCTTATGAGTGGGATTTTCAAAAGCATACAAGTGATTTAGGCATTTAGGTTGGAAAATAGACTTTTCACACTGCACATTTAGACAAAAATGAAGATTTTTTTGGGGTCAATTTTCCATAGAAAAATTTTACTTTTGGCAAACAATCAAAAACTGAAATATTTTGGCCAGAAATGAAACATGTTGGCTGAAAACTGAAATACTCAGTTCAGAAATGCTGCCATGATGCCTTCTAGAAGTTGGAGTTGTGGTGCCTCATTCTTCTGAATAGGCGGGGTTCCCTAATTAGACTACATCTCCCATGATGCCTCTCATGGTGAGAGAATGCAATTACATCAAGGGCATTTCTGGCCCTTGTACATCCTGGGGGTGTGTAGCCCAACCATTAGAGAGCTTTCCATGTTGTGTCAAGGAAATCTGAATCAAAATATTTTGGTTTCCAGGCTTTGGGTTTTTGGACAAAGACACAATTTTCTGTTGAAAGCAGAGACTTTCCATATAAGATTTTGTTTAATCAAGAACACAATTTTCAATCAAAACACAAATGGAAAATTTTTGAACAGCCCTGCTAAGCATCAGAACTCCCCTGGATTTGAATTAATGGGACATATGCGCTTAAATAACAGAGGAACTTTTGAAAATCCCTCGGTACAGCCTGAGCACACTAATTTGAGGGCTCACTTGGGCCTAAAGTGATGGATAACCTCATGCTGGCCCTCTATATGGGGAAAATTTCACCCCTACAAAAGCTCAGGCAGCATAATTCACTTCTACTGTGGTCAGGGAAGCTTATCCATAAAGAACATTATTAGTAAACAGAAGGTCATAAGAATTTGCTGTGAGAGAGTTCTGTTGAAACTGTTGCCATCATCTGCCCCAAGATTTTAGGCCAAATGCAGCCTTTCTATTGCAAATAGAAGCACAAAGATGTGTAGAAGATCTGACATTTGAAAATGATGATAGCTGGAAATGGTGTGTGTGACAGGGTGTACCAGGCCCTTTGAGGCCCCCTGCTGGAGGCCTCACAGTCCTGACGCACCCTGCACAGGAAAAGGAGCAGTCAAGTTAGGTCCTCCAGGCCTGTCTAGAAAGGCTGCAGGGAAACAGCCAATCAGAGTGAAGCAGGCTCAGATAAAAGGACCTGCAGGGGCTGAGCAGGCCAGTTCCTGGTGGGGACCAGAGGAGTGAGGAAGGTACTTTAAACCTGAGGTAAAGGTGAAGAGGAAGGGGCTATGTGGGAAGTGGCCTAGGGAGTAGCAGCAACAACTATTACAGGAAGCAGCACATGGCTGCTATTTATAGGGTCCCTGGGTTTGGACCTGGAGTAGTGGGCTGGCCTAGGTCCCCCGCACTGGCCACAGGCAGGGTGGTCTAATCCCTGAGAAGAAGATAGCTCAGTGGTTTGAGCATTGGCCTGCTAAACCCAGGGTTGTGAGTTCAATCCTTGAGGGTCATTTAGGGATCTGGGGTGAAAAAATCTGTCAGGGATGGTACTTGGTCCTGCTGTGAAGGCAGGGGACTGGACTCAATGACCTTTCAAGGTCCCTTCCAGTTCTATGAGATAGGCATATCTCCATATTAAAACAATTAGAGGTTCAAGTGAAGGGCAGGACTTAAAGATCCTCCAGGGAGAAAGCCTTGGTGATACTGCTCTGTACCAGGGCAGACATGGACTTAAAGCTGGCTGAGAACTGAGCCCAAAGACTGGGGTAGAGATACCAACAAGGGCACAGTGATAGGCCCTGTTGGACTCCTGTTACCCTGGAAGGGGTTGGTTTGTTTGTTTGTTACTGTGTGTGACTTGCTGGGAGGGCTGAATCACTGAAGACCTGCCTGACAGAAGCAACAGCTGACAGGGGTGTGTGCTGGGAGCAAAAAGAGTGACCGCAGGTTCACAGCCAACCAACAGGAGATGCTCAAGATGTCACAGTGTGGAATGGCTATTAAACAGATCTTAAAATCCAGACATCACTTTCACTACAATTTTAAGATTAAAAATCCAAGAGTGAGTTTAGGATTAAAGGACAGTGTAAAATGTGTCTTACTTTTATTTGCCAAATGGTTAAAAAGAGAAGTAAGAACAGTATCCATTAGCAAAGAAAAAACATTAATTGTATAGCCCTTCTGCTAGGTGGAGTCGGCAGCATCAAGGGCTTGGTTCAATATCCAGGGCTCCCCTCTTAAGAATACAACACAGAACTGGCTCAAGCCCCAACCCAGTAATCTGGGAAAATTAAACACCACCCTTGGGCACCTCTAAGAGGCAATACTCCCCCCAGCCCCCCTCTGCAAGCACTGAATCTATGTATAGCAGAGAGAACTTTTATTAAGAGGGGAAGGAACCCAGTATTTTGGGAAAATGCCACAACTCTGATTCGAGCACATCTGACCATAAGCAAAACTCCTCCCTAGAGTACATTGGGCAGTACCCTTGGTCCCTGTTTCTCACTTTGAGGTGTGAAAGTCTGACAAATAAATGTCCCTTTAACACACCACTCCCCTCTCCCTCCACTGCACCCCACCCAAGGTGCTCTCCTTGGTCAGCGAAGACCCAGAGTGCAGGGGTGTGCTCATGTGAGCTCCCCTCTCTCCTGGGGGGGCGTGGGAGAGAACGTTGAGCAATGCCTCCTCTCCTGCTGCCACCATTGCAACTGGCTCACAGTTGCTGCCATTCAGCCTGCATTGCTGCTGTGCCATCGTCCACTCTGCTGCTATCGTTAGTTGTTCACCCGATCGCTCCGTCATCTGCTCTGCCACTGCTGGTGCTGCACCATCACTTTCTGCTGCCACCTGTCTCTCTACTGCAAGTTGGCCTCTTGAGGTTCCACGCAGCTCTGTGACTTCAGCAGCTCCTGGGGGAAGCTCAGTGCTAGTGCAGCTTGTGCGGTCTCTCTCACAGAAATGCTGTCCCCCAGCAAGGCTTAGCACTTGGACCTGACTGTCAGTGATTTCAGCTCTTGTAATCACTTGACTAACAAAGATTCTCAGTTGAGTCTAATCAGCTCTGTCTTTAAACAGTGGAGAGGGGCAGTGGGCAGGTCAAATGGTGCCTATGACTCTTAGGCAGAGCCCACACCACCAGCTCCCCACCCTCTTTCCCCTCCCCTGCTTAGTGAGTTCAGTTGAGGTGACCACCTCAACCGGGACAGGTTAAGTACAGTCCTGCTTCCCTTTACTCATACTGGAAGAATAACACTTCATTACCCCGCATTCAAATTTAATTTTTTTTATTTAAGCGAATGTTAAAATTATCTAATACACAGGTTAAGGAAACAGTGTCTACACACAGAACCCTGCGCAGATACAAAAAGGTGTATCCGCATCCCATCTGCAAAAATTATCTGCGGCTATCTGCATTGACGGATGCGGATATCTGTGGATTTGCAAGGCTCTACACTGGGGCTGGGCTGAGGCTCTGAGGCCCCCCCCCACACACCCCCGGAGCCCAGTTGGGGAGAGCCACGTGGAAAGTTGTGGGGAGCCTGTGCGGAGTTGTGGACCCTCTACCTGCCCTTGGCTGGGCGGGGAGCCTGGGAGGTGGGGGCACATCTGGGGGCTGCTCTCAGCTTCCCCCTGCACACCGTGGGCAGGTGGAGGGTCTGCCGCTGCTCCCCACGGCTCCCTGGGTGGGCTCCACGCTGGCCTGAGCAGTCCCTGTCCAGTGTCCCTGACCCCAGAGCCCCCACCCAGAGCAGGTGGAGGTAACCAGGCTCCCCACAGTTGCCAGCGTGGCTCTCCCTGACCCGGCTCCGGCCAATGGGGGAGACGTGGTGGCTCTTGGAGCCACAGCCCGGCTAGGGGAAGAGCTGGGCAGGCAGCTGCGGGGAGCTGTGGCGGACCCTCCACCTGCCCTGGGAGGTGGGGCCCGAGCAGTCCCCTGCCCAGTGTCCCTGCCCTCCAGGCCCCCCCAACCCAGGGCAGGTGGAGGGTCTGCGCCCCGGGTCCTCATAGCTGCCCACCTGGCTCTTACTGTCAGAGCTCTGCGTGGATACAAAATTTGTATCTGCATCCACGCTATCCACAAAAACGGTCCACGGATACAAAGCAGAAACCCACGTTTTTGTAGGGCTCTATCTGTACATCTGGGAATAATGCTTAGATAATCCAAAAGTACAAAGTTTGGTTTAAAAGTCATAAAATACATAGAGTACATAATCTGCAACATCCCAAATTTAGGCTAATAAATTTAACAAGTTTAGATATTAGCATCCAATATTCAGGTACATCACTCATAAAAGGTTATACTAAGAGTAGCTTGTGGAAAGCAAATATAGTAATGAGTGTAGATTGTCTCTCAGTAATTGAGAATTTAGGATAGGTTGTCCCTTAGTAAATACAATCCATCAGAGAGGTATTTGTTACTTTCCTGTCTTCACTTCTCAATGGCACTAAAGTGTTTTGTAACCCAACACCAGCCAAAATTGATCACTTGGGCAACACAGCTCTGTCTTCTGGATACCTAGGCAGAATAGGTGTATTTGTGTGGATACGGTCTGGTCCTGAAGTCTCTTCCTCGCAGCTCATCAACAGATCATAGAATATCAGGGTTGGAAGAGACCTCAGGAGGTCATCTAGTCCAACCCCCTGCTCAAAGCTTTAAGAATAAGATGTGAGGGGAGAGTTCATTCAGACTGTGCTTACAATTGCTTTGGCTTTCTGTACACAAGTCTGTAAAAATCTGCGAGTTATCCTTCCTCCTTGCAGTTTAGAATGCTTGTCTGGCAAAATGTACAAGGCTGGGTCTCAGGAGATCTGAATTCTGTTCCAACCTCTCTCTCGCACTTCCTGTGCAGCCTTATACAAATTGCTGTGGACTTGTCTAGATGGAGAAATTTACCATCAGAACTAAACTGCTGTAACTCCCTGTGACATTCATATTCTAGAATAAGAGTGCTTTTTCCTAGGTAGCTTAAATGATTTTCAAAGTGACAAACTAAATTGGAAAAAAGTATTCTTACTCTGAAATAAGTGTCAACATAGGGAGCTATACCGCTATAACTGCAACAGTATAATTATACTGGTTTAGCTCTATTGGTAAAATTTCCCCATGTGGACAAGTCTTTAATCTTAAGCTTCCTTACTTCCTGTGACATAGTGTACCCCATGTAACCCCCGGGACCCACATATTCACCACTGTTATATGATCATGTTAGGTTATAAAGTGTGCATTGTGAGCTCATTTGAAAAGTCACAATATGTTGAACATTAATATTCTGTTGAAATGTATTATCTTCATTGTATATGAAGTTATGAGATTTTGCTATATGTTTGTTTGTGAGCCTGGGAAATGTCCACAGACTAACTCCTGAGACATGACATAAGGGTGACCAACATCCAGCCACGTGTTAAGTGACCGTCACTGGCTATTCTCCAGCAGGGGAGTTTTAAACAAAGACAGTTGCTTAAGCATGTACACGATGGGCCTGCCGAAACCCCATGACACAGCAAGGATTTTTCCAGCACCTGGAGAAAAGTATAAATGAAGGACAGCGATATCACCCAGGCACCTGCCTCTTCCTCTCCCACCCCACCCCCCTCCCCGCCCCAGCTCTACACAAGGAAGCAAGATCATCTGGAAAACAAAGATTTCCCTTGAGACTTTGGGAGGGGCAGGACCTAACTGGAAGGTGTTCCAGTGAGCATGAACTGTTGTGAAGTTTTGGGTGAGAAATCCTCTTGATTTTAGAATGATTAGTCTGGTAATGTTTTAGGTTTAGATTGCAGTTTTGCTATTTTATTTCCATTTTTAATCAGTCCTAATCTTCTATGCCAATATCACTTAAAATCGATCTTTCTCTAGTTAATAAACTTATTTTGATGTTTAACCTAAACCAGTGAGTTTGTCTAAAGTGCTTGGGGGATCTGCTCAGATTAGAGGCTGGTGTATGTCCAGTACCCTTTGAAGGAGTAGTGAATTAATTAATGAGCTTGCATTGATCAAGAATATCTTGAGCAGAGTAAGATGCACATTTCTGGGGTGCAAGGGTGGGGCTGGGGGAATTTGCTGGTGTCTCTCTATATACAGTTCATGAGTGGCTTGGGAGAACCTTCATGTAATTCAGCTGGGTGTACCTCTGCTTGATGATGGCAGAGTGAACAAAGCCTGCAGCAGTTTGCTGTTCACTAGCCTAGCAGTATAGGAGACAGCCTGGGCAGGAGAGTTAAAGGGGGCACAAGAGTTCCACCATCTGGATTGCACCCCAGGACATGTCATCTGTAACTTCCCCAGCTGTAACATGGGAACAACAGTTCAATCTGGAAGTGGTTTACGTCTTAGGCCTGGTCTACACTACAAACTTAGGTTGACATAAACCACATTAAGTCGATCTAATAATGTATGTGTCTACACTACCAAGTCCCTTCCGCCGATCTAAGTGGCCTGTAAAGTCAACTTCTGTATTCCACCTTCACGAGAGGCGTAGCGCTTGATTTGACATCCATGGGTCGACATGGGGATAGTGTAGACACTGCGTTGTGTAATTCGAATGATTTGGCTTCCAGGAGGTGTCCCACAGTGCTCTACTGTGACTGTTCTGGAGAGCACTTTCAACTCAACTGCATGTCAGCCAGGTACACAGGAAACAGTTGCTCCCCTGTTAATGCCCTGTGAATTTTTGAATTTTAATTTCCTGTTTGATCAGCATGGAGAGCTCGCCAGCACAGCTGATCATGGACACTCAAGCCCGCGAACACACACCAGCATGCAGTACACAGGAGGTGGTGGATCTAAATACTGTGAGGGAAGAAGACTCTGTGCAGGAAGAGCTCTGATTTAAAAGAAATGCTGACATCTATGCCAAGATCGTGCAGGGCATGGGGGAGAGAGGCTACACCAGGGAGACACAGCAGTGAAAATAAAGGCAAGTGTACCAGAAGACTAAGGAGACAAACAGTCGTTCTGGTTCTGCCCCACAGACGTGCCGCTTTTATGAGGACGTGCCTGCGATTCTCAGCGGCAACCCCACCACTACTCCAAAACTCTCCGTAGATGCGTCCCAGGAGCCCCGGGCAACCTCGAGCAACAACAAGAAGAACATTGTTGACGAGGAGGAGAATGTGAGGCAGGAAAGCGGAGGATTCATTCTCCCTGACAGCCAAGAACTGTTTTTATCTCTGGAGCCCATCCCTCCACAGGACCAGTTGGTGGCAGAGAATGATGCTGGGGAAGGCACCTCTGGTGAGTACACATTTCCAATCAAACTGTAGGGGTTACATGCTATTATTTTTTTATGTTTAATCTCTACAAAAAAGTAGGTGTAGTGGGTATTGGTGGCCACTCCAGCTACGCAGAGGGTGCTTTCCGAAAAAAACTGTTTATGTGCACAGGGATGGCCTGGGAATTCTCCAGTAGATCTCTAGGAAGCTTTCATGGAGGTAGACTGCAATCCTTTGCAGAAGGTTTCTGGGAAGGGGCTGCCTTATTTCGTCCACCACAGTGGGACACTTTTCCGTGCCACTCCAGTATTAACTCTACAGGCATCATTGCAGCACACAGCATTGCAATGTAAGGACCAGGTCTGTACCCAGATGCTTGCAGCATCTGCTCCCTTGCTGCCTCTGTTACCTCAGGGGAGAGATATCACAGAGGGTCACCTATGGAAAACGGGGGAAGTTTTCAATGCTAGCCCTTAAGCTGCAAACAATTCAACAAGTAATCCACCCCTGTTTGGTGAAATCTGGATGTCACAACCACGCTTTCCAAAACCTGCTGTGGTTGTGTTTGGAAGGGATCACTGTATTGCAAGAAGCATTTAAAAAGGGGGGGAGGGTGGCGGCTTCCTGTTTGTCTCCCTTACCCCCAATCCAGTGCCACTTTTGTAAAAAAACTGTTTGGGGGGCTTTACACTGGTGCCTGTCCTCAGGCACCATCCAGGTTGCCAGGGGAAAGGGGGCTTTTCTCAAGTTCCACCTGTGATCCCAAGGATGACTTCACAAAAGCAGCAGAAGCACAAGATCTCACCTATACCTCATGGCCTTACTCACCATGACTGGAGCAGCAAACCGACTCTTGCAATAGCCAGTGGTTGTGGTTATGTTGTGGCTTGCAGTGAAGTGTATTGAGGGGGTGTTTTTTAAAAAATAATAATAAAAAAAGATATTAACCTTGCACCAGAAACAATGTATGTCAGTGCTACCCTTATGCTTTGCATTCCTTGCAGCTGAAACCTTGTCTGTCCGCGCATCCTCCACACCGGGGCAGAGACTTTCCCAGATTAGAAGGCAGAAAAAGAAGACTCAGGAGGACATGTTCAATGAGTTAATGCGCGCCTCCGAGAGTGACAAGATGGAGCTCAGCACATGGAGGGAGGATTACACTGTCTGACAACCTGCACAAGGGCAGGGAGGACAGGAGTGCTTGCAGGGAACAAGAGCGTGGCACGCTCTAAGAGATGCTGCGGATTATGAAGAAGCAATCAGACATGTTGGAGGCATCTGGTTGAGGTTCAAGAAAGGCAGCTGGATGCTAGAGTCCCTCTGCAGCCTATTCTGAACCTGCTGCCATCATTGCCCACTTCTACATACTCCTCCCCCAAAACGTCCTATTAGGTTGGGGGGGGAGGGGAGGGGAGGAAGTTTGGTATCCCTTGCACTCAATACCAGGGGAGGGTAAAAGGACCAGAAGGCACCCATTCCCATTTCTTTGATTGTTATTGCAGTGCATCTGTAAGCAAGCTTTTCTTGTTTCTCCCCCCCACAGTGTTAACTTGGGGCAAAAGGGCAGATACCTTACTTTTGTTTGCTGTCTGTGTGCTTGTGTTGTGTGCATAATAAAACTTAATGGATTGAGGAGAAAAGGCTCTTTATTCATTCAACCCATTGTGGATATTGGGGGTGGAGTTTACAGGGGAGAAAATGCAATGGAGGGGACAGTTTGGTAAGGAACAACACAGATAAGTGTCGCATTACTCTGGCTCATTGATGAAACTGGTTTTCAGAGCCCCTCTTCTTATTGCCCTGGTGTCTGGCTGCTCAAAATTGGCTGCCAGGCAATCTGCCTCAACCCCCCACCCTGACAGAAACTTTTCTTCCTTTGTTTCACAGATATCATGGAGCAGACAGCAATAACAATGTGGATATTGCTTTCACTGAGGTCTAACCTAGTAAGCAAACGCCAGCGACCTTTTAAACGTCCAAAGGCACATTCCACCCCCATTCTGCACTTGCTCAGACTATGGTTGAACTGGTCCTTACTGCTGTCCAGGCTGCCTGTGTACAGCTTCATGAGCCATGGGAGCAAGGGGTAGGCTGGGTCTCACAGAATCACGATTGGCAGAAGGAGGGAGGGAGGTAAGTGCATCATGGGAGGCTAACACAATGTTCCCATAACCACCTGCACCAATGTTTTGGTACCATAAGGCATTGCAAGCCCAACCCAAAATTCAACTCGACTATGTGCACTGGTGGATAGCTACCCACAGCGCAGTGCGTCGATACAAGGCCTGCTCGTGAGGATGCACTCCACCAATACAATAAGTATAGTGTGGACACACAAGTTTGAGTTGCTTAAATCGGACGCTCAATGTTGACTTACATAAAGTCGACTCAACTTTGTAGTGTAGACAGGGCCATAGACTTTAAGGTCAGAAGGAACCATTATGATCATCTAGTCTGACCTCTTGCCTATTGCAGACCCCAAAACCTCACCCACCCACTCCTGTAATAGACCCCTACCCTCTGGCTGAGTTACTGATGTCCTCAAACCATGATTTAAAGACTAAGTTACAGACAATTCGCCATTTACACTAGTTTAAACCTGCAACTGACCCGTGCCCCAGGCTACAGAGGAAGGCAAAAAACCCCAGGGTCTCTGCCAATCTGACCTTGGGAAAATTCCTTCCTGTCCCCAAATATGGTGATCAGTTAGACCCTGAACATGTGGGCAAGACCCACCAGCCAGACACCTGGGAAAGAATTCTCTGTAGTAACTCAGAGCCCTCCTCATCTAGTGTCCCTTCACCAGCCATTGGAAATATTTGCTGCTAGCAGTCACAGATTAGCTACATACCACTGTAGGCAGTTTCCTCATACCATCCCCTCCATAAACTTATCAAGCTCAGTCTTAAACCAGTTAAGTTTTTGCCCCCACTGCTCCCCTTGGAAGATTGTTCCAGAACTTCACTCCTCTGATGGTTTGAAACTTTCATCTAATTTCAAGACTAACTTGTTGAAGTTTATATGCATTTGCTCTTGTGTCCACATTGGCGTATAACTGAAATAACTCCTCTCCCTCCCTGTATTTATCCCTCTGCCTTTGGTTAGGCTAAACAAGCCAAGCTCTTTGTCTCCTCTCATAAGACAGGTTTTCCATTCCTCTGATCATCCTAGTAGCCCTTTTCTGCACCTTTTCCGGTTTGAATTAATCTTTCTTAAAAATGGATGACCAGAATTACACACACTATTCCAGATGACATCTTGCCAATGCCTTGTATAATTACTAACACTTCCCTCTCTCTACTGGAAATAGCTTGCCTGACGCATCCTAGGATGCATTAGTCCAGGGATCGGCAACCTTTGGCCTGCGGCCCACCAGGTTCGGTGCTGATCACAGCTCCCACTGGCCACGGTTTGCCACTCCAAACCAATGGGGGCTGTGGGAAGCAGCGTGGGCTGAGGGATGTGCTGGCCACTGCTTCCCGCAGCCCCCATTGGCCTGGCCTGGCCTGGCCTGGCCTGGACTGGCAAACCGTAGTCAGTGGGAGCTGCGATCGGTCGAACCTGCAGACCTGGCAGGTAAACAAACCGGCCCGGCCTGGCCCACCAGGTGGCTTACCCTGGTGGGCTGTAGGCCAAAGGTTGCTGATCCCTGCATTAGTCTTTTTTATGGCCACATCACATTGGTCGCTCATAGTCATCCTGTGATCAATCAACACACCCAGGTTTTTCTCCTCTGTCGCTTCCAACTGATATGTCCTCAGTTTACAGCAAAAATTCTTGTTGTTAGTCCCTAAATGCATGACCTTGCACTTTGCACTATTAAATTTCATCCCATTTCTATGACTCCAGTTTACAAGGTCATCCAGATCATCTTGTATGATATTATGGTTCTCCTCCATATTGGCCCAACCTCCCAACTTTGTCATCTGCACATTTTATTAGTGCACACCTACTTTTTGTGCCAAAGTCAGTAATAAAAATGTTAAATAAGATTGGTCCCAAGACTGATCTCTGAGGAGCTCCACTAGTAACCCCCATGATCCTGAGAGTTCACCTTACAGAATCACAAGTTGTAATCTTCCCTTTAACCAGTTCCTTATCCACTTTTCAATTTTCATATTAATCCCCATCTCCAATTTAACAAATAATTTCCCAATCAAATGCCTTACTGAAATCCAGGTAGATTAGATCTACTGCATTTCCTTTGTCTAAAAAATCAGGTCGCTTCTCAAAGAAGGAAATCAGGTTGGTCTGGCATGATATACCTTTTGTAAAACCATGTTGTATTTTATCTCAATTACCATTAACCTCTATGTCCTTAACTACTTTTCTTTCATAGATTCATAGATTCTAGGACTGGAAGGGACCTCGAGAGGTCATCGAGTCCAGTCCCCTGCCCGCATGGCAGGACCAAATACTGTCTAGACCATCCCTGATAGACATTTATCTAACCTACTGTTAAATATCTCCAGAGATGGAGATTCCACAACCTCCCTAGGCAATTTATTCCAGTGTTTAACCACCCTGACAGTTAGGAACTTTTTCCTAATGTCCAACCTAGACCTCCCTTGCTCCAGTTTAAGCCCATTGCTTCTTGTTCTATCCTTAGAGGCTAAGGTGAACAAGTTTTCTCCCTCCTCCTTATGACACCCTTTTAGATACCTGAAAACTGCTATCATGTCCCCTCTCAGTCTTCTCTTTTCCAAACTAAACAAACCCAATTCTTTCAGCCTTCCTTCATAGGTCATGTTCTCAAGACCTTTAATCATTCTTGTTGCTCTTCTCTGGACCCTTTCCAATTTCTCCACATCTTTCTTGAAATGTGGTGCCCAGAACTGGACACCATACTCCAGCTGAGGCCTAACCAAAGCAGAGTAGAGCGGAAGAATGACTTCTCGTGTCTTGCTCGCAACACACCTGTTAATACATCCCAGAATCACGTTTGCTTTTTTTGCAACAGCATCACACTGTTGACTCATATTTAGCTTGTGGTCCACTATAACCCCTAGATCCCTTTCTGCCGTACTCCTTCCTAGACAGTCTCTTCCCATTCTGTATGTGTGAAACTGATTTTTTCTTCCTAAGTGGAGCACTTTGCATTTGTCTTTGTTAAACTTCATCCTGTTTAACTCAGACCATTTCTCCAATTTGTCCAGATCATTTTGAATTATGACCCTGTCCTCCAAAGCAGTTGCAATCCCTCCCAGTTTGGTATCATCCGCGAACTTAATAATCGTACTTTCTATACCAATATCTAAGTCGTTAATGAAGATATTGAACAGAGCCGGTCCCAAAACAGACCCCTGCGGAACCCCACTCGTTATGCCTTTCCAGCAGGATTGGGAACCATTAATAACAACTCTCTGAGTACGGTTATCCAGCCAGTTATGCACCCACCTTATAGTAGCCCCATCTAAATTGTATTTGCCTAGTTTATCGTTAAGAATATCATGCGAGACCGTATCAAATGCCTTACTAAAGTCTAGGTATCCACATCCACAGCTTCTCCCTTATCCACAAGACTCGTTATCTTATCAAAGAAAGCTATCAGATTGGTTTGACATGATTTGTTCTTTACAAATCCATGCTGGCTGTTCCCTATCACCTTACCACCTTCCAAGTGTTTGCAGATGATTTCCTTAATTACTTGCTCCATTGTCTTCCCTGGCACAGAAGTTAAACTAACTGGTCTGTAGTTTCCTGGGTTGTTTTTATTTCCCTTTTTATAGATGGCCACTATATTTGCCCTTTTCCAGTCTTCTGGAATCTCTCCCGTCTCCCATGATTTTCCAAAGATAATAGCTAGAGGCTCAGATACTTCCTCTATTAGCTCCTTGAGTATTCTAGGATGCATTTCATCAGGCCCTGGTGACTTGCAGGCATCTAACTTTTCTAAGTGATTTTTAACTTGTTCTTTTTTTATTTTATCTGCTAAACCTACCCCCTTCCCATTATCATTCACTAGGTTAGGCATTCCTTCAGACTTCTCGGTGAAGACCGAAACAAAGAAGTCATTAAGCATCTCTGTCATTTCCAAGTTTCCTGTTACTGTTTCTCCCTCTTCACTAAGCAGTGGGCCTACCCTATCTTTGGTCTTCCTCTTGCTTCTAATGTATTGATAAAAAGTCGTCTTGTTTCCCTTTATTCCTGTAGCTAGTTTGAGCTCATTTTGTGCCTTTGCCTTTCTAATCTTGCCCCTGCATTCCTGTGTTGTTTGCCTATATTCATCCTTTGTAATCTGTCCTAGTTTCCATTTTTTATATGACTCCTTTTTATTTTTTAGATCATGCAAGATCTCGTGGTTAAGCCAAGGTGGTCTTTTGCCACATTTTCTATCTTTCCTAACCAGCGGAATAGCTTGCTTTTGGGCCCTTAATAGTGTCCCTTTGAAAAACTGCCAACTCTCCTCAGTTGTTTTTCCCCTCAGTCTTGACTCTCATGGGACCTTACCTATCAGCTCTCTGAGCTTACCAAAATCTGCCTTTCTGAAATCCGTTGTGAGATACGTTTACAGTCTCCCAAGAGACTGAAACCCAGGATAAGCCCCAGTAAGCAGGCTGGGTAGGAAGGGTTAAGGGTCAGCTGTGGAGGAGTCCCCAGTGGAAAGGAAGAGGGGGTCCCCTAATTTGTTTTACACGTGGACAGGAAGACTATAGGTACAAAGATTGCTCCCATATGCAGTGTGCCTCAGATGCTGAGGGAGAGCCCGTTGGCTCAAAGGGATAAGTTGTCCCAGTTACAATAGCTAGAAACAAGGTGCTGGATCTAATAGATTTGGGTTCAGGTCAGATATTCATACAGGAGGAGTTGATAGCTCCTGAGGTTCTAGTAGGTACAGAGTGGGTGTATGTGGGCTGTATTCATGGGGACGTCTGGCCCTACCCTACAATGGAAGTTAGATTGACTGACTGTGGGAGGTCAGGAGGTCAAAATGAATATGGCTTTAGTTCAACACCTAGCTTATGCAGTGGTGCTGAGTCGCGATTGGAACTAGTCTTTTGAGGGGCGCTGCGAAGGCAGGATCAGAACCTGCCCTCAGCACGCAATGGGAGGATAAGATAGAGGATATTTTTCCCTTTCTCAACCCCCAGCTGTTTGGTGCCTGGACAAAGTCATACCAAGAACTGCGTGGAGGCAGAAAGGAGGCACTCGGGGCCGAAGGAGTCCCTGGGAAGAGCTCATGGAAAGGTATCAGGATACAGTGCAGTTTGGACTCCTCTGAGTTATGTGTCCCAGAACAGACGCCCATTGTCTGGGGAAGACATGCTGGTCTTAAACAGGGATCCCAATTTTGTTCAAAGTCAGAGAGCGGATCCAGTGTTCAGCCTATTATATGGCTGACTGGGTAGGGCTGGTTGACCCTGGCCAGGATTCCCAACACCCCTATTTTAAACTGGAGGGGGATCTCTTGGTGAGGGTGATCTCAGACAGACCAGAGCCCTCCGAGCACAGCTCCTAGTCTCCAACCAGTACCGGGACCAAGTGTTAAAATTGGACTGTGATGTACTGTGGTCCAGCTACTTGGGGATGGAGAAAACTCAAGGAAGGGTACTGGCCAGGTTCTTTTGTCCAGATGTTTACTGAGCTATTAAGGCTTACTCTACATCCTGCCTGAAGTGCCAGAAGTGGGTGCCAGACTGACCCACAGGACTCCCCTAGTCCCTCTCCCACTAGTGGGCAGTCCATTTGAGTGGATTAGGGAAGACCTCATAGGGTCACTTGAGCCAAGTTCAAGCAGGTGTCAATTTATTTTAGTGATTGTAGACTATGCCACCTGGTACCTCGTGGCCATGGCCTTGCACTGTACAATAGCACAGGCAGTAGCTACTGAACTGCTGAAAATATTCTCCAGGGTAGGGATTCTGAGAGTCATCCAGACAGATCAAGGCATAGCCTTCATGTTGCATCTAATGCAAAAAGTATAATCCTTGCTCAGTAAGAACTCCTGTCTGCCACCCAGAAACAGGTGGGTTGGTAGAAAAGTTCAACTGTACACTAAAAGAAATGTTGCAAAATTTGTAACTATAAAGTCCCAGAATTAGAGCGACAATGTGGGTGAGGTAATATCTTTTATTGGACCAACACCTCACCCTCCTTGTCTCTCTGATACCCTGGAACTGACATGATTACAACACTGCATATAAATCCCAGAACTGGCACAAGATATTACCCTACCTGTTGTCTGCAATCAGGGAAGATCCTCAATCTTCTTTAGGCTTCTCACCTTTTGAATGATTATATAGCACTTAATGATTGGGGTTGATTCCCAGCTGGAAGATATAAAGGAGGGGCCCAGCTCCCTGAGGGGGACAAGTAAGCAAACCTTCCCCTGGCTGTAGCAGAAGGCTGTGAGAAGGCAGGCCTGCCCCAGGGAGACCCCTCTCCCCCATCTAGGAAAGGCTATAAATGGAACTGAGTGTGGTTGATGGTTTGTGCCAGCCTGATGATCAGATCCATCAGCTTAGTGACCTTGGTAGGGATCCGTGCTTTGTGGTTCAGGGGAGAAAGCAGGGGGACCTGTGCCCCAGTGTTCATTACCTCAAAGGTGGTGGGTGGAGAGGAAGGGGAGTGAATGGAGCTTTGGCTGGCTCCTTGCTGGCACGGTGGGGTGGGGGAGATCCGGAGATGTAAGCTTCACTAAGTTACTTCTCTCAGGAGTAAGATGGGAGCAGAGGATTCTCCAGGGACAGAGCAGCTATGTGCTGCCCCAGATGCCAGGACTAGAGCAAAGTCTCAGTATAACGTTTAACTATCATTTCCCATAGATTGGAGGTTCCCTTATTCCACTGAACAACGTCAGTGACCTCCACAGGTAAGTTAAAAAACATAAAGTTGTTTAAATGTACAGCGTTTGGAATCTGTTCCTTCTACAAGAAAGGGGGTAGCCTGTAAATACCAGGTAAAGAGACCAGTTAGACCAGTTACAAAGAGGGCCTTCTCTACAGTGGGTCACACACTTCCCTAGGGTGGATATTGAAAGGGGCAGGAAACAGTAATTGGGGATTTCTCTTTTTAGTAATTGCGTTGGCTCTGGACTTCTCATCCTTTAGAACACTTGGAAGAATGTCATTTAGTCCTGACTGCAATTTAATAAAGCTGGTTGGGAAAGGATGTTTTGTTTCTGTTTTGTGTTTTCTTTTCCTGCTAACAATTTTAGTGAAAACAATATTTTGCTTTCACCAATGTTTTTCTATTATACTTTTGTTTGGGGGGGGGGCTGGGTTATTAAAAATATTCAGTTTTTGGAAAACTGGTCAGATCAGAGTTTTCAGTAAAGCCCCAAATTCTCACTTGCTCAGCTAAAATTATTCAGTTTGTGGCTGCCAAAAACTGAAATTCAGTTTTCATTTTTCTGATGAAAACCTGAAGAAAATTGACACGTCCCACAGAAATTTCTGTTTTGGCCAGAAAGACTTAAAAAAAAAAAATTGGAACGGAAAAATGTCAAGCCACTCTAGAATTTAATTTAAGGACCTGAACTTTGCCCCACAGAAACCTGATACCACCAGGGGAAGGCCTGGGGCTTTTGCAGAAGTGCAACGGAAAAGGAATAAGAGCTATGTCCTGAAGAAAAAAGGGAAAGGGAGGAAGAAAGTTCTGAACCCTCTGTGACGTTGTGCAGTCTATATGGTTTCATAAAAACATGATAATAAGTGAATATAATGTAACTGGGATAGTTTTATAAAAATCTGATAAGTGACTATAATGCAAATGGGATATGCTTCGTGCAAAAGGTCTCTTGTAAGGTATCATTACAAAGCTTATAATCTACCGAGTATGATCATCTGATTTGTATAAATGTACCACTCTTGTATCTAAAACTAGAAATATAAAACATAACTCTGAGGGCCTATTGTAATTATGTAAAGTGTGGGCCATTAATGATGGTTTGGAATCTTGATGTCTCCCATTAACAAGGACCATTGTCTGCAGATGACTGTGTTTACCTGTGAGTCTTCCTGTATATGTGTGTGCTGGCAAGTGAGTAATGAAGTCTTGCAGTGACATGTGATCATGTCACCTGAACTGGAATCCATCTTTAACCTGGTGCTTTTCCAGTGAGGGGGGGTGAAAACCCAGAGGGACAAAGAGTTCCCGCCTTATGCAAAAGATATATAAAGGGGTGGAAGAGAACAGAGAGGGAGAGGAGCCATCATGGAGAAGCCCCTAGATAACACCTAAGCTGGAACAAAAGCTGTACCAGGGGAAAGAATTGTGCCCAGGCCTGGAAGGTGTCCAGTCTGAGAAAAACTTACTGAAGCATCTCTGAGGGTGAGATTATCTGTATTTAGTTTGATTAGGCATAGATTTGCGCATTTTATTTTATTTTGCTTGTGACTTACTTTGTTCTGTCTGTTACTACTTTGAACCACTTAAATCCTACTGTCTGTATTTAATAAAATCACTTTTTATTTAGTAATTTACTCAGAGTATGTATTAATACCTGGGGGAGCAAACAGCTGTGCATATCTCTCTATCAGTGTTATAGAGGGCGAACAATTTATGAGTTTGCCCTGCATAAGCTTTATGCAGGGTAAAACGGATTTATCTGGGTTTAGACCCCATTGGGAGTTGGGCATCTGAGTGCTAAAGACAAGCACACTCCTGTGAGCTGTTTTTGGGTAAACTTGCAGCTTTGGGACAAGTGATTCAGATCCTGAGTCTGTTGGAGCCAGACAGGAGTGGCTGGCTCAGCAAGACAGGGTGCTGGAGCCCTAAGCTGGCAGGGAAAACAGAAGCAGGGGTAGTCTTGGCACATCGGGTGGCAGCTCCCAAGGGGGTTTCTGTGATCCAACCCGTCACAGTGGCGTAGTCGAGCAGGATCTGTGCACAGCTGATTGCTTTGAGATACTGGTAGTGATTTTAAGTGAGTTTTAAGTGTGGTGGCTGGAGAACAGACAAAGTGGTTACTGGTTTGTTATTTTCTGTTTGCTTATTTCGGGAAAGGGAAGTAGGGACAGAAAAGGAAGCAAAATAAGTAAAAATGAAGATCAAAAGAAGCTAAAACTACACAAGTTGCAAATTGCCCAGAAAGACTGAACAATGGGCACTGGGAATGTCTCTGTTAAGAAGCCCCTGAACTGAGTGCATCTCAGTTTCAGTGAACTGCAGATGGGTGTGGCCCAACCTCTGTCTGTGCTGAAGCTGACTGAAGTGTCTAACCTAGCAAGACAGGAGTGGAGGGGTGCCTGTTCTGGCAGGAGGGTGTTCTCTGTGGTATCCCAGCTCATCAAGCGATGGTCTCAAGGGGAGACAAATGGAAATTGATGTACAATTTGCCTGGGAAAAGGCAGACCTGGGAAAGGAAAAGGCTGCCCACCAGCCTGAACTTAAGAGACAAAGCAAGTAAGACCCAGAAGCATGATCTGGCTGTAATGAAGTGGAAGAGGTGCACAGAGACACGTATCCTGGAGCTGGAAGTTGGGGTCCTGGTGACTGCTGCGGTGGGAACAAACCCCAAGGACTCTAGCTGGAAACAAACCCAACCTGAGTTAAAGGGGGGGGATTTTGCTGGCCAGCGAAAGGTCTCTCATAGCTTGGAGCTGTGAGCCTACAGCTGGATCAGGGTCTCTTTCCCTTTTGGGGGACACAGGAGTGTCTGCCCCAGAGGGGAGCCCAAAAACGAATTTTAGGTATACTGCCTCCGCCATGGTCAGTGTCCAAGTCTCTGGCAGTAAGTTCAGGAGGAGGGTGTGACGTTGTGCAGTCTATATGGTTTCATAAAAACATGATAATAAG
>NW_020664417.1:78988499-78998461 GCF_002925995.2 Terrapene triunguis
TGTAGTGTAGACGTGGCTTGAGAACCCTGTTTGACTCTGCAGTTAACAGGAGTTCCTGCAGTATTTCAGGGGAGAATATAACAAACAGTCAATATAGTCACACCAAGAGGTTTGTTTCTAGTTTCATTGCGATAACAATTAGCTGCCAGTTGCCATTTGGCCACTGAAAATTATATAGCAACTGGCAAAAAGTGTCATTTTATTCCTGGCTTTATGCTTGCAAGCTGGGTGGCACAGTGATATTTTGTAAGAGTATAACCTTGCTAGAAAAAGCACTGTCTAAATGGTCGAAGTCCTTTATTCACACAGCCAAAGGCTAACCACCAACCAGCTCATTGACCTTCATCGCCATTGATCTTTGTTAAGGTTTTGCTTTCTTCTTTTTGCCTGTTTTTACCATGCTCACTTACTCTTGGTTTTTTATTATTTGTTGTTCCATACACAGGCGTAAATCCTGCCCTTGCTTGTGTTGCTCCGGAGGAGACAAAAAGGGTGTAGGCAACTACAAAACCCCACACAACCATGGTTTGGCTGTCATGTAGAACTTCTCCATCATATTCAACAGTGCGCTAGGAAAGATACGAAGATAATATGCCAGACCACACACCACACCCAGGGCGGCTCTAGCTTTTTTGCCACCCCAAGCACGGCAGGCAGGCAGGCTGCCTTCGGCGGCCTGCCTGCGGGAGGTCCCCAGTCCCGCGGATTCGGCGTACCCACCGCCGAATTGCCACCGAATCCGTGGGACCCGTGGACCTCCCGCAGGCAAGCCGCCGAAGGCTGCCTGACTTCGCAGGGACCGGCAGGCCCTTCCCCCCTGCTGCTTGCCGCCCCAGGCACGCACTTGGAGCGCTGGTGCCTGGAGCCACCGCTGACCACATCCCCACCGAGGTATGGTCTAAAGAGTGTTCTCAGCTGCAAAGTGACTAAGGGGTACATGCACTGCTCCTGCTCAGAGGATCAACAAAATGCACCACACAGTGCATTGCCCTGGTCCAGCAGCTTTCCTTTTGCATCAGAGAGATGTGCCAGCTTTTCCGCACTCCCTTGCTGACCTGGCTTGCTTGTGCTATGGCAAGTTTTGACCCTGTCACTGAGTGGCACCCCCTTCTGGCAATTCTGGGGCCGAGTTCAGCACCTCTTTCCTCTCTTCCACCATTGCAGCTCTGCTCCTGCTTACTGAGTTGCAGTACGGAACGTGACTCTTCCCTCCAGCCAGGTCACATTGTAAGCTTCCTACTAATTAGCACCCTCCACACAGCCTAAATCTTCCCCCATCTGCAGCTTAATGGACTGATTGGGCCCTTCTGGGCTAATTCTACTCTCTCAGGGCCAGTGTGGGGAGTACACCTCATCACAGATCCCTAGTTTTCAGAGGCAACGTCTAGGGCCAGGTTTTTAAAATGTGAATTTTAAGCATATAACTAAGAAACAATGAAACACAAAACTGTAATTGCAAAGACCTCAGATTTGTTTTTGTCTGAACAAGGAGAGGAAGCTTGGAGCAAAAGGAGAGCTGGAGTTTGCCAATGAAAAAAGCTTCATGTACTGAAGTCCAAAGCTTGCAGGAGCCCCAGGCAGATCCTGTAAATCCTGCAGGAGCCACATTTATGCTTTTAATGCAACTTAAAAACAAGGAAATTCTCAAACAAAAATAATTGGTAATTTAAAATAATTGGTTGCTTAAGTAAGGAACAAATGATAGAAAAATAATAACAAGAATGTCACAATTAAACGTTCTATAATATTAAACAGTATGAAAATTAGAACGTATTATATACATACCTTTCTAGACGATGTACTGAAGGAAGATACTTACTAGTTACCTATCTATAATTCAATATTGGATACAAAAGACTGTTCTTTGTGTAATAGCTACATACTTTGCTGATTAAAATATTAGTATTCAGAAGACGGAAGGTATACAATGGAAGGGTAATCCTGAGGCAAGACACAAACACACACATTAGAGATAGACATATTAGTGCTATATGGGCCTGATTTGGTGCCCTTTGAAGTCAATGGGAGTCTTTCCATTGACTTTGATGGGCACTGGACCATGTTCTATACAATTAAACAAGTGCTTATGTTTTTTTTTCCCCACTGTCCTTCCATAACAAAAACAGAAGCACTATATTTCTTGGTAGTTATCCTGGTGAGTCTAAATTAAAGTTGTTACTGAAATGTCTAATATTAATTTTCAAATGGCTAGACTTTTGTAAGATTAATGTACAAAAAGTGTATTTAAATATTGATTTACATTACATTTTTTATTTCCAACTTTTTAATGGTTAGAATTTTTAATGGTTTTTGATAATTATTTTTTATTATTTTTACTTATAGGTAGCCACATCTATCTACCTAATTTTAAACTGTTAAAAAAAAATGATTGAGGTTGCAAAGTCAAGTGCTCAAAAATTAGGAAGTGTCAGAATTTAGGTTGCCCATAACCTTAATTCAGCTCCTCTGTTGTATGCATTATGATACTCTTTAATTATATCATCATATACTACTTTTTCCACAGGGCTCTGTGGTGCTCCATGTAAGTTTGAAAGCTTGTCTCTCACTAACAGAAGTTTGTCCAATAAAAGATATTACGTCACCTACCTTGTCACTCTATAGTTCAAAATTGATTTTCAGTGATGTGCAATGTTGTCAACTCTTGTGCTTTTATTGTGAAAATCGTAATATTTGGTGATTTTCTTAAAGCCCCTGCTCCTGTAGTCCTATGCTCATGTGAGAATTTCATCTTTCATTTAAAAAAAACAACTAACAAGTTTCAAGCCCAAACCTGGAAAATGTGAACTCTATGGTTCTAAAACCTGAAGGTAAATAAAAGACCTCCAAATTCATTAATTTTTAAAATCTCATTTCTAAGCCAACGTCCTGATTTTTGGGTGACTTGATGAATGATTTTGAATGCAATATTAGAAGTGTTAGGTACCTCAATCTTTATACAGGCATCAAAATAAATGTGGCTTGATTTTCTAAGGAGCCAGGAATTCCAAAAATCCCACTGACTTACCCAAGGACATAAAGGAAGCCTGAAGCTATGTCTTCAGTGCAAATAAAGCACAGGTAGATATAGCTAGATGAGGTCAACAGTATACCCCTGACCTGGGATTTACTTTGGCATCTATGTAAAAACTTCAGTGCCACAGAGAAGAGGCGGTGCTGAAAACTAAGGGTATGTCTCCACTGCAATAAAACACCCATGGCTGGCCTGTGTCAGCAGAGTTGGGCTTTCAGGGCTCAAGCTGTGAGGCTATAAAATTGCAATGTAGATGTTCGGGCTCAGACTCAAGCCCAAATGTCTATATCGCAATTTTATAGCCCTGCAGCCTGAGAGCCCGATTCAGCTGACATTGGCCAGCCCCAGATGTTTTATTTTAGTGTAGACATACCCTAAGGGTCTGGGCTTTAAAGAAATATGCTTATTTTCTATAGCTTTAGTTGTAACCGTTATAAAATCTGGAAAAGACTACAAAGAAGTGTGAGGGGCAACAGGCTAAATTCAAGGGAACAGAAATGATCACTATTATAAGTGTTTGATGGCTCCAGTAACCTTTATATAACTTAGCTTGTATTCTGGTATCACTTTTATGCAATGGGGCAAAGTTGCTAACAGTATATATTAAAAGTGGTAAAAGTATTTATTGCCACACTACATTTTTTAGGAGCACAATTTTATGTGTCTCTGCTTGCGTTGTTTCAACCTAAATGGAGTAATATTAATACCACAAGAAGGTCTGTTTACATGCTGCTCCAAGAATTTTCTTGCCAAGGGAAAAAAATCTGCCTTTTCAATTATTCTGCATGACAATAAACCCTACTTAGCTTAAAAAATTAAAGCCTAAATTTTTAAATGTTTATACCATTCTATTTTTGTGATCATGGAGAGAGGAGAGAGTTTCAAGAGACCAGAGTACCTGACCATGCTAGCTATGATATCTAGATTAATACTTTGCATTTCTGCAGCACCTTCCATCTCAAAGCCTTTATCCCTCATGAGTGAACAATACTTGTCTTGCAGGGAAATGTAGTTGTTGCCAGTTTTCAGACTGGAAAACTCAGTCACAAAGAGTTGTAATATTCTCTTGCAGTGATGGAGACAGGACTCAGTGGTAAAGCGTATACAGGCAATTCTTTAGTCAGACCACTGACAGGATTTTGTATTTTTCCCTGATTCTATTCCCAGCTGACTAAACACAGCCAGGATCAGCTACAAAAGAAGTTGGGAGAACAAATGGGAGTCATTTTTTGGCCTCAAAAGTTGGTGTGTGTGTGTGTGTGTGTGTGTGTATGTATGAGAGAGAGAGGGGGGTGGAAATGACAAAAAGCTGGCCCCACAGAAAGCCCTCCAGGAGCACCACATCCTTTATTTAATCCATAAAAAGTGTGTGTGTGTGTGTGTGTGTGTGTACGCCCGTGCCCATGTATAGTGCTCTCCTCCCAGGGCTCTGAGTCCCTCTCAAGGTTCTGAGTCCACTGTGTCCTGCTCTGCCCTGTGCTCAGTCAAGTCTCCCCACTAGAAGGTGTCTCCTCTCCTCCCAGCAGTACTTTCCTTCTCCACTTTAGAAAATGAGCTGGTAGGGGTCCATTGTTCCTCCCATAGTGTGCAAAGGCCACTGAGAGTAAAGTCAATAGAAGGGAGGTGTGACTTTTCTCTCTAGCGCCCCTGCTGGCTTAGTCTGGCACTGCCTTATAAGGCGAGGGAGTCTTTGCTCATCAGCTATTAGGCAGCCCCACAGGAAGGCAGGAAGTGAAGTGTATATGGAATAACTTTCTCTTCCCACCCTCCATTCCACCACCTGATCAAAGTTGATAGGAGCAAGAGGGGATGAAGTTGTGGTTCCTCCTCCCTGAAAGCTGGGTAGGGGGTGTGTCCCCTTTGTCCTCCCCTTCATGGTAACTAGAAAAATCTCTGCTTCTGGAAACACATTAAAAGCTGACTGCCAAGTCACCTTGTTGGAGATGACGGGGTACCCTGTTTCCTGTCAAAGTCAATCCTGAAAATAAGAGTGATTAGAGGAGTGAAAGAGGTGGGGATGGAAGTTTGGGTGGGCACTGCAAGAGAAATAATGGGGAAAGAATGAGAGGAGAACTGAGGAAAGAGAGAAAATGGAAGGAATGAGGAGAGAGAAAACAGATTGGCTTCCACCATTTGAAAGTGTCACATGTTTCTAAATAAAAATGAAAGGCAGTTAAAGTTGGTGCAGAATAGATTAGTTAGAGCCTAACAAGAGATTTGTCAGCAGTGTGACTTACAGCCATGATGGAAACTAGGGTTAGAATCGGCGGAAGGACACTTGCCAAAGGGGCCAAAGGAATCCATGTGCATTTTCGAGTGTGGGCTGATGTCTGATCGCTCTGCTTGTGGCCCTTCCCCACAGAGACAGACCAGAATTGGGATAGGCATTGAGGTTGAGCACAAAGGCTGGCATTTATCCATCTGTGTGGCTGAAGGAAAGAGAGTGCAGTGGCTTCAGTTTTCCATAAACTGATGTCTTCAAGGGTTTATAGGCATAGAATTATAGATCCTGACTTCCAGGATGAAGAAAAAGCCTTTTGTTACATCTGGTCTGGCTTTCAGGTCATGGCTAGGTGTGAGTGTGGCTCATGCGTCTCAACCCTGTGATTACGTTAAGTATTTTTGATCTGGAAATGATGCTGTATGTCCATCCAGATATTCTATTGTTCCATCATTCAATTACCTGACCCTGCTCTTAGTCCTGAGATTGCACAGATGGGATTGGCATAGGAAGGATCGTTGCTTTTGAACAGTGAGATTAAGCCATAACCCCCCCCCCCACACACACATAAATCGTGGAGCTGTCCATGTATCAGTACAAATACATATACCCAAGACAGAGTTAATTTAGTCTTGCCTTGATGCAATCTGCATGTTTTTACCACGTAGAAAAAAAAAGTAAGCCTGTTTTCATTTTGCTCAAGATGAACCAATGGCCTTGAAATTTGAAAACAATATATATTCGACCACACAAACTAATAAGGCACCAGTGTTTTAGCAGACATTATAAAACATAAAATTAGATGGAAAATTGCCTTAAGCCCCTGTAAATTAAAATTGCTCTTTTTACAACAAAAATGAGCCTTATATAGAAACAAACAATTTTGTGATCTTCATTTAACTGACCAATTTCATATGGCAAACAGTATTTATTCATCCCGTTCCAGTGACCTAACCAGCATTTTACAATGTGATGCCTTGCATATTTTCACAGTATTGTAAAAAAATAGGGTTCTGTAGATTTATTTGATCCCTGTTGAAAAATTATATTTTTTTACTTCCTTCTAACCAGTGCAAACTGGAAATTGTTCTTAATGTAATTCTCTTGCTTACCATCCAGTCATTAATCAGGAAACCAATTAGAGCTATTTTGTGTACTCTAATTTGAAAAGTGAAAGTAACATATGTTGACAGTTAATTTGAATTTTTTTGTTAACAAGCACAGATTTTTATAATGAAATAATATTTGATTCTGTTATAGAAAAACATGGACTATTAAATTACAGCAGGTTGGGAAAATGCCAGTGCATTAATCACTCTGGGAATAATAACATAGATCATTTAGTGTTAGGTATTTTAACATTTTTTGTTGATGATTTTCCATTTTAGTTATTTTTATACAGTATCACTGTGACTTGATTTGGAACTTTTCAAACACAAGTCAGTGCAATTTTTTGTTTTAGCACATTGCGGCTTTGTACCAGCACAGCGCAGTATCTGAAACCTAATCACAAGAAAAATATTAGGTATCCAGGCTCCACTTCAAACACTTCTATTTTCTTGGGTGTTTAAAAATGTCAATATTTGTAAAAAGGTGTCAGACTGACAGCCTGCAAGACTGAAGTCTTTCATCTTAGGGCTTGATCTGAAGCAACTGAAGTCAATGGGAGTCTTTCCATTGACTTCAGTGGGCTTTGGGTCAGGCCGTTACCAAACAGATACAGAGGTAGTGCAAGTATCCCCACTCTTGTCTGACCCTGGTCTAGAGAGACTGAGAGCTTGTCTACACTTGCCGGGGATCCACGAGCGGCGATTGATGCATCAGCAGTCGATTTAGCGGGTCTAGTGAAGACCTGCTAAATTGACCACAGATCACTCTCCCATCGACTCCTGTACTTCACCAGATTGAGAAGAGTAGGGGCAGTTGACAGGAGAGCATCTCTTGTCGACATCGCGTAGTGTGGATCCCGTGGGTAAGTAGATCTAAGCTACATCAATTTGAGTTATGCTATTCACGTAACTCAAATTGCGTAGCTTAGATCGAATTTCCCCTGTAGTCCAGACAAGGCCTGAGTCAAAGGGTTGTTTGGGTCTTGTCTACTCTTCTTGATCCAGTGGAGTACAGGAGTCAACAGGAGAGCTATCTGCGGTCGATTTAGCAGATCTTCACTAGACCCACTAAATCAACCGCCGATGCATCAGTCGCTGCTCATTGATCCCCTGGTAAGCGTAGATAAGCCCATAGTCCACATGCCTATTCATTCCTTGGCCTTATGCTAAAAATACTAGCTAGAGTGCCAGTTTGGGACAAAGACACTAGAATCTGAACTGAGGCAACAAATTTGTTTCCTACAAGTCACTGAAAAGCCATCAGATAAGTACCATCTTTCAGTCACTTCCATCCTAGGCTGAATTCTAATCACTCAGCTAGAAACACCACAATTCTTAACCTATCTCGTTGGCCAGACATTCTCTTTAATATGTGCAGTTTTAGATCTTATCTCCTCTACAGACATTGATATTAAACACTATTTAAAAAATAGTAACCAGAGTTACACAGAAAACATAAATCAATATGGGAAAAATACCCAGTTCCTCAAATTACCTTTTAGCAAAACTTCTGTCAAGGCCTATATCTGAATTTGGATGTATTGACAGTTAGTTTGGATGTTTTTCAAGGAAAGAAACTTTCTAAAGTGCAAATGCTCTAAAGTAAAACCTGCCTTGGGAGCAGAATTTAAATGGGTCTTTCCTCCTTAAAAGGTACAGCTTCACTGCAGAGTTAACTCAAGTAATCTACTCTCGAGCTACCTCCCTCACATTAGCCTAGCATGAAGGAGAGCGGCCACACTGCAAAATAATAGTCGAGCTGCTGTGTCCACACTGGCACAGCACTCACTCATGTGGGTGCCCAGTCTTCTGGAGGAACATCCTATAGTTCACAGCGCAGCACTATAAGCATCTCTATGAATTCTTTTGGAATGTATCATGGGAGAACTTTCCTTGGCACATGTGGGGGAAATGGTGTTAGCTCAGCATCTCGTTAAATTGGGAAGGAAGACTTAACTGAAGCCCTCAAAACAAGACCTTTTAAGAGGAACTTATTGCACGCAGTGGGAAACAGGTTGGGTCCAGTAAGATTAGTCCACGTGCCCTACGGAAGGGTCTGAGGGCTCACAACATTGTTTTAAAAAGTCAAACTGAGACATCTCAGGCACTCTGAAAATCCGGTTTTGGACTGCTGTTACATTCTTGATCAGTTACTTTGTGCCAGACTGTGACTGGACCTACCGGGAGAGTAAGCGAAATAATAACCCGTATCCCTGTAGGGGACTAACAGGGCAATCTGGCCCTTTAAGGGCCAGTAGGGTCAGGGAGCAGCCAGACTTGTTCTGGAGGGAAGTCCAGTAGGCAATCAGCTGAACTATCTGAACAGCACCTAATTACTGGGTCTGATTCCCAGCTGGAGGATATAGAGGAGGGCCTCAGATCCATGAGGGGGTAGGGAACTAGGAGAGCGTTGAGATGAGATAAAACTCTCCTGTGGCTGCAGTAGAAGGTTGCAAAAGGGCAAACAGGCCCTATGTATCCATCCCTTAGGCTTGGGAGGTCCAGACTTTTTAGTTGCTGGAGGCCAGAGGGCCCCACAATCTCAGCCAAGAACTGGGCTATTGCACTTGGTATTGTTCTAAAATTCCTTGTTTTGTGTTGTTATATCTCTGAGGAAAGGGGCTAAAATGCAACGGAGTATGGCTGATTGTTGATCCTAGGCTGTTGATCAGGTCCATTAGCTTACATGGGTGAAGAATTCAGGCACAGTTTGCCACAGCCTCGGGTAAACGTGGATACTGAAGCTCTAACAAAATGGATGGGAGAGCAACAACACCAAGAGCTGAAGCAGACCCTTGTTCAGCACCAGTTACAGCAGCAACAGCTATGTCAGCAGCTGCAACTACAGAAGAAGCATTTCCAGCAAAAACAGCAGGAAAACCAGCAGCAGTTCATACTTTGCCTATTGATGCGGGATGGCCAGGACCCACAGGTTGAAGCGGTGCCACAGTTACCTATGCAGAAGGGAGACGTCCTCACTAAGGTGAGGCCAGAAAATGACCCGAGGCCTTCTTAGAAACCTTTTGATTGGGTAGCCAAGGCTCCCGGAAGCAGGGGCCACCAAGATAGCACTCTATCTAACAGGGGAAGCCCAGGCAGCATACTGTGTTCTGGGTGTAACTGTGGCAAAAGAGTATGGGATACTCACGGTCACTATACTGGTTGCCTAGGGATCAGTGAAGAAGGGTATTGCCGGCAATTGAGACAGGAACCATTTACTTCAGACTTCTGGCCTACAGTGGTAGCCCAATGGCTAAGAGACTTTTGCTCCCATTGGTTGAAACCAGAGACACACTCCTCAATGGAAACAGTTGAGCCGGTGACTTTAGAACAGTTCTGCTGGAACCTACTGGCAGGACCCAAGGAGTGGGTCTGTTGCCATCAGGTGACTCTCATGGAAGAGGCAGTTAGGCCTCATGGAGAACTTTCTTGATGCACAATTAGACTGAGAGCCAATAGAAAAACCTGAAAGACAGAATTCTCCTGTGTCTGGGTCTCATGCGAGGGTGGCTGCAAGCTAAAAGTCTCCTCCAGGAAGGGTCTCATTGAGTTTTATAGATTCATAGATTCTAGGACTGGAAGGGACCTCGAGAGGTCATCG
>NW_020664417.1:79001461-79057158 GCF_002925995.2 Terrapene triunguis
GAAGTATTGGAGCATAAGCTTTCGTGGGTAAAAACCTCACTTCTTCAAATGCAAGAAGTGAGGTTTTTACCCACAAAAGCTTATGTTCCAATACTTCTGTTAGTCTTAAAGGTGCCACAGGACCCTCTGTTGCTTTTTACAGATACAGACTAACACGGCTACCCCTCTGATACTATTCTCCAGTTATAGTACTTTTTCTACACAGTATTCTAAAAGCTTAATTAGTTTGTGGAAAACATACTCCTCAGCTTATGTAAACAGGTATAGTTTCATTCACTTCAATAGAACTAAACCAGTTTATCTCTGTTGAGGATCTGAGTCTCAGTTTAGCAAATGTTCTATAGTTATGATGGATTTTATGTTTACATGTTCCCTCTTGTGTTTTCTATTATAGTAGACTGGTTGGCTGAGATATATAAAACTTAATTATTTCAGTAATTAGGGGGGTTCTTTGAACTTCTTGAGGGCTTTCAGTGACATGGGTTTAGATACCTTAATGTGTTTCTATTTTGAGTTTCAGGATCAAATGAGTTTCTTCACACCTCTACATGAGCTCATAAACTGCTCTTCCCAAAGAATCTCCATCTTCCCCAAACAGACTTGTGTTTCCTCTGAGCAGGGAATCTGGAGAAAACAGGCCCAGTGGTTTGAAACTTCCTATCACCTTAGATGGCTTTCTGGGGTGGTTGGCTAGCTCCATTCCATTACCTGGTTTCTTTAAGAGAGTGGTGTGGATACACCAACAACTTACTTACCTTCAATCTTTGTGGAGCGAGCATGGTAGAAGCTTCTAGGGAGATGGCAGCCTTTTCAAAACCTGAAGCAATGGGCCCAGGTCCTGCTATATAGCAGATGCACTTGTAGCTTTACCGTAGTCTGGTACTGAGAATGGCCCCATATAACATAAGTTACACTGGTGTAACCAAGAGCAGAATATGGGCCAAGCATTGTAAAGTATATTAAATTAAACAAAGATATTAAGCCTGAACCATTTAGTATCAGCCATAGTAAGACAATGACCTGAATTGAACAGAGGATTAAATGCTCATTGGGAAATATATGCCAACACTGATGATTGCATCATATTGTACATGACTGTGAATCATCTTCTATACAACATTCAAATGGATTATGGTAGCTAACATGGTCTGTCATTTATCCACTGCTTAGAGTCACTCGAGTGCATTATTCTGAATCTGCTCCCTGGCAACTTCCTCAGTTAGCAGGGCATGACACTTATTAGGCTACTGATTAAGAAGATTGTATTGTAGTTTTCCAGTCATAAAAACCTCATGTATACTTCATCCAGAGAACTACCTGTGATTTCTCTTTTAGCCCACTGCTTTTTAATCTGGATGATGGATTACTACTTTATGTTGTAGCCAGTTAATTTAATATCTCTGAGAAGGATGAATGCTGGAGGTATCGCTTATATAACAATATATCAGATGAGGTAAAAGTGATGCATATTCTTCACATTTTAAACTGGAGAAACTGGGACTGTCCCAGAGAAGGTTTTGTCCTTAAGAGCCTGCCCCACTACCCAATCAGTTAGATTCTTACAAGAAATAAAACCAGGCCCCCAGATTTGGGTATGGATGTGGATATCAAATACCCCACAATTTGGCAGGGGTTGATTCTTCTTTGCTTCAACCCATTGTAGAGATAAAACTAAGAGATAGGACTCTTGTTAAAGCCTGTGTCTTCTCTCTATTTTCAACATTCAACCCTTTCTCTCCATCCTTACTGCCAAAATGCTTGTCCTTGACTCGGTCATCATTCCATATGTTTATGGTAACGTTCTCTTCTCGAGCCTTATCTGCTGCTCCCCTCATCTCTCCTGCCAATTAAGATACAGCCAGTGCTTAATTTGTGCCGGGGCTTGCTGGGCTGAGCTCTGGCACCTCTTGGCTTGGCAGTTCATAGGTTCTCTAGGCTCCCAGCCAGTCACTGCCGCTCTCTGGCCACCCATCTCTGGCAGCAGCAGTGCAGAAGTAAGGGTGGCAATATCCTATGCAATGCCACCCTTACTTCTGTGCTGCTTCTGGCGGCGGTGCTGCCTTCAGAGATGGGTGCCCAGCCAGCAGCCGCTGCTCTCTGGCTGCCTAGCTAGTGCTTAATTTTTGCTGGGGTGAGCCCCAGCACATCTTTCTTTACACATTAAGCAGTGGATAGAGCTACTAAAGTTACTTCCTCTCTGACCACGATATGACTCTACCCATGCCCCCAAATCCCCAGAATCCCTTCACTGGCTTCCTGTTTCTTACGTCTTTGGATTCAAGCTCCTTCTCATCCATTTCCCCTTGCTAGCCCTTTCGCCAATGGCAGCCAGTGTCCCAAAGTGCTGGGACAGAAGCTTGCAATTAAGAACACCCCTCTCCTGCCAAAAAAATGAAGTGTGACTCCTGCTCCTACACAACCTTTCTGATGCCCCAAATAAAATCAACAATGTGGGGCTCTGTCTCTCCCCCCCCCCATAGCTTCTGCATTGTAATTCCCATCACTGCTCCCCTGTTCTGTTTTGCTCTGTGCCTCTCCACTCCCACCTGAAACACAAACCCTGCTCTCCTGATAACCTCACCCTTTACCACCTCTGTCACAGGTCACTCTTAATGCCCACCCCCTTTAGCCCTGTACTCCATGACCAGATCACAGGGCCTTTCTGTCCCCCCCTCCCCCCTTCCTCCAAGTTTGCATTTGCTGCTGCCTTGAAATCTAAACTTCCAGTTCAAGTTTCTCCCATTTGGGCACCTCATGGTATTTCTGCGGTGGGGGGGTGGATCTCTGCAGGTATGGCTGCAACTGTGCTCAGACTCAGGGGGCCACTCAGTTCTGCCCCCAAAGAGTACTGAAAAAAGCATCCTCTGAGCATGCTGTGCTCTCAGTGCTGATCTATCCATTCAGTGAAGGGAGGCGCTCTTCTTAGGGGCTTGCAGCCACCAGCCCCTCCCTCTCCTGACTATACTTTATGCCCCCACTTAACTCCTGCTGCTCTCTCCAGTGTGCTGCTGGAGACAAGGGAGCAAAGAGAGGTATTTGCCACACAGTGTTTAGGTTTGTTGAAAGACAGGAGAGAGGATTTAACTGATGGGGGGTAGCCTCATGACCAATCACCACCCCCTCTTGCACTCCTCCCACTACTTTCAACCTTACTGTCCTCTTGGTTCCCGTTTCCAGTTTCGGATTCAGGCCCAATGCTTTTCTTTTCTTTGGAACAGTCTTTTGCTTCTGAGACGTGCAAAGAGCCCTTTCTTTCCTTTAAATGATGGCATAGTCTGCCCCTTAAAGGTAGTGGGGCCTAATGGTCAGCTCACCCCTGTTGCATGGCATGGCCCTTTAAGAGTTTGTGAGGTCTGACTATATATACGCATGGACCTGGGAGACATTTGGTGAGAGGAAGCAATCCCCTGAGTAAGAAGTGTTTTGGGAGAACATGAGAATGGCCATACTGGGTCAGACCAAAGGTCCATCTAGACCAGTATCCTGTCTTCCGACAGTGGTCAATGCCAGGTGCCCCAGAGGGAATGAACAGAACAGGTAATCATCAAGTGATCCTTTCCCTGTCACTCATTCCCAGCTTCTGGCAAACAGAAGCTAAGGATACCATCCGTGCCCATCCTGGCTAATAGCCATTGATGGACCTATCCTCCATGATTTATCTAGTTCGTTTTTGAACCCTGTTATAGTCTTGGCCTTCACAACATCCTCTGGAAAGGAGTTCCACAGGTTGACTGTGTGTTGTGTGAAAAAATACTTCCTTTTGTTTGTTTTAAACCTGCTGCCTATTAATTTCATTTGGTGGCCCTAGTTCTCGTGTTATGAGAAGGAGTAAATAACATTTCCTTATTTACTTTCTTCACACCAGTCATGATTTTATAGACCTCTATCATATCCCCCCTTAGTTGTCTCTTTTCCAAGCTGAAAAGTCCCAGTCTTATTAATCTCTCCTCATACGGCAGCTATTCCATACTCCTAATAATTTTTGTTGCCCTTTTCTGAATCGTTTCCAAGTCCAATATATCTTTTTTGAGATGGGGTGACCACATCTGCACGCAGTATTCAAGATGTGGGCATACCATGGATTTATATAGAAACAACATGATATTTTCTGTCTATCCTTTTCTTAATGATTCCCAACATTCTGTTCGCTTTTTTGACTGCCGCTGCACATTGAGTGGATGTTTTCAGAGAACTATCCACAAAGATCTCTTTCTTGAGTGGTAACAGCTAATTTAGACCCCATCATTTTATATGTATAGTTGGGATTATTTTTTCCAATGTGCATTACTTTGCATTTATCAATCCTGAATTTCATCTGACATTTTGTTGCCCAGTCACCCAGTTTTGAGGGATCCTTTTGTAGCTCTTCGCAGTCTGCCTGGGATTTAACTATCTTGAGTAGTTTTGTATCATCTGCAAATTTTGCCACTTCACTGTTTATCCCTTTTTCCAGATTATTTATGAATATGTTGAATAGGACTGGTCCCAGTACAGACTCCTGGGGGACACCACTATCTCCATTCTGAAAACTGACCATTTATTCCTACCTTTTGTTTCCTATCTTTTAATCAGTTACCAATCCATGAGAGAACCTTCCCTCTTATCCCATGACTGCTTACTTTGCTTAAGAGCCTTTGGTGAGGGACCTTGTCAAGGGCTTTCTGAAAATCTAAATACACTATATCCACAGGATCCTCCTTGTCCACATGCTTGTTGACCCCCTCAAAGAATTCTAGTAGATTGGTGAGGCATGATTTCCCTTTACAAAAACCATGTTGACTATTTCCCAACAAATTATGTTCATCTATGTGTCTGACAATTTTGTTCTTTACTATAGTTTCAACCAATTTTCCCAGTACTGAAGTCAGGCTTACCGGTCTGTAATTACTGGGGTCACCTTTGGAGCCCTTTTTAAAAATTGGTGCCACATTAGCTATTCTCCAGTCATTTGGTACAGAAGCTGATTTAAATGATAGGCTACAGACAACAGTTAGTAGTCCTGCAATTTCACATTTGAGTTCCTTCAGAACTCTTGGGTGAATACCATCTGGTCCTGGTGACTTATTACTGTTTATCAATTTGTTCCAAAACCTCCTCTAATGACACCTCAGTCTGTCACCTAAAATGAATGGCTCAGGTTTGGGAATCTCCCTCATATTCTCTGCAATATCATCCCTGAGTGCTCCTTTAGCATCTCAATAGTCCAGTGGCCCCACTGGTTGTTTAGCAGGCTTCCTGCTTCTGATGTACTTTTTTGCTATTACTTTTTGAGTCTTTGGCTAGCTGTTCTTCAAATTCTTTTTTGGCCTTCCTAATTATATTTTTACACTTCATTTGCCAGAGTTTATCCTCCTTTCTATTTTCCTCGTTAGGATTTAACTCCACTTTTTAAAGGATGCCTTTTTGCCTCTCACTGCTTCTTGTACTTTGTTGTTTCTTTTACTTTGTTACTCGTTCTTGAAGGACCCAGGCCAAGAGCCTGGCAGAGAGGGTATAGTAAGGCTCCCCTCTCCCCCAACTGATTGGGGATGAACTGGGAAAAAGGCAGTGCTGCCTTCTCCCTCATAGCAGAGAGACTCCAGAAGACACTAGCAGGGAAAGGCTAGCCTGATTAAGGAAAAGGGGCCAGCTAAGGGAGAAGGTGGCAAAGGCCTTACAGCTGGCTAACCTGCAACTCTACTCCAGACAGGAGAACTGAGGGCTCCTGCTTAAGAAGGATCAGGCAATCTGATTAACAGACTCCCACTCCAGGGAGGAGAGCTGGGGCTTCCTGCTTAAGGGAGGACTGAAGGGGGTAACCCGGGGAAGGAAGTGGGAAGGGTTCCAGAAATACAAACTGTTTACAGGCCTAGGCAAGAAGAGTCCAACTTCTGTTTATGGCTCTTGTTAATAAATAAATCCTTGGAAAAGGGGTGCTCTTGGATTTAAAATGGTCTGTCTGGACTTGTTTATAAGCTATGTGAAGGGAAATGAGGGAGGGCTCGCCTGTGGTGCCATGCTTGGTACTATATTGTGAGGGTGTTGCCCTGTTGGTGAGCCCTCCCTCCCTTCCAAGACCTCCCAGGTCCTTGTGTATATATAGAGTCAGACCTTTCAAACTTTTAAAGGGCCATGACAGTGAGGGGGGTGGGCTGACTAGTAGGCCCCACTACTATTAAGGGGCAGACTATGCCATCACAAGTGGTGGATCAGGCCACTCCAGTACAACATATAATTTAACATTACCCTAATTAAAGCTAATGGGCTAGACTGTATATACCACACATAGGCTCACGTGTGCAATGTTGTAGTGCGGCACCAGCTCAGCAAGAGCTCTGAGGGTCATGGAAGTTCCAGAGCCACATCTAATAGAGCAACGGGAAAAGCAGCAGCTGCTGAAATGGGTGAAGCCTGTGATCTCTTCTGTGACTGGCAAGCTCCACTAAGGTTTGTGCCATGAAGGAGCTGGTCCCACCTCCTCCATGTCCCCTTCAGGGGGATTTGTGCCCTACCAGAGAGCAGTGTTGCGAGGACTTAGGGGATAGCAACACTGTAGTTATGGCTGGCCCTTGTACTCAGGCCCTCAGGAAAAGATGGGTATACACCACTATGTGGCCCAGAATGGCTAAAAGAACAGGCTAATAACAGCCAGAGGAAGAACGAAGGTCTAGCTGCTTTTCTTATTAAACTACAGGACTTGGAGTAGCATAATACGTTGCCACAACGACTTTATCTTTGGTCATCCAGAATTTCCTGACTCCCTTTCTGCTGCTTTGTCTAGCACATTAAAGCTGGATATTCAGATATCCAATGTGGCTTTCTATCTACTGCTGTCCATCACCATTCCCCTTCCCTCCCCCCAACCGTTTTCCTTTTGCACTTAATTGCTATGGCTGCTGATATGGAGGGGAGGCTATGTTGATTGACTTGTCTCAAGAGCAATCAACAATTCACACCGATGCTCGTTATGGAAACAGATGTTCATTTTAAATCTGAATGTCATTCATCTGCTTTAATTATCCCTGATAGTGGAGCTGATATTAATACCGCAGTTCCTCTTTAGAAACACATTTGCAGCAATCTGATGGAGATATTCCACATCTCCAAACTATTTTCTCATCTGAATGCTGAAGAAAAACATCTCATATGAATTAACAGTCAGCCTATTTTGAATGCCCCAATTTTTTCCTACTTCGATAACACGGTGATGGGTGCCTTAGAAATACCTGCAACAGACAGCTAATAAACTGAACTTCCTTGTGGAGGTGAAAATTTGGAGAAATTAGGAAAATTGTCAGAAGTACTGCTACCCGTGCACCACACTGATTGTGTATCACCACGAGGCTGTATAAGCAAAATAATTTCAGATAACTGCTCATAGAATAAATTCTAAGGGCAAATAACTTAATCTACTGTAGCCTATTGTCTCATAGAGCATGTGAGAGAGTAAATAATGTGTACAGAAAAATGTTCTGCATGATGTTGTTTAATACCAAATCATAAGAACAAAGCTATCTGAATTATGCTGAAGTGTAGAATAACATCTTGCATGCTTAGTGGTTGTTCCAGTTACACAGAATGAGTCCAGGGCTGGGACAGCAGTTTGTTAAATTAATTTACACCTGATGTTCCAATTTTTGGACAGGTGACTCAATTAACAAAGTTCATCCCTTCCCCCTAGGCCCCACCCACAGCCCGCCTCTTCCCGTCCCCACTCCACCCCCACCCCAGCTCTTCCCACCCAGTTCCGCCCCCTCCTTTCTCCCTCCCAGCCTCCTGCACACCACAAAACAGCTGATTGCAGTGGGTGGGAGGTGCAGGGAGGCACAGGGGAGGTGCTGATCTGCGGGACTTGCTGGCAGGTGGGAGGCACTGGGGGGAGGTGGGGAGCAGCTGATAGGGGGCTGCATTTTTTCCCCGTGGGTACTCCAGGCCCGGAGCACCCATGGGGTCAGCACCTATGGGAGGCATCATTCAACACCCCCCTTTGGGTGGGAGGTGAACTCACCTGACTGCGAACTTTGGGACTTTACTGACTTTGAACAACAAACCATGAGCTGGGTGCAGCAGAGGGAGTGGTCTGTGAAAGGGACATTTGTCTGTTGGACTTTCACATCACATGTGGGAAACTGAGGCAAAGAACACTGCCCAAGATATGGTGAGGTAGGTGTTTACTTATTGTTTGAATACTTTTGAATCATTGTTGCTGTGTTCCCTCTTCTCTTAATAAAAGTTTTCTTTTGTTATATACAGATTCAGTGCCTGTGAGAGGGGAAGTATGACCTCTTAGAGGCTCCCGAAGTGGTGGTTAGTTTTTCCAGATTTCTGGGTGGGGGCTTGAGCCAGTTTTGTTTTTGTAATGCAAAGAAGAACCCTAGAAATTGTAGCCAGCCCTTGTTGCTGCTGACACCACCTGGCAGATGGGTTACACTGGGATATTTTACCAAGTATCTTTCCTCCAAAAAAGAACTAGATAAGTTCATGGTAGGTCCATCAATGGCTATTAGCCAGAATGGGCAGGGATGGTGTCCATAGCCTCTGTTTGCCAGAAGCTGGGAATAGGTGACAGAGGATGGATCACTTGATGATCTGTTCTGTTCATTCCCTCTGAAGCACCTGGCATTGGCCATTGTTGGAAGACAAGATACTGGGCTAGGTGGACCTTTGGTCTGACCCAGTATGGCCATTCTTATGTTCCCTTTAGCTGTCCTGGATATTTTAAGGAAACACAGGTATTGATAGTGACATTAGGAATTCTGTTGCCACAGTTATGTGTTAATACTCACCTCAATACACACAAACAGCTGCATTTGTAAGGATCGTTTGGTAAAAAGCGAACGTCTGAATTTCTACCACTAGATAGCAATATGTAGCAATGAATGCTGCCTCCCGAGATGGACTACAAGAGCTGCTGAACTATGCTCCACATCCACCCATGTTCCCAGAAGCAGGGAGAAGACTGAGGGAGGAAGGGGCACAAAGGATAGTCTTTTTCTTTTATCAGGGTGAGTCACCTCAACCATCATTCTCCGGCTACAATTTCTGTTTCATAAAAATGCAACTGCCCCCTTATGCTGGGGCATCGAATACTTTTGAAAACAAGCTCTGAAGATAAAAAGCCAAACAAGCCTTGTTGTTCTCTGTTATCTGAGTGCACAGTAGAGGTGCAGGAAAAAAAATTCTATGTGCCTCGCTACTGGTCCCAAAGATGTGAAACAGTTTGCAGGACAGCTGGTTTGTTCATTTTGCAACAACTAAGCACTGCCTCCTTTTGCTTGGAGGTGAAAGTGCAGAGTGGGATTGGACAGGGAAGCAGCAAAGGGCCCTTACTGTCTAGGTTCCCCAAAAGCATCCAGAGACAACCTCCACACTCCCAATTCTTGGTGTGTATTGGAGGCATGAGTGTGAACTATAGTGGCCAGAGCAGAGGAGATTGGGATTTAAGGATCCAGGATTCTGTTTCCAGCTCTGGGGTGTGTGTGGTCCTATGTCAGAGCAGGGGGAATCAGGACTCCTGGAGTTAGCTCAAGTATTACATGAACACACACAATACAAAGACTAAACCCAAGAGCCTTGACTCCCAGTCACTGTGCTGTAACCACCAGACAAGACTCCCCACTAGAGAGAAGGGTAGGATATGAGGGTCATCTCTGCATGCGTGTTTGCAAGGAACTAGAACCCAGGTTGTCTCTTACATGAGTTGCTGCAATTTGTGATGTCATTGTCTGGGAAATGTTTCCTCTTTAACACCTGATGGCTCTCTTTCACCTGCAACAGTGCTGTCAACTTAGCAAATAGTGCTACAAGCTCAGCAGTCTGCTCACTAGTTTGTTTCCGTACACAGCAGCTGACATGATTTTCTGAGCTGCAGACCCAGGGTAGAAGGGCACACTACACCCATTATTGTCCAGAGAGAAAGAGAACCGATTGAATCATAGAATCATAGAATATCAGGGTTGGAAGGGACCTCAGGAGGTCATCTAGTCCAACCCCCTGCTCAAAGCAGGACCAAAGCAGGATTGACTTCCAGTGGGGGAGACCAGTAAGATGTGATTGTGTCATAGGCCTATTTAAGGGGACGCACAGTTTGATCTTGCCAAGGCACCTGAACCAAACACAAGTTTATCAGCTTTTCTACTTGCTGATGAGAGTTCACAGGTGAGTGCTACTGCCATTGGATTACTCATTTGTTTTCTCCAACCTGTTCTCACATCTGTTATGCTCCTGTTCACCTATGTTCCCCCAGCGTTAGTACACTAAGGACTTTCTGTAGACACAAATCTATTTAGCTGGAACTACTTTTTTGTTTTATAGTGAGGAAAAACAAGGAAGAACTTTGATTTTTACTTGTGTACTGTGCTTTGAAATCTCTAAGGCCTAGTCTACACTAGTGCTCTAAGTCAATGTAAGTTACGCTAGTTAAGTTACATATGTAACGTAACTTAAATGGACATAGCGTACATCAACTTAAAGTGGTATCTACGCCACGCAATGTCAGCGGGAGATGCTCTTCCATCGACATAGCTTCAGCCTCTCATTGAGGTGGATTAATTAAGTCAACAGGAGAGTGCTCTTCCATTGACTTATCATGTCTTCACTAGACCCGTTAAATCGATGCTGCTGCATCGATCGCAGTGGTACCGATTTAGCCCATAGTGTAGACAAGGCCTAGGAGTCTGCTTTCTGGGGGAGGTAGCTGACATTTTGTATTCAGGTCAGATACAGGCTGTTACAGAGGAAGCTCACTCTCTGCTCTCTCTGATGGAAGCATTAGTTCATTACAGAGCTCTGTATGCCACAGGGGGCTTTTCTGGGTGTATGGAGTGTTGTAGAAGATGGCACAAAATTGGGGGTGAGCAAAATTCACATAAATTACCTAGGAACGAAGCTTCGGCACAGCAAAAGAGATGAGTGGATGCAAGAGGACTATGAATGGAATTAATGGGAGAATCTTGCTATGCATTGCTTTATGGGTGCCATTAGGCCTATGTGGAAATAAGAGACAAGTTTTATCTCTATTTTATCATTGCCACCAGACTTTTAGTATCCATATTTATTGTGAGGGAGATGACTGTCTCGCACCACCCAAAGAGACCATTTATATTTGTCCCTCATCCTTCCAGGCACACAAGTGATTGCAATCTACTCCCTTTCCTGTTCATCCTCCACTGTCATTGCTATCTCTAAGCAGCAAGGCTGAATGTGACACAGATTTTGTGTCCCACTTAGTCGGTTTCATGTCTTATACTTCCCTTGTCTGTCAGCATGTCTTGAGATGTTTATCACTGTAAAATGCCACAGTGAACAAACCTGCTGGTTTACCGCACACAAATGAATGCTTTGGCAGTATTTTTTCTCCCTCCTCAGTATAATCATTATGTCAATCATCTTTTGAGACTATAATGAATTCTGCAGGTAAAGTCCTCTCTTTAAATAAATGCCTTACTTTGCTCAGTTTATTAAACACTGAGATTACAGACTACAAAAGTGTGTCCTCTTTCCCCTCTGTAAGTGAACAAGCTTTGTGTATGAAGATTTAATGTAACTGTGTCCTTTCCTAAGACTGATACTACTTACTTCTCATTGCTGCATTTTTTTGGTCTCAATTGCCAAGTCTATCTAGATTATGGATTGTGATGTAAAAATCTCTAACTAGCTGAAAATTAGGCAGCAAATTTAATATTCTTATCAACAGGGATGTTAGCAGGCTTTCTAAAGGAGATATTGGGAACACTTGAGGAGCTCTGAGGATTAGAATCACTTCACATTTAATATTTAGCACTTCAGTCTACATGAATATTTCAAAGACGTTGTTAGATGCTATCTTGAATCTTAAAACAAGACTTTCCACTGCTCTGACCCACGTGTGACCTTCTCTAGTCAATCACCATTTACAAGCTTTTTTGTCGGTTGGCCTTTGCATTTAAAATGGTTGCTTCCTGAACGGCAATGCAAGGGAGTATTATAGGAGCACAGTGTTCCTCTATCACTCACCTGGTCTCTTTCATAGCTTGGGACCAACAGGGCTGAAACAAAACCTCAAACAATAACTGTAAATAGCTGATAGACAAGGTTAAGTAGATGGCACTCAGGAATATGCAGCGTAGGACCAATAGAAACGTGTGTGTACTCCAAATGGCTTCCTCTGTGCAGCTTTTTTATATCAGCAAGGAGTAGAAGTTTTGCCCTGAACCTTCTATGCTCTGTAGTACATCCAAGGCTGGATTAAGGCAATCTAGGGCAGGGGTTCTCAACCTTTTTCTTTCTGAGGCCCCGCCCAACATGCTATACAAACTCCATGCCCTGCCTGTTCCACTACAACTCTTTTTCTGAATATCCAGTAGATTAAAAGCCAGGGCTAGCATTAGGGGGTAGCAAGCAGGGCAACTCTCTGGTTTATTTTGGTGGCCTCCCCGGATCCCTAGTTGAGAACCACTGATCTAGGGCCCTAGGCACACTGCAACACTGGGCCCTTCCAGACCTGTGCAGCTTCATACCCCTCGAGTGGCAGTGTAGCCCCTCCTCCTATCCCAGAATCCCCTTAATCCCCCGTAGGATTGGCAGCAGGGGAGCTTCCTCCTGAGAGAAACACCAATAGGGCTCCCTCCACGCCACAAAGAGGTGGGGTCACAACTACTCATTTTAGGAGTGGGAGTGAATCTTCATGAATGGGTGGACCCAGCATGCTGCACTTTCCCTGTGCCACAAACCGAGTCCCGTGTTAGAGTGGCATTGACAGAACCATGCTAGAGTAGTAGATGTAGAAGTTAATGCTTGGAGAAGGATGAACTCTCTTGTGAGCAGGGGATGCCTCCTTTCAGAAGCTCCTGTCCTCCTTTAATTTGCCCTGCCATGATGAACTGGGGAGCTGCTTGTTTGCTGGCAGGGAAGAGGAGATTTGTTAATAGCAGAAGCAAAACTATTGCACTGATTTATTCTTTGTGCATTCTGAATGTTGAAAACATTATATTTCAAGGAAGCCTGCACAAATGGTGATCGCTCATTACAACCAGCAGCCGTGCTGGACTCTGCTCACCATGAAGGGAAGGAAACATAAAGCTAGTCTGCTATCTAAAACCCAGTGCTAGAAAATTGAACAGTAAGATCCTGCGGAAGTAAGGTTTGTTCCGTTGTGTTTTCCTCTACCTTTCATTCATGACAACCTTGACCCATGTCTTTTAATAGCAAAGATGTTTTGCCCTGGACTTCAGTGGGAGCATGATTCACCCACTGGATGTTGAAGGGAGTTAGCACTGCACAGGACTGGGCCCATACATTTGTCAAGTGGTAAATTCTACTTATCATGGTATGCAAATATCAATTTCCTAGACCAATGGATTTAATAACTTAATTGTGCAGGAGTCACTCTCCTTAACCAGTTTTATACCAAGCATCTGTTGTTCTATGAGGTCCCTAAAGGGAAAATCCTATGTCAAAAAAGACTTATAAAAACAGGAATAGGAAGGAACATTACTATGTTCCCAGGTAGTTTCATGAGCCCTAGTAATATTTGTAGCTATGCAAAGTAAAGGCTGACTCTACAAACTCTTACTACTTGGAATAGTCTCATGAACTCAAGTGAAGTTAAGGGTTTGCAGGCTGTGACCCTGAAATAACACAGGTAATTGCATTTAATCTTTAAGGGTCTGATCCTGCGCCACTGAAAACAATGGGTGTATTGCTTTCAGTGTGAGCAGCAACAGGACCTTCAAGCATAGGCTGATCACTTATCGGACTCTGAAATCTCCTTAGGTCCCCTTCTATACAATATCATAGCTGTTAACTGTTCTCTGAAGTCCCAGGTATTAGTTATTGCCAGTATGCTGGGCTAGATGGACCAAAAGTTGAATCCAGGATCTCAAATCCTAAATTGCAAGCATGCTAGAGTTAGCTAATAAAGCATAAAGGGTTATAACAGTAACTTTGTGTTTAAAAATAAATATTTGATGTATTAGTCTGAGACCCAAATTAAATGCTTATCTATTTATAATGATTGACACTTGAGGACCTCTGAGAATATCTGTAGACTACTTGTGATAGGAATTAGCTGCTAAATTCCATTTTGTCCTATTGACTGTCTGCGTATAGTTCACAATCCAACAAAGCCAGTATATTTTAAGTGTCTGTGTGGTCTCTTGCTCAGTTTATTGAATGAAGCTATTGAGGAGAGAGGAAAGGAAACAGCATGGGTACCCAAAACACCAATTTGTATACTGGTTTCTGCTAGCATATAAGTGAGAGTTTGCCAAGGATTAGCTGATACACAAGGGAGGAAAAACTCAGTGATCAAAGCAGTCATTGGCAGCCTCGATATTAATTTTTTTTAATGTATGCCCACACTCCACTCAGATTCCAAATGTTTAATATCACTGTCTGTACCATGGGGCAGATGTATCAGAATTATAATGGTAAAAGAAAATTTCTTAAACACAGAGCGCGCCATTGCAATTCTAATGATCATGGAAGGTACTTAACTCTTGTAAGTGAACAGCTGCTGCCAAATACCCTTCTTCTTGTTGGGAAGCGTAACCCATACCCGCTCAGTCTAGGGCTCTGTCCTCTTCTCTTGCGGGTTGATGAGACTGCTACAAAGTTGGGTCTCTTTGCTCAGGCAGGAGCAGATCATGCTTTAAAATCCAGAATACCTCAGTTTAATCCTCACTGCTGATGACATTCCCAGGGGGTTGTGTCCGAAGTGGTGGGATGTAAGGGCAGTTTGAGCTGGGTGGACCTCTATGATGTGGCTCAGCCATCACTGGAGGGAGTCAGAGCACCACGCTGAGTAGGTGTGGGTTACACAAGCAGAACTGGCTCTGTGTGAAGACAGTGACTCAGTAGCTGTGCTAAATTTGTGTTCAAGGGCACATTGTGCATAAAGTCCTAATGCCGCCAAGCGCTTCTGCTGGGAGGGGCTGGTGGGCTGGGACTTAAAGCCATAATGCTTCACAAAATTGTAATAATATAGTACCTTTCATCCAACCACTTCAGGCCACTGTGAAGTAGGTATGGATGATTATGGCTGTTTTACAGATGGGTAAACTGAGGTATGCATAGGTTACATGACTCAACCACAGACAAACAGCAATTCCAGAGCAGAACCTGCTCTTTTGGCCAAAATCAAATATGTGTCACTAATTAAGATGTTCGTGATTGCTTTGAGTAAAGAAATGACTATGGGGCAAATTCACTGGCTGGCAGGCAGAATGAGACCACTGGGATGAATAAAATACGATTAAGTGTAGCCTCAGCTTCTTGTTAAACACCAGAGCTGTGTGAATAACTGGTCTTTCAGTTTGCTGCCAAATCCAAACTTTTTATTTTTTAAAAAAAGTTTCAGGTCAAATCATTCTATTTCATTTTGACTTTGAGCTTTAAACTTTTTCAATTAAAATGACTGTTTAAAATAAAAACATTCTGAAAATGTCAAAATGAAACACTTCAATTTTAGTTTTGTTTTTTTTAACTGAAACAATGGTTTCATACATAAGAACATCCACATGGGGTCAGATCAATGGTCCATCTAGCCCAGTATACTGTCTTCCATCGGTGGCCAATATCAGGTGCTTCAGAGGGAATGAACAGGACAGGCAATCATCGAGTGATCCATCCCCTGTTGTCCACTTCCAGCTTCTGGCAATCAGAGCCTAGGGCCACCTAGAGCATAGGGCTATATCCTTGATCATCTTGGCTAATAGCTATTGAGGCATTGAACCTCCATGAACGTACCTAGTTCTTTTTTGAACCCTGTTATAGTTTTGGCCTTCACAACATCCCCTGGCAATGAGTTCTACAGGTTGAGTGTGTGATATGTGAAGAAGTACTTCATTTGTTTGTTCCAGTCCTGCTGCCTATTAATTTCATTAGGTGACTCTGGTTCTTGTGTTATGAGAAGGAATAAATAACACTTCCTTATTCACTTTCTCTACACCTGTCACAATTTTATAGATGCCTATCATATCCCCTCGTAGTTGTCAACACCAATCAGCATTTTTTGTCTCCCCAAAAAGGTTTCAGTCAAAAATTTCCACCTAACTCTGTTCAACACTGACCAGACATTTCTGAAGTGCCAGTCTTTTAACCCCTCCCACAGCAAGATCCACTGACAGTGGGGACATGTGTTTGTGAAAGGGTGTAATTTGCAAAGAATTATGCTGCTCTGTTCATGCACAATGGGGAGCATCAGAGGTGAATCAGTAAATCTCGCTGACAGTAAAATTTCACTCTTAATGCTGCTACCATTGACCCACAATAATGTAGTTCTTTCCACTTGATATAAATAGGTAAACAGCCACTAGCCATATTTACCTCACAATTACATACACTCTAATTTTAATCACCAAGCATCTGCATTATTCCCTGCAGCTCTGCAACAAGGAAGTGCATTATTTTACGCTGTAAAAGGGGTAACACATAATTCTAAAGATAATATACCCTCCCTGGGCTCAAGGTATCCCCTTCGTTCATTGGTATGCATATTCCATAAATATTTGTGGAGATTTTTTCTTTAGGTGAAAGAAAGGCCATAGACAAAATCTGCTCTGTGTTTTGGTGGTGCAAATCTGGAGTAGTTCCAGCAGGATTATCCTGGCTCTATATTGATGTCGGAGAGCAGAATTTGCTGTCCTTTTGCACAATGCTGCAGTACAGATTTGAAGTGACACTTCTCCATCCCACCTCTCCATCCAATTCTCAAGAAATGTCTTAGCTAATAAAAGAGAAGTATTAACTATATTAAAAAATGAAGCAGCCTATTATGGTGAACGTTAAGAAGAGCTTTAACACTACCATCAGGGACAAATTTCCCTGGATAATTTATTTCAGGTGGAAGACTATCATCACCCAAAAAGGGGGGTCGAGGGGAAGGAAATCACAATCACCCCAAGTCAACAAACATGTTCTGAAGGAAGACAGCAAGATTCCATTATCCAATCTTAAGTGCCTAGATGGGCGATAAGTAATTTGTGTGGGAGTAGGACAAGTGAGTCGGTGAAGATCTCTGTTGGGGAGGAAAAGCAAAATAGTAAATATTTCATTTATTTCTATCTGCCTGTGCATGAGCCAGATGCAATGCGAGGGAGGGATAGAAGTAAATGCAAGGGCAGAATTAAAAACACGCTGAAAATATATGAGTTTTCATTTGTTTTTTACTAAGATGAAGAATTAAACAGCATTTACTTCAGTGAGGCCAGGATTTCACCCACGCAGTATAAGAAAACTGGAAACGAGTACTTGGAGGAGGAAACCTCCTCCCCCTTCATACAGAGTTCAATTATAGCAACCAAGTCTGTTCTGCTATTTTTCTTTGACTAGGGCATAGTCCTGTGAGGTGCTGAGTGCCCTTGCCAGTTTATTCAACAAGGCCCATGTTTAACTCTTTTTGACTTCAGTGGGATTTATGCATGTGCTTAAGAGCTGCTTTGAATATGGGCCAAAATCAACAGGAGCTGAGGTTTTCAGTATCTCAAAGGATCAGACTCCTAGTGTGTGTTTGTCAAAAGAGCTAGCCATAACATTTTAGTGAAACTGAACCTAAGATGAGAAATGAACTAAAGAAGCCCTCCCAAAGCTATTTTTATTTGAGGGAATCATATAAACCTGGTTTTTGCAATAAGAACGAGATCTTCTTTGAAGAAGTTTGAATCTCAAAACCAGGCTAGCTTGTAAAGAAAACCGAAATGTCCTATTTTCAGACGGATAGAAGTCATTACCTGCTTCCATGTTTCTTTCTGGATACGAATCCCCTTTGAGTAAATGCAATCTGAACCTGGTGATAAGAGGAGGATATAAATCTATTTTAATTAAAAGTAGAATCACAATCCCTTTAAAGCAAGACAATAAACTATTCTAGTGCACTGGGAATAAGCTGACCAGATTTCTGGATGACAAATCTAGGGTATTGTGGAGCAGGTGTTCTGAATGCTTATCAGAGGTTTGGGGAAATATGTTACACCGATAAGAGAGAGAGATTTATCATTGCATTGTATATAAGTAAGCACTAATATCTCAACAGGGAATGGTTACATGTGAAATAATTATACTTCGGAACAGGAGAAGAGAGTAAGGGGAGAACAAAGTACCTTCAGCTTTCTGCAGCTTGCCATGTTTCATCATAAATGACATCTAATTCACAGATTTATTTTCTAATATCTGTATCAATTATATTAATGGGCCATATAAAAGTCACTTGTAAAACGGTCTGTGGTTCTCAGTAGTTTTGCATCACAGAAATGGTTTAATAACCTTTCTCTAGCTAGAATTCCCTTGGACTTAAAACCATGTGCTATGCAGAAAGTTACATGGCCACTAAAGAGGGCTGTCCTGCCTGATACTTACATTGAATGAATATGGATGTTAATTGCCCTTGTTGTAGTCAGACATGTCAGTGTCTGGGAAGAGGGGGGATTCCTCTGTGGAATATTTGCTTAATCTAGGGGGAAAAAGAGCAAATATTTTCTTTAGTAGATCTAGATTTATATTATGTGAAAGAGAGAGAGAGAGAGAGAGTGAATATTTCCCACCTCTTTCTGCCCACTTTCCATTTTCAGAAGCAGTAATTTCAAGAATGAAAGAAGTATTGTTGTGTGTGGTAGTGATTGCATATTAAGTCGCACTTTCATTTCATGAGTAGTCCCATTGCAATTGATGGAACTGAGGGTTTGACTGGGCAAGGTGTTCAGCATTCTGTCCAGGATCCAGCAAACACTTAAATATGGGCTTACCTCTCAGCAGGAGAATCGTCCTGATGATTTCAAATCAGCAGAACTACTCATGTTTAAAGTGAAGCACATGCTTTGCTGACTCGGGGCCTATGCTTAGTTGTAAGGGTCAGCAGGATCAGACCCCTAATTTTTAAAGGGCTATGGTGCCTTCTTACGGGGGGTCCTCTTAATTAATCTGGGTAAATTGACTGACTCCTTAATGCATTGACATTCATCACTCACAATTTCTCCTTTAGCACTCCGCATAAGTCGTGTTGTGCAGTGCACTGGAGTGGAAAGCAGAGATGCAGAGAGGTAATGCATTAGGGAGTGTGTGAGCCCGCTGGCAACTCATTCAACTGCAACAGAGTCCACCTACCTCCCTCAATGCGGGTGGGAACAGAAATTTTGTGGGGAGCCCAGAGGCCTAGCAATGAAGAGAGTACATAATAGAAGAGATGTGAGGGTCAGGTTGGAGCCTGAGAAATGGAAGACTGAAGGGAAGAGGAGAAGAGGGAGAAGGAGAAATGCAGTATTAAGGCAGAAGTAAAGGAGGAGGGGGCTGGGGTGAGCAGACAGATGGGGAGGCAAAAGAACTAGAAATGGGTGAGACTCAAGAGAGTGGAGAGGAAAGGAGAGATATTAGCGAGGGAATGAAAGGAGGAACAGACGAGGGAACATCCAGGGACAGATTCTCCTCCTGTGACTCATGCTGATTAGTAGTTTGGTTTAGTTCTTTTCTGAGCAGGACTACGCAGCATGAATGTGGAGGTGGGGACAGAGCCCTATAAGTAAAGGGAGATTGAGAAAGCTAAGAATACAAAGAAAGGAGATGCGGCTTTACAAAGAAGGAGAGGGAAATAAATAGAAGAGAGAATAAACTGGGAAAGAACAATGGAGAGGAAGATGGAAAAATGAAGGAGTGAGAAAGAGAAGGGGATACAAGGAATGGATACAAAGAAGGCAAGATGTATGATAAGTGTGCCCAGAGGCACCAACCAAGGTTGGGGTCCATTTGTGCTAGGCATTGTAAACACACAATAAGAGGCTGTAAGCTCCCTGGGGAAGGAACAATTTACATAGGCAAGAGAGACAAAACATGAGAATGAAAACAGGCCCAGAGGCAAAATGACTTGCCCAAGGCCACACAGCAGGGGAGTGGCAAAGCCAGGAAGTAGAGGTGGGCAAATAACTGATTTGGGGGCGGGGGATTCACTTGCAGTTCAAAAACTTGGGGGAAAAAAATCAGGTTGGCCTGAATTGAATCTGAAAAACTTTGACAAATCAAAAATGTGCATTTCTCGGGTCAAACAAAACGCATCATTCAACCCAAAACATTTTACTTCCAAGCATTTTTAGAAGGCTAATGTGACAAAAGTGTGGGAGGAGTGTCCATCTTCTAACTTTTAGATTCAAATCCCCACTCTGGAGCAGTGATTTGAATACAGGTCTCCCAGCAAAGTGTTCTAACCAGCAAGCTATAAAGTCATTCCCCTTCTCTGCCTCTGGCTCAATGTCTATTGAAGTATTTTATACAAAGCGAACCATCTTGAACAGGAGAGATTGAGACCCATCTCAGAATAGCTTTGTGATTAGGGCTGCAGTCATTGTATTTTTGTTAACTACATTTTGTTTCCCTGACAGAAAAGGGAAAGCCGCAAGGAACTAGCTGGAGGATGTGAAGGGGAGGTGAAAGGAGAGGGTTATTTTTTTTTGTTTGGAATAAAAGAAGTCCACAGACAGACCCAAAATTAATATTCATCCACTGTAAAAGTGGCCTGCAAAGGGAAAGATATGCCTGCAGCTTTTGTTTTTCCCCCTGAAAGGATTGTTTTAAATGTCAGGAATATAAAGTTTTGTTTTCCTTGTTTTTGCTAAAGGATGCTTTTTGTGGATCACAGAACTGAACCGGGCCCTTTCCCACACCCATAGGCACGGGAACTAGGGTGAGGGGGGTGCTGCAGTATCCCCAGGTTTTATGCGGTGTAGGGACGCATAGCTCCCGAATCGTCAGCCCACAGATGCGGCACACTGTGTCTGTGGCTACGAGGCAGGAGTGGCCTTCACCCCAGCGTCTGTGATTAGGAAACTTATTGGCTGACTTGATCATCACCCTCGCAGCTTGCTTTCACGTGCACAAGATATGGGTTTGTTATCTTATGTTGTTGTACACTGTACACTCCTCCTATGCGCAAGAATTTAACCACTTAGAAGTGTTGTAAGCAGGGAAGTAGAAAGAATAAAAACCCCAGGGAAAATTCCCTGGGAGGCTTTTTGGCTTTTTGGCTACCACGACCTGGCTTTCTGTCTCCTTCCTTTTTCGTCGCCACAATGCGGGGCTCTGCTCCCAGCCCTGCATGCTGGGTCCCGGCCGCTGGCCCTATGCCTCCACTAATGGCCCCACACATGGGCTCCTGGCCCTGTGCTCAGGGTTCTGGACCACCGTCCCCATGCCTCCGGCCCTGCACCCTGGAGTCCCGGCCATGGGTCCCAACTGCCGTCCCTGCGCCTCCGCTTCTGGTCCCGTATGTGGCCGCCGGCCCCATGTCCAGGCTGTGGGCCGGCCCCGTGCCTGTCCCCAACTGTGGCCCCAGCCTTGGTCCCCTTACCTTTGTCTGGGTTCCCCCCTCCCAGAGACACGACCCTGCTCCCGGCCCCAGCTCGGGGGTGGGGGTGGACAAAAGTAAGAGAACTGGCTTTCAGCACCCCCACTATTAAAAATGTTCCAGCTCCACTGCCAAGGACTCAGTCGAAGCGGGGAAGGATATCATTAACAACTCTTGTTGTGGAAGATATTTCACCCACATTTTGTCAGCATTTGAGCTAAAGAGGTTGAAAATCCAGGTTTGATTCTCTTGTCTGTCAGGATGTCATGATGTCACCAGTTTTCCAGTGCTCCACAGTGTCCTCTAGTGACACCAAAGGAATCAAGACCTATTATTTCTAATGTGTATGGGGGGAAAGGTGCAGCAAATATTTTAAAAATACTTGTTTAGGAAAAAAGTGCACAAACACATTCTCCTGTCCCAGGTCACCTTCAGGCCCAAGTAGTAGGTATGGTGTAAAGGACCATTTCAGTGTCCAGCTTGCTGTTAAAGAGGAAATAATGCACAAAAGCTGTTGCCCATGCCCTCTTGCCATCCCCTGTGATGGTCCTTTCCATTAGTATTCCTCTCTCTCTTCTTCTGCATATAGGGCCTGATCTAAAGCCTGCTGAAGTCAATGGAACAATGGGTTTTGGATCAGTCCCATAAGATGAGAGTGGCTGGGTCCCAACTGCTTAAAATAGACTGTGGTGTGAGATGAAAGGGGCCCCTCCCTCTTCCTCTCAGCAAACCAGGTAGGACATGGGAGTGAAACTGCCCCCCCCCACAAGCCAGGTGGGACATCTGAGCTAAAGCATGGCTGCTGGTACCAATGGACCTATTTAGGCTTGACAAACACTGAACTATAAACTGCAGAGGAAAAGTTACTGGAAATCTCTACATCATCTTTTTTTATGAGGTTTCTTCTTTTTCTGCCAGGCCTGCAAGCTTCATATTTGTCACTTATTGCTTAGCATGAAATGAAGTCATTCCTCACACAGGCTGTTTTCTTCAGTTTTTTCTAGCAGTTCACATTTCAGACTTGTCATAAGTGATTTGGATTTTTTATCTTCCTGCCAGATCAGCGCCTGCGTCTGCAAGTTCCAGTAAACCTTGTCCAAAATATGAAAGCCATGGCTCCACAAATCAAGGTATTCAGCAAGCAGGGCCTAAAATGAAATCAATTTTGGAGTCATAAGATAGGGTCAGTCCCTCAGTCAAATTGTTGAAGTAAAGCTTTAAATAGCGGAACTACAGTTGATCAATAGCTATCTTCTTTCCTAGAACAAGATTCACTGTCCCAGGCTGCTATCATGCCTTCTTTAAAGCAGAATTAATCTCTTCTTGCAAAAGACTGATCACAGGCCAAAGCCTGTTCATTTAGGGTATGTCTATACTTACGCGGTAGTTCGACGGCTGGCTATCGAACTTCCGGGTTCGATTTATCGCGTCTGGTCTGGACGCGATAAATCGATCCCGGCAGTGCTCGCCGTCGACTGCGGTACTCCAGCTCGGCGAGAGGAGTACCGCGGAGTCGACGGGGGAGCCTGCCTGCCGCGTGTGAACCGCGTCTGAACCGCGGTAAGTTCGAACTAAGGTATGTCGACTTCAGCTACGTTATTCATGTAGCTGAAGTTGCGTACCTTAGTTCGAATTGGGGGGTTAGTGTAGACCAGGCCTTAGTGAAGCCAAGCTATATGAAACATGGCTGCATTTGTTTATACGAATGTACATGAACGTTTCTTATTTCAGTTCATTTGGGTACAAAATCCCTTAAGTTCCACACCCCGAGAAAGGTTTGTGACTCTTGGCCAACTTTCAGATTTGTAATGAAGTCCCAAGCCAGGTGGGTATGAAAGTCTTGTTACAAAAGTCTCAAATGCTTCTAGAGAAGTGGTCGATGCGGAATGTCTGAAAGTGCTGCTGCAGAATGTGAGCATTGGAAGTAGTTTAATTATGGCAATGATAGGACAGTATATCCTAGTGGATAGGGCACCGGAGAGAAGATCTGGGTTCTTTCCTGGCTCTGCGACTGAACTTTTGTGTGACCCTGGGCAAGTCACTTCCCCTTTTTGTGCAGTTGTTTTCCCATTTGTTTTCTGTTGTTTGTCTTGTCTCTTTAGATCATGGATCTCGCTCATCTGGCAGAGTGGTCCAAATTCTGAGTTTGTTTATGTTTGGTGTGCCAGGGTAGAAAGTGAAGTCTATACACTCCCAGCAGTGGAATGAACACCACTGATGTCAGGAGATTTGCAGAGCTCTAGCGGGGAATGTGACCTTTTAACAATTAAACATTTAATTATTGTTTGTTTAGTGCCTTATGGTCACTGTCATCACTGTCTGTCTGAGAAAGCTGCTCCCCTTTAGGCATTGCTATCCCTGCCCTTTGTTTTTCTTCCTTCCCCATCTGCATTTCCAGGCCCAGCAACAGAAATTCCCGGGGGGAGCCCCGGTGGAAGTGACAAATCTGTCACTTCCGGGACTGCCAATGCTGGCCAATCACGCCAGCCTGCGGCGCCCCCCAAAGCGCGGGGCCCGGAGCAGTCTTGCGCGCCTAGGAGCCCTGCAGCCTGTCCGGGTGATTTAAAAGGACTGGGGCTCGTGGGCTCTTTTAAATCACCCGTGCCCCTGGGCAATTGCCCCCTTTGCCGCCCTGTCGGCGGGTCTGTGCATTTCCCTGTTTCTCTTCTCCTTCTCTGCAGCAATTCCAGAGGCCTTCACTCACCCAGCCACACCCATCCTTTCCACTAAACTGGTCAGGGTTAAATAGTTTAATTTTAACAATCAAGTGGGTTTTAGAGTAGTGTGATGGGGTGTCCACCCCCACAATAGCCTAGAAGGGGTTAATGAGGCTGAGAAGGGGCCAATTAACCAGATAGGCCACAGCTGAGAGGAATTAGGTGGCCTAAGTAGTCCCCTGAATGATGAGGGAGCCCAGCTGAGAAGGCACAGGTGCGGCTAGTATCAAACCAACAGTAGAAATGGACTGCAGTGAGGGAGTCTGTAGCCACTTCTTAGACAGAATGCTACTTACTTATGGGAGAGGGTGTAGGAAAAGGCTTGGGGAAAGGGCAGTGAGGTTTAAAACAGCACAGACCTTGACTGCTGATTAAAGGATCTCTGAGCTGGAGCCCAGAGTAGCAGACGAGGCCTGAGTTCCCCTACCAGTGCCTGGGGAAGCAGCACAGTCTGGGTAGTGAATGGGAAGACTTCTGGAGACAGTTTGTATGGAAAGACTTTGATACCCCAGCAGGGGGAAAACACAGAGTGACCTGGTCAGAGGGCCAAGCCATGAAGAGAAAGCACTCTGAGTTGCAGAGAGAGAGAGAGGCGCAGGCAGCAGTGCACATGAATGAGCAGCAGAAGGAGGCGTCAGACCTGGAAGGAGCTAATCCCCAGAGCAACCAGGAGGAGGTGCCCTAGTGGTGAGTGGAACCCTGTGACAAGCAGACACTCCAATTGGATGATTAGGATACAGGGGAGTTTGCCCCCTCTGTCACAGTTTAATGCAGACTGAGGCAGACATTACTGCATCAGTTGTGCTTGGGTCATGTTTAGAAGGTCATTTCTGTAACCATTTGGACTAGAAACTTACTTTTTAAAAAATGAAAACATAGTTTCTCCAGACTTTGAATAGGTTCTCCAGGGCACATAAGAACATTCTGTGGGTGGAATCCAGCTGGTGTGCTGTATATTTGACACTCTTGATTAAGGCAGTAAATGAACTGTGGTAGAGACTCTCTCTGCCCACCACAATGGGGTCCTGCCCTCAACTGGGGCCTCTAGGCATTGCCTGCAATACCACTAACTATATAAGTCTGTATGTAGTAGCGAATTTTGAAAAGGAAATGCTCAATTGTGTGTGTGACTATTCTTTCTACTCTCCACTGACTGGTGTATACTAACTTTTTAATGTTTCTTTTTCAATTTATACAATATGGACCCACTATTGTAGACACTGAGGCACATGAGTAATTTTACTTATGGGAATACCTCCTTGAACTCAGAGTAAATAAAGTTACGCCCAGGCCTAACTGTTGCAGAACTAGGCCTTATTGCATGGTTTCCTTATTGTATAGGGCCATAACATACTTCTGTTAGTGCTCGTTACCATTAATTATTAATAAGCTGTCTGTAAGATTCTAACTCTTAACAGCGCACTTATATAAATGGGATTGTGATTTTGCTGGACATAAGTAAAACTTCATATTCCTTCAGCAGAACAGCTTAAATAAACATGCTACTATAACCATCACATCAGAGCAGCAAGAATGACCAGGGTTAATAATGATGTAGTGTAAAGTGTTTGCTGAAGTAATCAAATCTGTATTTGATAAATCTAAGAGAAACATGTACCTGTGGCAAGGTTTTATGTTACAGGAATATACAGTCTTGCGCCCCAATTCAGCAGAGCACTTAAGTCCGCTTCTAAATGCTGTGCTGAACAGGAATGAACTTAAGCAGATGCTCTGCTGAGTCAGGGTCACAGTCACCTGCTCCTGCAGCCCACCTCAAATATACCTCATCAGAAAGGCTTGACCTGCTTGGTGAGTGTTCCATTTCCCCAGAAAGACGATAATGCCTTTGGTGGGCCATCAGTTCACCTGCAGAGCAGTTACGCTTAGCTGACAACAATTGTCCTGTTAATGGGCTTAAATTGCAGCAAGGGAGATTTAGGATAGACATTAGGAAAAGCTTTCTAACTGTCAGGGTAGTTAAGCACTGGAACAAATTGCCTAGAGAGGTTGTAGAATCTCCATCATTGGAGGTTTTTAAGAACAGGTTAGACAAATACCTGTTAGCAGTGGTCTAGTTATTACTTGAGTGCAGGGTATTGGACTATATGATCTATTGAGATCCCCTCCAGTCTTATGATTCTGTTATCTAGGGACTCAGATACCTAAGGGCTTTGAGAGACACTATGGATTTTCTCTTTTCTCATCACTTCATAATTGCCTGGGAGAGGTGATGGCATTAACTTAATGATCTCTACTCTATCTCTGAGGAACAGAACCCTCCCATTAGGAAGCACTGCTAGGACACTTTCAAAAGTGTGATAAAAGAAAAAGCTGGAAGCAAGACCATCTGAGATAAAAAGAAATCATGCCCTTAGAGGGATGTTCTTAGCATGAAAAGTAACTCTCAAAAAGGGTAGGAAGTCATCAAGCAAAGGAACACACATCTTTTGAAATGCTGTATGGAAACAGACCACTGCATGCTGTCAACATTTAGCATGAGTGAAACTTTTAGAACCCATGTGATCACAAACAACAGAGATTTTACAGGGGAAACATGATTCCCTGAAGTAAATGTTATTATAAGTAATGTCTTTCTTTCCTGTTTACAAGAGACAAAAGCCTTTCTTATGATGGATATTTGAAGGTGGGCTGCTCTGAAGATATTTGGCAAATGTGGAAATCGGAGAAGGGCCTCTACAAAAGGGAGAATTTAGTAGAGCTGATTAGAAAATTTGTCCCTCCATTTTTTTTAATTGAAACATTCCTAAAATTCTTGACCAACTCTGTTTTACTCTGAGTATCCAGAAAAACATTGACCCTGTGATGCAGCCTATTGACCCCTCTGACCATCAGAAGAAGGTAGTGGAAGCTGCTTAACTTGGGCCCAGGTTATGATACCCTAAAGTAATTCCACTGAAGTTAGTAGGACCACTTATGAAGTAAAGTGCTACTTGGCATGAGAAAAGGTATCAGATGCTTGAGACTTCTGGGTCTTTGTCCAGGCTTTAAAAACATTAGAAGATGTACTGTCGGGACAATGCTGCAATTTCATAGAGGTAATCCTAATATGGTTTTTGCCACCTTTAGCTTCTGTGACATAATGGGTCTTTAAAAACAATAAGGAGTCTGGTGGCACCTTAAAGACTAACAGATATATTTGGGCATAAGCTTTCGTGGGTAAAAACCTCACTTCTTCAGATGCATAGAGTGAAAGTTACAGATGCAGGCATTATATACTGACACATGGAGAGCAGGGAGTTACTTCGCAAGTGGAGAACCAGTGTTGACAGGGCCAATTCAATCAGGGTGGATGTAGTCCACTCCCAATAATAGATCGGATTATGAACAGGAGGCTGCCAGGCAACTCTCCAAGACCACATTCTACAGGCCACTATCCTCTGATCCCACTGAGGAATACCGAAAGAAACTATACCATCTGCTCAAGAAATTCCCAGCTACAGTACAGGAACAAATCTACATGGACACACCCCCAGAACCCCGACCAGGGGTATTCTATCTGCTACCCAAGATCCATAAACCCGGAAACCCTGGACGCCCCATCATCTCAGGCATTGGCACTCTTACAGCAGGATTATCTGGCTATTTGGACTCTCTCCTCAGACCCTATGCTACCAGCTCTCCCAGCTATCTTCGAGACACCACCGACTTCCTGAGGAAACTACAATGCATTGGTGTTCTTCCTGAAAACACCATTCTGGCCACCATGGATGTAGAATCACTTTACACCAATATTCCACATGAGGATGGACTACAAGCTGTCAGGAAAAGTATCCCTGATGAGGCCACAGCACGTCTGGTGTCTGAGCTTTGTGACTTTGTCCTCACCCACAACCACTTCAGATTTGGGGACAACTTATACCTTCAAGTCAATGGCACTGCTATGGGTACCCGCATGGCCCCACAGTATGCCAACATTTTTATGGCTGACTTAGAACAACGCTTCCTCAGCTCTCGTCCCGTAGTGCCCCTCCTCTACTTGCGCTACATTGATGACATCTTCATCATATGGACCCACAGAAAGGAGGCCCTTGGGGAATTCCACCTGGACTTCAACAATTTCCACCCCACCATCAACCTCAGCCTGGACCAGTCCACACAAGAGATCCACTTCCTGGACACTACAGTGCAAATAAGTGATGGTCACATAAACACCACCCTATACCGGAAACCTACTGACAGCTATACGTACCTACATGCCTCCAGCTTCCATCCAAGACACATCACACGATCCATTGTCTACAGCCAAGCCCTAAGATGCAACCGAATTTGCTCCAACCCCTCAGACAGAGACAAACACCTACAAGATCTTTATCAAGCATTCTTAAAACTACAATACCCACCTGGGAAAGTGAGGAAACAGATTGACAGAGCAAGACGGGTACCCAGAAATCACCTACTACAGGACAGGCCCAACAAGGACAATAACAGAACACAACTGGCCATCACATACAGCCCCCAGCTAAAACCTCTCCAGCGCATTATCCACGATCTACAACCTATCCTGGAAAATGATCCCTCACTCTCACAGACCTTGGAAGGCAGGCCAGTCCTCGCTTACAGACAATCCCCCAACCTGAAGCAAATACTCACCAGCAACTACACACCACACCACAGAAACACCAACCCAGGAACCAATCCCTGTAGCAAACCTCGTTGCCTACTCTGTCCCCATATCTACTCTGGCGACACCATCAGAGGACCCAACCACATCAGCCACACCATCAAGGGCTCATTCACCTGCACATCTACTAATGTTATATATGCCGCCATGTGCCAGCAGTGCCCCTCTGCCATGTACATTGGCCAAACCGGACAGTCCCTCCGCAAAAGACTAAATGGACACAAATCGGACATCAGGAATGGTAACATACAAAAGCCAGTAAGTGAACACTTCAATCTCCCTGGTCATTCTATTACAGATTTAAAAGTCACTATCATTGAACAAAAAAACTTCAGAAACAGACTTCAAAGAGAAACAGCAGAACTAAAATTCATTTGCAAATTTAACACCATTAATCTGGGCTTGAATAGGGACTGGGAGTGGCTGGCTCATTACAGAAGCAGCTTTTCCTCTCCTGGAATTGACACATCCTCATCTATTGGGAGTGGACTAAATCCATCCTGATTGAATTGGCCCTGTCAATACTGGTTCTCCACTTGCGAAGTAACTCCTTGCTCTCCATGTGTCAGTGTATATAATGCCTGCATCTGTAACTTTCACTCTATGCGTCTGAAGAAGTGAGGTTTTTACCCACGAAAGCTTATGCCCAAATAAATCTGTTAGTCTTTAAGGTGCCACCAGACTCCTTGTTTTTGTAGATACAGACTAACACGGCTACCCCCTGATACTTGATAATGGGTCTTTGCCACTCATCATTTCTATTATTGTTTGGATTTGAAAGATGCAAATGATTGGCCCCAAAAAAAGCTCATAATAGAGTGCACTCATTGCGACTAAGTCTGGATAGTTTTATTTCTTCAGTAGAGCTCAGATATTTAACTTGGATATAAATTACATTTGGAAATCGTCTACTTCCTACTCCATATTTATACAGGCAAAACTGAGCCGGGTGCCCGTTTGTTATCATGATCTCCTTCCAACTATCCATAATTTTCGGCATCTGTGTTCTCAAAATATTTTAGTGTTTTTTTTGTTTTTTGTTTTTTTTGTTTTGTTTTTAATACCAGGGCTGTTTGATTCTGAAACTAACTCTTCATGAAGTAAATGGGGAGGAGAGGGGGCAAGAACACTTACCCAGCAAGTTTTTGAGCTACAATCTGGATGTGGTTCCAAAAGTCATAAATTGGTGGACAGTGGAAAAGCAAGTGTAGTAAAGTGCCAAGATCTTTGATTGTAAAACCAGCAGAAATGTGATGAGAATAACCAGTCCAAAATTCTTTCAGGGAAGCCTCTGGTTTTTGTTTTTTGTTTTAAATGGTCTAAGTTCTGGTTGCTGATGTGGCTGCTATCAATGTAATTGTGAGACTCTAGTTTCTTACTATTGAAACTGATCAATTATTATGAAATTCTATCTCAGAAATGTTCTCTTTAGTGGAGCTCAACTTCTGGAATGCTGGGACTAAAACCATGTTTTCTAAATTGAAGAAGTGAACTTGGGTTACTAGTATCTTTACAAATCAGCTTGCCCCCAATAAGAAAAGATTAAGAGGGCCTGTTTGTTGCAATTCCTCAGCTGAATCACATCCCAGAATTCAAAGGACAGATTGTGCTTGGCCATCACATGCTTGAGCAATGGTAGGAGAGGGTGTAGGAAGTCTCCTCACCCTTACACAGATCATGTAAGGGCAGAATTGAAGCCCCTGTACTTTGGGGAGCACAGGCAGGGACTGCTTCCTCCCTAGTCTTCTAGGAACCAGAAAGGGAGGAAAGCAGGTAAGGATCATAACTTGCTCTCAGCACTCGCCAGCTAGCGGATCTATCTGGCTGTACAGGGGACTATAATGTGCACCTTACAATGGGAACCAAGGGGTGACATCCAGCTTCCGTATGCTTAGGAGTTCTGCAATGCAGAATGCACCCATAAGGCAAAGCGGCTCTGAATCAACCCCTACTATGAGTTGTGCCGATGCCCAATGGCACAAAATGAACTACCAGGACTTCTTATACCTCTAATATGCATGAGCTCATCTATGGAGAGGCTGAATCTTACAAAGTGTTGAGCACTTGATTTCAATTGGTGTGGAAGGGGCTTAGCAGCTTTTGCTCATCTTTCTCAGATGTCAAATTTTTCCTCTGCAACAGAAGGCAGCAGAACCAAAGTACCAGAACATCCAAAAGAGATCCCAATGAGAATAGATCTCCATGCACTGCAGATTAGGCTGTGATGTAAACAACCATCAGCCACTGAGACTGAAACCAACATTTGTGTATCTGTTGCTGTGGCAGACTCTTGCATAATTCAGTGGCTCAAGTGTTCCTATTCTGTAATACTTTTTAAGAGAGATCTTCTGATCCTATATCCTCTGCAACAAAAAACTGGCTTGTTACATAAAAATAAATGATTAGATTTTCATCTTGTCTCTTAATGCCTAACTCCAATGCCATGAGTGAAGCTGCTTGTCTGTCTCTCCCATGCCCCTCCTTCCCCCCCATCTTGTATCTTCACTACGTTCCCTGAGCCTGCTTGTTCTCTCATTTACAATTACACCAGTTGTTCCCCTGTGACTTCATGGAGTTATTGAATTACATAGGTAAGGCAAAGGAGACCCAGGCCCTTACTGTCCAATCAAGCTCACTGCTAGACTGCAGGCAGCCAAAGCCTTGGGTAGTTGTTTCCTTCTACAATCTGAGTGCTGGTGTCAGATTTTGACTTGGATCTGCAGATCAGCAATGTTTCATTTGAATGTTGTGCATCCACAGACTACCTGTCAGAGTTTCCTGGGAATATTTCTCCTCTCTAGAGATCTGTGACTATTCTGAAGCTGCTGTTTGCTGCTAAAATTTGGTTGCTGTTCACTGAGAAGTCAAGTGAGCAAAGTGTTTTCTACCATGACCATTAGGTCCTACTCCTGCTTCTCACAGACTTGCATGAACTGTATGAACCCACTGGAACCAGTATGTCTGACTGGGAACATGTGACATATGGGCTGGTAAAGATTTGACATGGAGTAAATGCAATGCAACATTAATCAGCCCCAGTGCGGTGTGAAAAACACTGGATGTGTCTATAAGTAACCAGAGTGATAGTCCTCCCTCTTTTAGGGAGAATAGGTAAAGGTAATAATGAGAACATGAGACCATTCTACTCCTGGCTCTGCCATTAACTTGCTGTGTGACCTTGGGCAAGTCATTTATACCACAACATTCACAGTTAGGTCCATAAAACCATATTTAAGTTGCTAAACAAGCAGCCTAATTTGTGTCTAAAAACTAAAATTTTCAAACGTAGGACTTGTCTGTCCTTGGAACTTACGGTGGCATACCTACATCGCTCAGGGGTGTGAAAAATCCACACCTCTCGGCGATGTAGTTAAGCCAACCTATCCCCCAGTGTAGACAGCATTAGGTCGATGGAAGAATTCTTCTAATCTACCACCTCTTGGAGATTACCTACGCTGACAGCAGAATTCCTCCCTCAGCATGGATAGTGTTTACACTGAAGTGCTACAGCAGCTCAGGTGTAGCTGCACCGCAGTAGCACAAGTGTAGGCAAGCTCTCAGGTGTCAACCTCTCTGCAGTTCTTTTTCTTAACTCTGAAGTACTATGAGGTGTAACTAATTGTACGCAATGCACTTTGAGATCTCCTCTCTATCTGCCTAGCTACTTGCCTAGTTTTGTACCATACTGATGAAATTCTATATATGTGAAAAGTTGTTGTTTATGTATAAAGAGATGGCTGAAAAAGCTTAATAACATAATTACGCTTATCAATGGATTTTCTTGAGTACATCTCTGTGGTTCTCCTTTTGAAGGTAGTAATGATTAGAATCATTCCATTTGCATAACTTCACTCCAGGCATGAATCTCTTAGTGATGACTGACAGACATTTGGTTTAAATGGAATTTGATTTAAAAAAAAAGGTGGAGGAAAACTGTGACAGAAGGATGTGAGCCAATAAAGAAAAGCATTACTTCAGGACTTTAGCTGAGTAAACAAGATGACACAATGTTCTTGCATTGCCCTTTTTTTTTTCTTCCTGCCACCTGTCCTGGATGAAGAATGGGCAGGCTGTGCCATTTCAAGATGCCTGGCATGAAGAACTCTAGGGAATAATTGACACAGTCATAATTAATCAGGAAGTTTAGGTAACCAGTATGATGCCACACAAGAGCTTCTTCTTTCTCAGTAAGAGAACTCTTACTTTGTCTGGATTATTTTTTAAAAAGTAGGTGGATGATCTAGTCAATGCTAACCATTAGTTATCTTCAACAAAGAGTAATGGCATCCGACACATGCTGCAGCTGATCACTGTTGGGGTTAGCGAGGCATCCTTGCCTGTGTACATCATTGCACAAGGCCAAGATTTAAAAAAAAAAAAAAAAAAAAAAAAGGGCCTAAATTCAGGCTGCTTGATAAGTAGCCTGGTTTTCAAAGCTGCTGAGCACCCAATCGCTCCTGCTGAGGTAAATGGAGCTAGGGGCATTTACACCAGTGGCGGGTCTGGCACTGAGTTCCTGTCACTCTGCAGGATTCTCAAAGATACCATGAATGGTAGGAATTTGTCTTCATGTCTTTAGCCAAAATCTCCCCTCTCCCATATTGCTGCACTATGTGATGTCGAATGCCACTCGGACACAGCTAAATGAAATGGTGGTGTATGTATTGTGTGGTGTAAGCTCCTTGGGACAGGGGTTGTCTTTGTTCTGTTTATACAGCGCCTTGCACAATGGAATCCTGATCTATAAATGGGCCTTGTAGGTGCTACAGTAATTCATAAAGCACTTTGGGCTCCTTTAGGATAAAAGGTTCTGTGTGTGTGTATATATAACATATCTTTATTATAGACTGGTAAGGTTCAAGATATGGCCTGCTGCCACCATGTCTAGAAAACATGGTGGTGACATTGCTTATGTCCCTACATGGGTTGGGTACCTATCTCGAATATATGCCATAGTCTGTTCCATTTTAACATCCTATTTCAACCCCCATCCACTGCAAGAGGAAGTTGAAAAGTTCCTTCTAAAAAAAGTAGCCTTGATTTGTTCTTCAGCTTTTTATGCCTTAATAACTGTAGACAACCAGTTTGTCACAGGGCTGTACCGGAGAAAGGGCCAGAGATTAGGCCCAACACAGTGTGGTGAGTATGGTCCAGCCCTGAAGGGGTGTAGCAGTGTGCATGTGCCCCCAGCATCCCTGGAAGGTCTAGGAAGAATTGTGCCCTTAGTGTGGTGCTGTCTCCCCCGCCCCCTAAAAAGTGACCAAGTCTTTATTATTTGTATTGCAGCAGCCGCATGGTTCAGGACCTGATTGTACAGCACCTTGTACAAACCCAGAACACCAAGATGAGATGACAAGATAATAAAAAGATGCCCCAAGATATACTGTGCCTGTGTTTCACACTTACATACCCCTTAAAATAGCTAATTAACCCTCACCCTTATGAGGTAAATGCCTTATCTGAATTTCACAGAGGAGGAAACTGTTGCAGAGAGCTTCCCCTGGAGGTGGCAAAGCTATGTGGAGCTGCCACTGTGGTTCAGTGGGTATAGTGAATGAATGAATGAGCCCTAAATCTATAAGTTGTGGTCAGGATAAAAAAAAAAAGCTCTCTTCCTCCTTTCCCTGGTCTCTACCCTGTAAACAAGACAAAATAAGCCTTTCAGAAAAAATCATCTCCCTCTGTTGGGCTTGTTTCCTATGGTGTAAGGTAATCCTGTAGTAGCCTGATAGTGTATCATTTCTAATGTATTCTATGAAGTATATAGCCTCTGCAGTATGACCCTGATCCAAAGTCAACTGAAGTCCATGGAAAACTCCCATTGACTTCAGTGCACTTTGGATCAGGCCCCATAATAGTGGGAGCAGCTACTGAACTCGTGTATCTGTGGGGACTTTTTCTTGGCTGAGGGTGTATCTAAACTTGGAGTTGTGGGTGTGATTCCCAGCTCGCATAGACATTCTCAAGCTAGCTCTCCTTGAGTTAGGGTGCTAAAAATGATTGTGTAGCAGGGGTAGCACAGGCTAGCTGCTTCATGTACATACCCCTGGGGTTCAGGCAGGTTTGTACATGGCATGGCTAGCCAGTGCCACCCCTTGCTGCTGCCCATGATACTCTGGCTACTCTACTATTTTTATGGCACTAGGTCAATGACAGCTAGCTTGAGTATGCCTACACAAGCTAAGAATCACCCCCCTAGCTCCAAGTGTAGACATACCTTAACATGTGGAGCATGCTTACTCCTATGTGTAGAATATTTCCTGCATATGTTAGCAAACATCACTCTAAAGTATAGGAATGGGTCTAGATTCTTCAAAAGGGACACTTTTTTGTAATGTAAAGTTTTATGCTCTGTGCCTTGATAGAACAAATATCTAGTCTGAATTATGAGATCAAATAAAACATATCTTCCCATTCTTCACAAAATATATAGGGGAGGGATTCTCTTAATTTTCCTGCTTGTTTGGACTCAAAATCATCATAAGAAATAATCTAAGCACATTCTCTTGAGAGGCACAAAGGAAGAAAAGGATGTCTAGACAAAAAAAATTATTTTTTTTTATTGGCTTTATTTTCAGAGCTTATCGTTTTTCTAACTGCTATATTACATCACCCAAGGATGTGCTTTTCTTCTGTACTGAGGCTTTTAACCTGGACACAGGCACAGAAGATTAAGAAAATTTGTTTTTGTGAGATCACAATCTTATTCTGGGGGTGCGGGGATAATACTTATGTTTTTGGCTTAGAAAGATAGCAGCAGTTCCCTTACTGTTTGAATTTTTCTGGCTGGCTGGCAATGCAGTTTAGGGCAGTAATTCAGGATTGCTGTTTACTGTGAGTCTAAGGGGACAATGTAGGGAAGTCCAAGAGGTTTTTTGCAAGTAAACGTGGTGCTCATTCTTTGGAGTTTGGATCTGCATTGAGCAGCTTACTACCACTCTAGAATACTTTTGGAGGGGGGGGGGGTGGGGAGGGGGGTAGATAACCATAGTGGGTAAATATTTGCAAAGTAACATTCAAAGCTATACTCTCGGAGCTTTAGCAAAGCATTTGAAAAAGCTAACTCACGTCCTTGTGTTGGCACTGCCCAGAGATGTCATACACACAGGGGAATGGAGACCATGGTTATATTTGGTTGGACAAATTCATATAAAAAGAAATAGTAATACAAGGGATTAAAACACACCAGGTCACACTCCTCTAGTCTAATGCTGTTTATTTCAGTGGAATTGCATACAGGTTAATTTGGTCTGTTCTGTATCCAGCAAATCCCCATCAGACCAATCAAACACAGTTTACGTCCAATTGTCTTGGATCCAAATGAAAAATAAGAGCATCATTTCTACCCAGTTATTGTGAAGGATGTGGGTGGGATTTTCAAAAGCACCCAGCATTGGCCTAACTCTCTGCATTGAGCCCAATGGATGGGGAGTTAGGCAAACATTAGCCTCTTGAACAACCAACCATAGGGTGGGGTTTTCTAGAGAATTGGAAATGAAGCTGGTTGGAGCATTATTCAGAACAGTGTTGCCAAAAAATGAAAATTAAATGTTTTGAACAATTTTGCTGCAGCCTCCTCCCGCCCCACATTCACAGACCAGCTTTAATTAGGACTAAGTGTAAGGAGAGAGACCAATTAAGGAAGCAATAATAACATGATTCAAACAAAGCTTTTCCCAGTGGAGAAAATTGACTGAGAGGGGTGACAAGGGGCAGGAGAACTCAAGGTGTTTCCAAAGGTGGGCAATGTTCTTCTGCACTATCGGCATGGCATGGCTTTCTTTGCCCATGGCTATCCTATGGAGTGATCTTGCACGGGGTTTGCTGCATGCAGAGGGGATCCAGGGAAAGATAATCTAGCCCCAGGATTTATTACTTTTTATTTATTACTTTTTCCAAAAAGCGAGTGGGCAGACAATGAGCCAGGTTCTTCATGGCTCTGCACCTTTTGCAGTCACTGTATACCGGTGCAAAGTGAACCTATATTGCTACCAATCAAATTTCGTAGCATTTTACACTTGCTTTGCACTGCTGTAAAATGACTACATGAGGTGCACAGCAACGAAAAGGATGTCTCCCTAATTCCTGCCCCGTCCCCGCTCCTTACCCCTCCACTGATCCTGAAGAGCACCCTCCACTGAGACCGAAGAAGAGAGATGCCTGTGCATCTTTCACATGGTGCTTTACCCACCCATGAATCTCACTGGGGTGAACTGGGCCACTGTATGTTGCTGTGAAATGTAAGCACTAGCTCTGCTTTCAGTATTTTTCTCATTACAGGTGGCATTTGAGACATGATAGTCTGAGTTGAACCCATTGGGAATATATCTTAGTGGGAAAAGATCAGACAGAACCGATTCTGGGAATAAAATAAACACTAAGTGGAAATAGATAAGCTGTTAAAATCCAATCTAGAATGCATGGTGTAAATACCACCCAGCTTCTTCTCCCAGCTCATGCAGACGTAGGCTGTATCGACATGGGAGAAATGAACCATTGGTAAATGAATGAGATTGTAACAACGGTGTAGCATAGCCTTCATTGCAGTCATGAAAATTAAGAAATGCTAAAATCACTAGCCGTACAAAAGTAACAATTGCTGTTCTAGAGCCTTCTTGAAAGGCCCTTTGCCCTAGGACTAGAAATAGTAAAGGCCTCACAAATGTAATAAGCCTAAAGTGGGGAAAGGAATATGGGGGGAATGGGAATAATGTGGGAGACGCCTGAAGGGCCATGGGGTTCAGTTCAAATAGAGTAGGGAAATTCCCCACTTGTACTCCATTATGGTCTGACCCCAGGGTGTAGCTCAGCCCGCTGGTGGGGACATCTGCCGTTGTGTGTGTGTGTGTGTGGGGGGGGGTTACCAAAGTGGGCACCGAATGACCTCATGAAATCTAGGGGAGCTGAACCAGTGGGTTGATGGAGGGGCTCAGCAGCTATTGCTTGCACTCTGCACATGGGAAGGGAGGGAGTGGGTATTTCCATCCCCAAGTGGGGTTACCTCCACCCTCATGTAAGGCCACATACAGTATGTCCATTTCATATAGATAACTTCAGTGTTCACTGGAGCCCAGAAATCCCTTCCATTATCCCCCAACCCTGCAAAAGTCAGTTCCCATTAGTATATATTACAGTGAACTGCTTATATACCTGCTGTAGAGGATTTCTAGTCTCCTAATTCCTCTTCCCAACCTGGATTGGTCACTGCCTCTGATACTATCTGTGGACCTCAGGCAGGGCTGGATTTATACCTTCCACACTCCTCCCTTCCCTTCCTCCCCCCTGCCTGCAGCTGACTTTCGTGTTGTCTGTAAAAAATGAAACTTTTAACTCACTTTTCACTTTTAGGTGCCCCTAGGCATGTGCCTACTGTCTCTAGTTGGAAATCCAGCCCTGTCCTCAGGATCCCCAGGTATTGGCATGTTCTTAGGCATTTTCTAGTCCAGCTCCTCATCAGTGGTGTGCCTGGACTATGGAGCAAACCTTCTCCTCTGCCCTTTCCTCATCCCTCAGCATTGCAGTACAGGGAGCATCTATACTGTCTAGTAGCACATCAGGCTGCATAGAAGGTCAAGTCCAGGTCTTCCCAAAATGAGCAGGTTTGCCCCTCTGCCCAAGATTGGCTATTATTATCAGGGGCCTTGTTGTGTTGCATTGTAAGGCCCTTAATATTTCCCCAGCACTGTTTGCTAAACCAAATGTCCAAGTGCTCAGACACTTAATTATAGATGCGTGTTTTTCTAGCGGAGTTCAGCTGTGACTCGATTTTTTTGGTTGCCCCCGAGAGACACCAGTACTTGAGCTCTGCCTGGCCTGCTGCCAGCATGCTAATAGTTTTCTTCTGAAACACACTTGCTGCTAAAGGAGCTGACCTTAGGTCAATGCTATCAAAAAAGTTGAGGCTGGCAAATTGCTTACAAATGAGTTCTAAGGGTTGTATAGTACTTTCCATAGAGGGAAGTGGCTTGAGCAGAAAACACATTAGACAAACAACCTAAGCAGTGATCAGCGTACTGTGATATGGTTGTAGAAGGACTATTTGCACCACTAGGGCTGTTAAATCAGCACTTCAATCCATGCTGGCAGTGCACCAGTTGAAGATCACATGATGGTGAGCCTTGTTTGGAAGCAAGGTTAAACCAAATGGTTGTGTGGATGCCTGTGCACTGTTAGGAGAAATCTGGGGAATGCATGTGGACATGGGGGTGGGGGAGGGTGTAGTCCAGGCATGGCAGGGGAATGAAATGGTGGTTAGCACATTGTATTTCTCTAGTGTAGACAAGGCCTTAAGGTGGTATAGATGCCTTTCTATATAGAGATTTGCAGATCATACAGAAATTGGAAGAGGTTGAGATCAGAATATGAAGGTGGAGGCATTCTCATTGTGCTTGTTTTACATCTCTGACTTGGTGTTTTCCTGGCCCTTAATTCCATGCAGTCTAACAGGATATTCTGGGGTTATAGAGGTTCTTGGGATGGCTTTCAAATAAATCTTATTCAGAACACATGGGACTGTTGAGATGTAAATAATACACACTAAACGCACCTGAATAGAGTCAAGGTCAAACTTATTCTTCAAGCAAAGGAATTAGTCTTTATTGCTTATGGCAATGTGTTTTTATTGGAATTCTCAAGCTCATTTTGATTTCTGTAGGCATATTTTGTTTCTGCTTAGATCTTCTTTAATCTATATGGTAATTTTTGATTTATACGTCAATACTTTGCCTTTCTAAAAATATCCCATCCTTTTAATTAAACTCAGAGCACTCCTGTCAGGTAGGAAAATATTATTATACTAATTTTAGAGATGAGTAAAATGAGGCACAGAGAAGGTACATTGACTTGTCCAAAGTCACACAAAGGTCTGCGTTGGAACATTATGTAGGAGTCCTGATTCCAGTTCCTTTCTCTAAACACTAGAACATTCTCCCTCCTCAGAAGCTAATCCAATAGGTGCAACCCATCTCCCCAAGAACTCCATGCACGATTGTGCCCCTGCTCATGAGCAGCTACAATGTGATCCAACTTTGTGGAGCAGCTGCTATTGATGATATGTAAATCTGAGAGGCAGCTGAAGAATTCTAATGGCCCCTCTTCCCTGATCAGAACCAAGTGCTGCATGTCACAGCTGAGAACAGACTATAGTTTCTGTGGCATTGGGTAACCCCAAATGTTCCAAAAATGTCAGCTCTTTCCTGTCCCCTAAACCTTGACATTTTTAAAAAGATAATTTAGGGGTTCTTTTTAGTTGCCTGATGACTTTTGAGCCTTTGGGGTTCATGATTCCAAGCTCTTCACTGCAGCCAGGAGGGGGCTAGGACCTTCTATGTCTTTTTAAATGAAACTTGAGATTCTCACAATCGCATGACTCCAGGAGCTGGGGCTGTCAGAAAACACCAGACACTGAGATTGGCAATTAAAATCATGAGAGTTGGTAACACCTGAGAACAACACCCCAACCACCAGCATCAAGGCTCATGAAGGAGGAACCAGCAGCACAGAGTAGAGGAAGGAGCCATCTGTGTATAGTTGCCACTTCCATGGATCTCAGGAGAGTTTCTTCTAAGTGGGTCCCCAGGATCTGCAAGGTTGAAGGGGCTCACTCCCTGTACACATTTCAGGGCCACAAAGCCCTCATACTAGATGGGATGCTTTCATGGTGTTTCCAGTCTTGCTCTTTATTATATCCAATATATGTATTATATTTCTGACTCAATTATCACTCAATGTTCTGAATAAGCTTCCTGAACTGCTGTCTCACCAAGCTAAATTTTTGTAACACAGACGCTGAATTAAAAATGAACATTACTCTAGTAGTACTAAAAGTTAGCATTTAAAAATGGGTGTTTCCTAAAATGTTTAAAAACACATTTGATGACATTTCTAAGCACGGCTTCATTGTGCAGGCACAGAAATGTTTGCATTGCCATGGAAACAAAGCTGAAGACCGCTCATGCTGGAAAAAAACCAAGTTATAGGGTGATTGTGGAAAAAGAAGCTAGAGGGGTGATATCTTTCAGTGTGTACGTGAAATGGACCTGATGTGATGCTGACTTCTCTGGGTAGAAGGGTTTTTTTATTTAGTTTTTCCACTGAGATTTCCACTGACTAAAGGGTTACTTTCTATACACACAAGGTTGACACTAAAAGCGATCAACATACATGTACATAAACTGTACAAGTACAGAGATGTCTGTGACTACAGACTAACACTTCTTCTACCAATTGCTTTAGAAAAAATAGACAATTGCAAGCCTACCTCGAGTGAGAGAGGAACCACTAGGTCAGAATACGAACCATATATTTTTCTTTGTATGAATGTAGTTATTCATGAAAGAGTAACAAACCCAGCGTTTAATTTCTGATCAAACAAAACATACTTTCTAATTTGGCTAAACTGAAAACATCAAATGACTAAAATGCTTTCTAACCATAGTTTCGCTAGCAGCTTGATAGGTATGTAAGGCATGCAGATCATTTCCTGCCAAGGCTGAGAAACATGGGTAGGTCTGAGATAATAGGGTTGGTGTGCTTGGAAAAAGAACAAGGTTGTTAATGTTGTAGTTGATTGCATTTTTGGGTGGCTCTTGGCTTCCTTTAAACCATCCCAGGTACTTCCTGTGGTCTGACTCTCTTAGCTCTGAATGACAGAGGGATCAGTAGGAGACAGGATAGGGATTTCCAAAGCATCACAATCGTCAGTAAGGAACACCAAGTCCTGGGGAAATAAGAGTAATGATTAGTGTTATAAATGGGCAGTAGGGAGGCAGCAGGCAGTGGAAAATATCAAGGTTGGGGCCTGATCCAACTCCACTGAAGTCAATGGCAGTTGGATCTCCCTGGAAGCAGCTGTATTAGTAGCAATGTATGGTAATTGACATACCCTCCTGCAGAAGGAGATCATAATGGTGTACAGGCTCCGGATCTTTTCCTTCAGAGCACTCACTTGCGGCACTCTTTGGCATGCGGGGTACGCCACAAAGTTACGGAGTTTTGTCAACACACAATAATTCTGCAAGGCATGGAAAGGGTGATTTGTAAAACTGTTGTGCAGTACTGGTGGATTTGCACTACCCATTGGCCACTCTCAAATATTCCCTTTCATGGGAATTCACAACTCCCAGCTGTGTGTGTGTGTGTGTTTTTAAACAAATCCTTTATTATGTAAACAACAATCAGTATTTCATAACAGGGTTGTCTACTCCATCTTTGGTAACTGCATAGACTCCCCCTCTCCTCCCCCCCCCACCTCCAGTTTTGGCTCTCATAGTTCAATACAATCACTGGCTTCTTTTTATGTTCTCTAGTAGAGGATAATGCCAGCATAACCCTCTGGAGTTAATGGAATTATATGCAGGAGAATGTGGTCTATTCCTTCAATAGGAGCACCTCAGTTTGTTACAATATACAGTAACCAAGACCTCTGTCATAATTTGCCTCACTCCCACTGGACAGTGGTGTAAGAGTCAGGTGGAACTTTGTTCATAGCACTTAACATTTGTGCAGTATTTTGACAATGTAAACTAATTTCACAATGTTCCTGTAAAGCAGGTGAATAAATTATTACTGTCCCCATTTTGAAAACAGAGAAACTGAGGCACTGAAGCTAAATTACTTGCACTTTGCCATGCAGTGAGTCAGTGGCAAAGCTGGGAGTAGAACCCAGGAGTTCTTGGTTCTCAGCCCTTTACTGACTTCATTAGATTATGCTGCCTCCAACAAAACTTAAGGTTTTTCCCAGTTGTTTGTGAAGAAAGCATAACACGGCATATTCTATTGCTTAGCACTGGAACTTAAGGTGCTTGCACAAAAGAATGTCACACACATCCTTTGTGGTGGATGGACATGCATTTATTATTATCGCTGCCATTATTTTGTCTCCTATGGAAAACTTTCAGAGAGCTCAGGAAGTGATAGCTGATTAAAAAAAAGAAACTCAGCAATGCACTCCTCCACTTGAATTCATTAAAATAGCAATTTGAATGAACTAGATATACCACATGTGGAAAGAAGACAAGAGTCTTGATTCTGCTTTTGACCTTTTCACTATTCTCATGCATTCCCATGCATACATTACATGCTGGTAATATTCCATTACAAGAAATATACAAATGTTACTCACTTAAAAATGGTGATTTTAATCATTTCCACAATTATAAACAAGAAAAACTTCAGAAAAACATCTTTATTTTTAAATGAGATCCTACAGTGCTGCTTTTCACTGTTTCTCTCTAGTCTAGTTAAATTTTCAAAAAATAGCTTCAATCCATACTCAAAGTAGGTCCCATACTTGCACTTTTTTCATTAGCTGCTTTTAATTCATGGTTGTAAAGAAAGAATAGTGTAAACTTACATGTATGTCCAAGTAGAGCTTGGGCAGCATCTCCACACAGGGGTCCTGTAGTAAAGAATAGAGACATTGCAATTTTTTTCCCTAGGGAGATTTGTTTCAAAAGCAACAATCTAAGTAATGTTTTAGATCAACTCACCACAGGTTCAGTGTTCTGTAAATTCTTAAACGATGCCATGATTTCTTTGCTCAAAGACAAAATCCTTGAGTAGCAGGTTGGAGGAGCTGAACTAATCAACAGAAAAATAGAGAGCAGAACAACCAAACTCAGCAGCATCTTCATCGTGGAGAGTATGTCAATAAATGTTAATGGTTTCACAACTACTGATAGGTTTCAGTGGAGTCTAAGTTTGACAAGTGGACTCCCACCTTAAATAGGCTCGTGTATCAATGAAAAAAATGTTTTGGGGTTGGTCCAAACAGCGGCTCACTGCCGTTTTAAATTTCCTGCCAACCTGCGAGCCAAAGCTGCTAGTACTTTCCTGCCCTGGAGCAGGGAAAGGAGGGAGTGAGGATAACCAAACAAACACAACTGGTACACTTTATCCTCTAGAGAAAACAACTCAGTAACGAACTCTAAACGCTAACACAAGTATGTGTAATAAACAACACAGGTTTATTGTGGAGTTGCAGACCCCGCTCCTGCAACCATTTAGGCACATGCTTCCTATTATGCACACAAGTAGTCTCATTGTGTGGCTGCTCACATGCATAAAGAGAAACAGCTTTCTCTAAGTCTAAATGCTAGCAAGATGGGGGCCATATATTGTTGTATTAGATGAGAAAACCATTTAAAATGGCTGTAAGTGGCACACATCCTCTGCTGGTCTTGGAGATGTTGCTGAATCCAGGAGTGTAGTGGGTTTTGTTTTTGTTGCAGTCACTGTTTCTATTGTCTGTATCTACATATTCAGTACTTTGAGATTAAAAGGAGAATATATGTTTCATACTAAACTTCCCAACACTGGACCAGATTCCGATTCACTTTCTTTTTATGGTAAAGGTATAGTGTAACTTTTTTTTGACTTACTTAAGTCATGACAGGTTGAAGAGTTTCCTGTCCGATCTTTTGTGGAGATACACTCCATCTTTCATGTCCTTAAATGTGCAGCTCAGGGCTACCGAGAAGAAGATTCCAAAGAGCATAGGGACAAGAACACATCCTTGCTTTACTCCGCTTTTCTTCTCAAAGCTGTCTGAAGTTGACCAGTCAAACTGGACAGTTCTCATGTTGTCATGGAATGAACATATAAGATTTAACAGGGTTGGTGGGTTATCTTTTCTAGTATTGTAAATAGACCTGCTCTGCTGACTGACTGTCAAATGCTTTGGTTAGATCCACAAAGGTGATGTACAATGGTCGGTTTTGCTCTCTGCATTTTTCCTGGGGTTGACAGAGAAAATATCATGTCTATAGTTGATCTTCCAGCCCTGAATCCGCACTGTGATTCAGGGTAGACACAATTCGCCAGCTGTTGTAGGTGCACTAAGATGACATTTGCGAAAGCTTTCCCCTCTATACTTGGTAGTGATATAGCCCTGTAGTTGTTGCAGTTGCCCTTTTCACCTTTAGTTTTATATAGAGTGGTCATGTGAACATCTCACATCTTTTGTGGTACCTCACCCTCTTTCCAGCACTTAAGTTGCAGATGATGAAGATATGGTGGTAGGCTGTCTTTCCCTCACTTGAGGATTTCTGCTGGGATGTCATCTGTTCCAGGAGCTTTGCCACTTGATAGCAAATCAATGGCCTTGCTTAGCTCTTCTACAGTGGGCTCCACATCTAGCTCTGGCATGACCTGTAGAGTTGGTATTTGGTCCAGTGATTCGCTGGTGATGTTTCTTTTGTGTGTGTGTGTGTGTGTGTGGCTCTGGATAGTGTTCGAGACAACTGCTTGCTTTTATCTATAAGGATTTCACCGCTGTGAAATTTGAGAGGGACCTAGAGCTTTGTTCAGGCCATCATACATGATTTTGAGGTTTCCTGTATCTCTTCACAGAGCTTCACTAAAATCAAAAAGGTGCTAATCAAGGGACTCCTATTCGCTGACGCTTCTGCCCTCATAGCCCACTGTGACCGGGATCTCGGGTTGGGGGGACAGCTGAGGTCATTCAATTAGGGTGAACTGCAAAGAATGGGGCAGACAATCCCCAAAGCTGGTGGATATATCAATACTTAAAGAAGCTGTTTTGTGCTGGCTGTTAAATTTATTACCTCACTAGTTGCTCAGAAGCCAACAACAGTTTCCTTAAAGTGATCCAGCCTCAGGCCTCCATCCAGGTACCTAAGTCAAGAATGATGAAGATTACTGAATCTTTTTCATCATATAAAAGAAAAGGTTCTACCAATCCCAAAGGATGGGACACATTACCTCCCAGGTTAATGAATATTCCAGATCTTACCCAAATACATGCTTACAGCCAATTCTTATTAACTAAACTAAAATTTATTTAAAAAGAAAAGTGTGGTTAAAAGATCAATATACATACAGATGAGTTCAATTCTTGATGTTCAGATTCATAGCAGAGGTGGTGAACTTTTGTAGTTTCAAAGAGTTCTTTTGGAATTTAGTCCATAGGTTAAAGTCCAATGTCCAATATCACATTCAGGGTGTACTAGCTTAACTGGGATCTCAATCTGGCGACTCAAACTTCCCTTGATGAAGCATAAGCAGATCGGAGATAAAAAGGATTGGGACCCCAGGGTCATTTATACAGTTTTCTAGCATCCACTTTACCATACAGTCCTAGATAAACAATAGGCTTTTGTTGTAACCTTCTGGTTTCTAAACCTCATCCATAACTAATTACACAAATTAACATAGACTGCCAAATGGATAAATTGCCCTATCACAAACTTCAAGTTGGGGATTGGTCCTGCTTTGAGCAGGGGGTTGGACTAGATGACCTCCTGAGGTCCCTTCCAACCGATATTCTATGATTCAAAGAGACACATAGACAATGACATTTTCACCCAAGATTCATCTAAATATTAATATTCCCTTTTGGTCTTTGAATTAATAGTTATAGTGACAGACAGGAACTGTCTGTTTACATGGCTAACGTTTGAGTACACACAGACTATTAGTATCATTTTTAACTTCTAACAATATAGGTTTGCATTTCAAAGTTCTAGCCAATCTAACATTGAATGGCCCTCATTACCATTCACATGCTTTCTAACATGACTTTAAAGGTTGGCTTTGGGACATTCAGCCTGCAAACGGTTTAACCCTTTCTGGCCATGAATTATACTTTGTATAAGATTCATTGCAATTATATAACAGTGGTAGCAATAATGAGTTGCATGATTATATTTTAATTAGACAACGTCACACCCACAATGAAGATCTACTACAAGAACTCATGGACCACCTTCCAAGTGCTTGTCAGGCACTTGTTCTCACACCATTTTCTTAATGCTAATGGTATTAGGACAGGGGGTTCCATGAGATCCTTCAATCACCTTAAATGCAAACCAGCTAGAAGTAGTCCAAATGTTCAGCTACTTAGGTTCTACAGTGACCACCAACCTCACTGGAACTAAATGTTCACATTGGAAAGGCTGACACCACCTTTAGCAGACTAACTAAAAGAGCATGCAACAACTCAAAGCTTAACATCAAGACCAAAATGCTAGTTACCAAGCTTGTGTCCTCAGCACTCTTGTGTATGGTGGGGAAACATGGACAACTTATGCTCATCAGGATAAAAGGTTAAACAGTTTCCACCTATGCTCTTTATGCTGCTTACTCAACACCAAATGGCAAGATAGTCACCAATGCGGAGGTTCTTCAAAGGGCAAATTTACCAAGTGTGACAGGTTTGCTGAAGCAGAGACAACTTCACTGGCTGGGCCATCTGAGTAGGTTGGAAGACAGCTCCCCATGTAGCATGGCCTTGGGTATGCATCTATCAGAGGGAACAAGAACAGGACATCTCAAGCTTTGCTATAAAGCAGTGGTTCCCAAACTTGTTCCGCCGCTTGTGCAGGGAAAGCCCCTGGCGGGACAGGACGGTTTGTTTACCTGCCACATCCGCAGGTTCGGCCAATTGCGGCTCCCAGTGACTGCAGTTCACTGCTCCAGGCCAATAGGAGCTGCTGGAAGCGGCGTGGGCCAAGGGACGTACTGGCCGCCGCTTCCAGCAGCTCCCACTGGAACTGGAGCAGCAAACCACCGCCAGGGGCTTTCCCTGCACAAGCGGTGGAACAAGTTTGGGAACCACTGCTATAAAGATACATGCAAGCGAGACAGGAAGGAATTTTTGAATTGATCCTGACCAATAGGAAATCTTGGCAAGTGACTGACTGTAAAAAGCGACGCCATCATCTCCATCAGGGCATCAAAGTCCGTGACAGGAGCTGGCTCCTACAGCCTGAAGAGAGAAGAGCCTGTAGGAAGTAAGCTGCTTCCGACCAAGACACATAAATTTGCAACAATTGTCCTTGGCTGCTTTGTTTATGCCCCATCAGTAAGTGTGTCACAGGAAACCAAAGACTGTCTCTGGAGCATACAGGAAGTGTAGCACTTCCTGGAGGACTTACTCTGTAGCACATCTACTCTTTTTTGTAGATCCCTTTCTAAAGTTCCTGATTTGTATTTGTTATGGGTTGTTAGTTTAATTTACTAGCATTTTAGTTCAATCAGTGATTTAATAACCCTTCAGGTTGCTCCAACACAAGGCCCAGATTTTTAAAGGTATTTAGGAGTTGGTCTCATTAATAATGCAAGGCCTAAATTCCATTTTCAAAAGTGACTTAAACTCTTAGGCCTACAGTTGGGTTGGAAATGTTTTTACCATCCCATGAAAACTTTTGAGGTTTAAAATTTTTTCTCATTCTGCAGTGATATAAAAGACCTTTCAAAGCTTTTCATGATAAACGACAGACGCTAGGAGAGCTGATATCTTGCATGAGTCCTAACCACTAGACTGTAGGAGACCTAGGTTCATATCCTTTCTCCAAATCAGGCAGTGCAGGGACTCAAGCCTGGATCTCCCATATCCTCATTGAGTGCCCAAACCACTAGGCTGTTGGCTATTCTCAGATTGATGTTTGCATACTCTCTCTCATGAGATTTCTGTGAAAATGTTTGAAAGGCCTCTTCCATACCAATGTGGAATGAGAGAAATTTTGAAATCTCAAATTGTCATGCTTTGCTCAGCATTGCCAAGCCTAAGTGACTTGTCAAAGATCAAACTGGAAGAACATGGTGGAGATGGGAATCAGACCCAGATCTTAAATCCTAATCCGTGCTTTAAGCACAACACTCTCTTCCCTCTCAATGTCCCTGTATTACAACCTCAATTTTTACAGTGAAACACAAATCTCTATATTTCCCAGGTCTCTTTCTTTTGTATTTTTTTTCCCTTTTCCTAGAAATGGAAGACACCTCTGTAAGAAACAACTGTCCTTGTCTCAGGTGCTTGAATTTTTTTAAAAGCACATGGATCCTTTTCATAAATGTCTATTTTGATTACCATAATGCTTAACAATAACATGTTATACTTAACTGCATTTAGATTGCACTTTACATGTTCATAGCATTTTAGTGCTTTGATTGCCAATCAACTGCAGAGTAGACTAATACAAGGGAAAGAAAAAAAATCATTCTGTGAGCTGACAATGAGTGAATAGAGCTGAGCTAATACATCAAAATATCTTCCATGAATTACTCAAAGAAAACATGATGTTCACTCCACCTGTTTCTATGCCCCTCTTGCATCCACTTTCTGAGAATATTCCTGTGAATGAGATTAGTGGCAGGAGTGTTCATGGAAATAAGTTTTAAGCTAAATAATGGAGACCACTTTTGCAAAACTTTAAACTCCTAAATGTGACACTCAAATTTGATTCTTAGTTACTCATCTAATCAGAACAGAAAAAAATATTGTGTGACTAATGTATCCAATCTAACAAAGGGCATTTCACGTGCACATGGAAACAATGAGACCGACATGACAAGAAGGTTAAATGCAGAGGCTACAGCTTTATTTAAAACTCTCTTTTCCCAAATTGGGTAGGTAACTTCCTTTCTGTGTAGTTTGAGTGTTGTTCCAGTGCATTTCCCAGTGGGCACTAATGGCCCTGGTGGACATAAACTTGAGGATGGGTATGAAGGCCATGTCCTCTCTGCTCCCTCAAGCCTGCCAAGGGACTCTCACTGGCCAGAGTCCTGACCCACTCCCCTCCTCCACGCTGAAGGTGGATGAGATGAGATGAGAGGAGCCAGGAGTTGCCTGGGATAGAAGCACCCTTCTCCTCCCCAACATGGTCGTATCCAGGCAGCCCAATAGGTTACAGGGACCTTAGTCGGACACTTTTTTTTTTTTCCCCTAACCCATGAACTGAACTGCAACAATTGTAATTTAACCCCTCCCCTGACCCCCAGACCAGAACTGGATGCCAGGTGGAAGGTTAGCCAGATTTGCCACATGGAAGAAGTCCTTTCCAGACCCCAAAACTGGTGATCAACCCAACCCCTCGCATCACCAGGGATCCAGCAGGTAGATAAAGGGTGAGGCTGAAACTGGGAGTCCACAATGGCCATCCAGCCTAGTCAGCAAGCTGCATCAACCACCTTCACACTCCAGTACCACCCAATGGGAGCCAAACACCTGGCCCCAGCACCACACTCACTGCCCAATGGCAGCAGCAGCAATGGGCAAGACAAGCCCCCTGCTCCTGCCAAGTTCTGGCCCCTGATGCAGCATGTGACCCCTTCCCACACCCTGAGCATGAGAGAGGAAGGAAGGGCTGGGGGGGGGCAGGGAAGAGAGAAGAAGCAGCTACCACATGCTGGAACAAAGGGGTGTGTGAGAGAGAAAAGGAGGCTCTATTCTGTGCTGACTAGGCCTCAACTGGAGCATTGTGTCCAGTTCTGGGTGCCACATTTCGGGAAAGATGTGGACAAACTGGAGAAAAGTGCAAAAAAGATTAAAGGTGTAGAAAACCGGACCTATGAGGGAAGATTGAAAATACTGTGTGTGTTTAGTTAGGAGAAGAGAAGACTGAAAGGGGACATAAGTCATTACAAGGAGGAGGGAAAAAAATTGTTCTCGTTAACCTCTGAGGACAGGACACAAAGCAATGGGCTGAAATTGCAGCAAGAGTGGTTTAGGTTGGACATTAGGAAAAACTTTCTCTCACGGTGGTTAAGCACTGGAACAAATTGCCTAGGGAGGTTGTGGCATCTCCATCATTGGAGATTTTTAAGAGCAGGTTAGACATACATCTGTCAGGGATGGTCTAGATAATACTCAGTCCTGCCATGAGTGCAGGGGACTGGACTAGAAGACCTCTTGAGGGCCCTTCCAGTACTTTGATTTTATGTGGAGAACTGTTTCATCTACTCATCCTCCCCACCCTAGCCCCAGAAGCTGTCTCTGTTGCTCTTGGCTCCATCAAAGCCACACTCTGGCTAGCAAGATGGCCATTCAGAATTCTTGGTATCAAATACTTGCAACGAGTTACATGTGAGCAATCCCAAGAGCTAGATATATGTGCAGATGCTATTTAGAGCCTGAGGGTGGCTGGCCCTAAAGTGGCAGCAAAGGGGAGAAAGAGGAAGCACCCCCAACTACCTACTCATGCCCCAGTGTTGCATCCTGCCTCCTTGCTCAGACACAGGGAGAAAACTGCCCTCTATCCCAGTGCAGATGGAAGGGCCGGAGCTTTGGATCCACCAGCCTTCTTTCTATATACCCACCCACACCCCCCATTTGCTCACTAATAGAACTGACCTGGAACAGGAAGTGGTAAAACTGACTTGCACTCATAAAGAGAGAGCAGTTCCTCACTCACCAGGACTCCTCCTGGGGTGATGCAGTGCTGCATTATTGCCCCATACTCAGGGCTAGAAACAAAGGCTGGATCTAGCCCTCAGTGAGTAGTTTCAAATAACCAATACATTTCAGAAAATCAAAAACTGCTTATGGACATCTTGTGCATAGAAAACGAAGCTAGATTTGTCAAATAAATAATTCACTATGAATTATTTGCTCAGCTCTAGCATTCATCACTAGCAATAGAGTTTTGTTTGTTCCCCCCCCCCCCCCCCCCGCCTTCTGATGAAGCTAATGTGGAGAAAGCTGCCTGATGCATTGAGCCACATGCCAGCTGTGACAGTTAAAAAATGAGATACACTAAATGCTATTGAATAGAGGCTGGTTTTAAGAAAACCGCTGTTACTGAAGGAGGAAGTCAGGTTTAATTTTTTCACCTACATCATCTCATCTATGGGCCAGATCACACACAGAGAGTTGATCCAAACCCAAGTGCATAGCTCAATGTCTGCCAAAGTCGCCAGCACACCGGCACTTCTCAGCATGCAAACTAAGCTTCTCAGTTAAGAAAATAACAGAATTATTTTTTAGTTGCATTAGAGTTTGTAGCTGCTTTGAGAAGTTCTAGCAGATCAACTATGAGCAGTTTATTTTCAACCCATGTCCCTGATATGGGCAAACAATTATTCCCTTTATTTAAGGTGAGAACTGAACTTCTTAGAGAGATGTGTTATCAGCTCTAGACATTGAGAATTGATAATGGGGACATGGAAACTTTCACTTCTAGAGTGCCTGGTACAAATCTGGTCCAGGTATATAGTGACCAAAATCCATCTATTTATTGCTGGCTTACTTATGTGAGGCTAGTTGGTCTTAGATCACATTTTCCATCTTATGGAGAGACGAAAGCCTTGAATGGATATGGAAATGGAATTACTCTTAGCAGAAGTGAGTGACCTCTGAAAGTGGGTAATCAAAATTGACATAGAAGGGGGTCCTCAGAGCCAGATTGCAGCAGTCGTTAAAGATCTAAATGTGTCTGAGTCAAAAAGGATATGAATTGCCCAGCTACTTTGTTACACCATGAGTTGATTCCTTCAGGTCTGTGGCAGGACAGTGTGGATAAATTTTCACTGTCATGCACCACGTCTGATCAGTAGACAAGATATTCGGTCTCTAGTGCCATCAAGATGGCACATTTGATGAGCTCTAATTATTTACTTAAAGCCAGATGCTGCCTCCCTTACTCATGTTGAGTAGTACCTTACTCCATAAATAGTCCCATTGCTACTGACCATGTGTGATTTCAATAGGACAACTAGTGGAAGGATTACTCCGTGCTAGTGGGCTTGATTCTGCTCTCACACAATGTAAATCAAGAGTGGCTCACTAAAGGAAGTGGAGTTGCACTGATGTAAAATTGATGTAAGCAAGAAGAGAATCAGGAAATTACTGGAAATGTTACTACTGCAGACTATTTAAATTTAAAACCAACAAACTTTCCATCCATAGGAAAACTTTATTTAAAACCTTCAGCTCAAAAGCAAAGGGAAAAGCAGTCTTTTTACATTTCCAGTGGCTACCGTGGACTTCAGTAATGGGTCCGTCAACATATTGGTGTATATTCTATTAAAACAACAAACCAGAGTTGTTAGTTAGTGGCAGGGGTTTTTTAAAATTGTAAATACACCATAAAAGCCAAGCTAGGTTGGCCTGGTCATAACACAACACAGGGATCCAAGTCTGGGTCATGACCTTGCCTTGTTCTCCAGCCAGTAGCAAGCCCAGCAGAATCAGCACATTCAGCTCCAGGGGAGAAGGAGTAGTTCTCTCTAGCAGTGTCTTCTGGCTAACTGAAATGGTGGCATTGATAGCATTTGATGAAACTGTTCCTCCCTCGTCCTCAGGGAGAAGACTGTGGTACATAGGCTTTGAGAGGAAAATAGAGGACCACTTTTCTTAACAAAACTAACGTGGCTGAGTGGTAGGTAAAGTCTTGATAAATCTCTGGTAATATTTGGAGTGTCACAAGGTGACCAGTGTCCCCAGACCGGGGGGAAATGGGGCCAGCCCCACTTGTGCTGTAATTAACTACATCTCAGTCTGAGGGGGGGTGGAATTGCTAGTATCAGGTGCTAGCATGGTGAACATATGGTCTCATTGAAAAGTCTTGAGAGAACACAGTTGGGGGAAGCTATGATAGGAACTGCAGGCAGCAGCTTAGACTCCTGGGGGAAGCCCTGGATAGGGCCCATAAAAAAACAGACAGGTCCCTGGAAGAAGTAGCCAGATTGTTCAGGTGTGGAGGCAGTGGGAAACTAGTCAGGAGGAAAAGCATTTCCAGGGAACTGCAGTAAACTGTAGGCGGTGAGAGGGACTCCCAGTAAGGTACCCGGAGAGTCAGGTTTCTATAGCAGAGCCAGAAGGACTTAAAGGTAGCACCAGGGGTGAGAGCTGAGCCAGAAGGTAATATGAAGAATAGCCATGGGGGCAGAAGCACAGTGCGTGTGGATGTTTTCTTTGATATTTAGTTGGACTTTTCTTACTCTGGAAAGGGACTAAATTTTAAGTGTGACCTTGCTGGAGGACTGAGTTACCCAGAAGACAACTTCCTGTGGAGTCAGACCAGCTGATAAGAGACTGATGAAGGAAGTCTCTCTGCAATGCTTTGCCCTGACCTGAGTGGGTGCTCTGGTGAGTGAGCCCCAGGACATATGGGGGGGGGGGGAGCTGGAGACAGAGGATTAGAAAGTAGGGGTGTGTCTAAGCTACAAAATTCTGATTCAGATCTGAACTCCCCCCTGACTGCTTACATCTAGGTTTTGGTCAAAGACCTGAGGACCATAGAAGCCAAGCAACCAAAAGGTACTTGAGCAGGGAGAGGAGAACCATCAGCATGGAAAGGGAAGAGAAGAGAGGGAGCTGGACTATATATCATAAGGTTGTGGTGAGGTGGTAGCAAAATGGAGACGCCTAGACAGGAGAAACATACGACAGGAAGACACTGGAGGAGAGCAAGATATAACTTAAACTTCAATGTGTGTTGTCTTCTGTGCCTGATTCACAGAGGATCTGAGTCTGTTGTTATAGTATCCTAGTTGGGAACTGTGGGACTGATCCAAAACCCACTGAATTCAGTGGGGAGTAGCTCAGCCTTTTAGCTGAAGTTGCAGATGTTCATACCTGTGGCTCTAGAAAACCCAGATTCAATCTTTGATAATGATCAAGGTGATGGTTGTTATAAAGAAACACCTTAATTGTACGTGAATTTCTGTGTTGGTGATCACATGTCATGCAACCATTTGAGCTTCACTCCTATGGTTTCTGATGTCACCAGCACCCTTGGTGGAAATTACAACTTGTTTGTTTACTCTTTAGTATGCAAAATTCCTTATAAAAGCAAAAAGAAAGAGATTGACTTACCTACCTACATTTTTGAGCTATATAGTCTTGTTTGCTTTTAAATTACTAAAAAAAATGAAACTTTTTTTTCTAAAAATGAAAGGGCTCGCTGTATGGGCAGAAATTCCTGTCATGTTTGAACAGTCTACTGGGACGCCAAAAAACGTTCTTTATTATCCCTTTAAAGTTGAAGACTTGTCTAGTGAATGTTTATATTAATAATATTTGGAGGCTGCCATCGGGCACTTCATGAAATGAGCCACTGATTTAAAAAAGGGGTGGGGGGAATATAGAAAAATGCTTTTCTTTAAGCCCTGTGTATTTAGGAAGTGATTTAAAAACACCTTTGCTAAGCTTTCTGTTGTGACAAAAATAACACTCCTTGCATTTAGAGCTGGGTGAAACTGCTTTAGCAAACTTCAGTCTCTCCATTAGAGAGAGGTATTCAGCGGCTTACTCTAGATACCAGGGCTTCCTGTAAGGGTTTGTTTACACTGGGATTTATTTATTTTGCACTGATGCAGCTATATTGATGTAACTACACTGGTATGAACCTTTAGTGCAGATACACTACATAGGTGTAAAAGATACAGCTTGCCTTCATTTGAAACTGCAGTAAGCCAGACTTGTGCAAGTCATTTTTGATATCAATGCTCCCTGCTAGTGATTTGGACCACTTGGTGAAGCTCCACTGGCACACAGATGCCCAATGCAGACAAGCCCTAACCAACTTGCAATAACTTATTACTATACAGTAGTTAGCGTGAAACCATAATGCCTTTTGTTGGTGATTGACTCCTCTTTGCTGCTTAATCTCTGGTGCTGAATTATTTTATAGTTCTATTGTCATCCCCAGCATTCCTGCTGTTTCCATATACTAAGAGCAAACCGATATTGCCACTCAAAGAGACATTTATTTTAAATCAAGTGAATAAAAGATACTAAACAAATCCCCATGAAACAGTCAGGAGTAGAACCCAGGTGTTCTGACTAGGGTTAGTGAGCATATCTGGCTTAATTTCACATGAGCCACACAAACCAAAATCTGGAGGACCTATTAACAGGGAACTGGCACTGTACTAATACCTGCAAGTTACTTGACAGTTAGATTTCTATACAACACATATGGAGATGGGGGTGGGGGTGGGACTTGGTGGTCTTTGAGGTAGGATGGCCCAATGGTTAGGGCATGAACTTGGAACTCAGGAGACCTGGATTCAATTTCATGCTCTGCCACAGACTTCTTTTGTGATTTTTTTTTTTTTTTTTTTTTTTTTTTTTTGGGGGGGGGGGGGGGGGGAGGGCAAGTTACTTAGGTTTAGAACTTTAGAAGTTATTTTGGCTCCTAACACTGATTTCAATGCAATTTAAGAGCCTAAATACCTTTTGAGGATCTGGGTCTTATTCATAGATTCATAGATTCTAGGACTGGAAGGGACCTCGAGAGGTCATCGAGTCCAGTCCCCTGCCTGCATGGCAGGACCAAATACTGTCTAGACCATCCCTGATAGACATTTA